>NC_034605.1:9936671-9945514 GCF_900095145.1 Mus pahari
ATCTTCTGCTACATATGCAGCTAGAGACACAAGCTCAGGGGGTACTGGTTAGTTCATATTGTTGTTGCACCTACAGGGTAGCAGCCCCCTTCAGCTCCTTTTTTTTTTTACTTTCTTTTTAAAGACATATCTTATTTTTCCCAGAGTGGTCTCATAATCACTACGCATCAGGGGGAGGAGATGGCCACATAAAACCCTTTATTCTTTATGTTCTAAACACTGAGAATCCAGGACCCAAGTCATACAATAGGTAATGGTTTTTGTCATCCAGTGAAATTGGAGTGGCATTTTAACAATAAACGGAGTTGTTATGTGTCATAATGAGGAAATACAATATAAAAAAAACAAAGCAACATTGCTTTCATGTCCACAGAGCAGTGTCTTACAGCTGTGACCCGGTACTTAGCCTGCATCTGTCACCTCTCAACAGTAAAGTGTCCTGTACAATACCTGCAAACATCACAGCAATTGGCATGGCACCATGGGTGGAGAAAAGCTTCACAAGGACCCACCCCTAGATGAGGGCAGTTGATGGCTGCAAAGGAGAGAAAATCAGCTTTCTTCAGTAATAATACCTCAGTCCTCAGTGGTCAACCCTAAACGTGTTCGTACAAGCAACAGGGGTTGGACTCAGCTGGTGATGCTGCTTGCGTGCGTGCATGAGTGTGTGCGTGTGTGTGTGTGTGTGTGTGTGTGTGTGTGTGTGCACGTGTGTGTGGGTATGTGCGTGGGTGCGTGTGTGTGTGCGCGTGTGTGCGTGTGTGTGTGTGTGTGCGTGTGTGTGTATGTGTGTGTGTTTGAAAGAGAGAGAGAGAGAATATTATGGGAGAAGAGATCATGAATTTGAGAGGTAGTGTTTTTGAAGGGGTGACATAGAAGGAACTGTAGGGGTAGAAATGGTGTAAAAATAATACTCAAATACAGCATTCTCAAATTTATATACTACACTAGAAAGTCTTGATTATGAAAATGAATTATTGTATGAAATGTATAAATAATATACTTTTGTTTCCCTCAAAAATATTTTGAAATAAAATTGCCAATATCAGAGCAATCATTTAACTAAATTTCAGTTCACAAAAGCAGTTCTTGGGGTTCTATATTTTTATTTATTTTTATTTATTTTTCTTTTCTTTCAATGGATATTTTCTTTATTTGTGTTTCAAATGTTATCCCCTTTCCTGGTTTCCCTTCCAGAAACACCCTATCTTACATCTCCCCCCCTGCTTCTATGAGGGTGTTCCCCTACCCACCTACCCACCCACTTCTCCCTCCCTAGGGCATTAAGCCTTCACAGGACCAAGGGCCTCTACATTCTTTAGAAGCAAGATCAAATGAGTAACTGTGAATATTAAGTATCATGTTTGTGTTTGGTTAAAATAACCAGTTACTATTATCGTCATCATCATCATCATCATCATCATCATCATTAATTGTTGTTGTTATTCCCCAGAATATTCTAAAAAGACTATGCAACTTTTAATTTAGACTATGTTCTTTTGATCAGATAGACTGTTAACATAGAACTGAATGTCTAGGCCCTAGTTAACTCATCAAAGTAAATGACCAAATTCGATGTTTTTTCAGAGACTCTGGACTTGAACATTTGGTGACTTTATCATGTTATCCCAAATAAAGGGAGCACTAAAACATCTCAGATTTTTTTTGCACCCCTGAAAGAATAACTGTAAAAATATATGGTTGTTTTATAGGAAAATATGAAAAAAATATGAAAAAAATAATATTGAAAATGGTCTGCTGGAAATCACTTAATCCATTCCTATTTTGTTAGAAAATACTTAGGACTGAAATGTTAGCAAAGTTTATCTTCTTGGAAAGAAATCATGACTGTTTAAATAGGAGGATTAATGTTCTAACAATTTGCAGTCTTAACCTTATTTAATCAATTTTTCATATCATATTCTCTTAGGGATAATGTTTAGACAACATGTTTTTAATGAACAATGATTTAAGCATGTAAGAAAACCCATTATTGACTTTCATATTTGAAATCAGTAAAATATTTTCTTGATGATATTGTTTCTCCCCATGTAGAATAACTGGCATTTTTATGTCCATATTTTACAACCCATAAAATCATGCAAAATGTAGTATGTGAGCCATGTTTGGTCTCAATTTCCATT
The DNA here is from genome assembly GCF_900095145.1 of Mus pahari. NCBI lineage: Eukaryota > Metazoa > Chordata > Mammalia > Rodentia > Muridae > Mus > Mus pahari. The sequence continues at coordinate 9,938,816 of NC_034605.1, forward strand.
CAAAACGGAAACTACTTCTGAGCTGTATAATCAAGAAGGAAGACCATCGTGTGGATACTTCGTTCCTCCTTAGAAAAAGGAACAAAATACCCATGAAAGGATATAGGTACAGAGACAAAATTTAGAGCTAAGATGAAAGGATGGACTATCCACAGACTACCTCATCTGGGGATCCATCCCATCATCAGTCACCAAACCCAGATACTAATGCACATGCCAGCAAGATTCTGCTGAAGGGCCCTGATATAGCGGCCTCTTGTGAGGCTATGCCAGTGCCTGGCAAACACAGAAGTGGATGCTCACAGTCAGCTATTGGATGTAGCACAGGACCCCCAATGGAGGAGGTAGAGAAAGTACCAAAGGAGCTGAAGGGGGATGCAACCCTGTAGGTGGAACAACAATATGAACTAACCAGTACTCCCTGAGCTTGTGTCTCTAGCTGCATATGTAGCAGAAGATGGCCTAATCGGCCATCATTGGGAAGAGNGGCCCCTTGGTCTTGCAAANTTTATATGACCCAGCACAGGGGAATGNNAGGGCCAAGAAGTGGGAGTGGGTGGGTAGGGGAGCAGGGGCGGGGGGAGGGTATGGGGAACTTTTGGGATAGCATTTGAAATGTAAATAAAGAAAATAATAATAAGAGTAACATGCATGTTTCTGTATTAGGGACTCTAGCACCTGATCATTCAAGTCCATATCAAAAATCCACACCAAGCTAGTCCCAATGTGCATCAAAATTATGGTATGAAAACTTGATTTTTTTTGAAAATTGAAAAGGTAATACATTGTGAACGTATTAAGTTATCCTGAACAAGATACGAGGCAGCTGCCAATAAGAAAACCCATTAAAGAGTTCTGTGTCTGACATTAGGCACTAGCAATCTTGTAGAATAAGTAACTTTGCATGAGTTCAGTTCTCATTAGCCATGCCTAACTGAGTTATGGAAAATTCCTTATTTTGAAATCCTACACTTTGAATTTCATCATTATGGATGGAATGAATGAATTTGTAAAGCCAGGGTAATTACTAATTAAGGAAACTAGAAACAGAAGTTAAATGAAGCTGATGCTCCTTGAAGAGCGGCGACACCCAGCTCTGTTCTTCTGAAGTATGTTGGCAACAAACTTACTCTGTAGGCCCCAGGGAAGATATTGAGAAAATGATAAATGGAAATAAGACTGAAAAACCCATAAAAATAGGATAGAGAGCTATAGCAGTGAACTTATGAGTAAATGAAATAAAACCAGAGTGTGAGGATTAACAGCTCTTCAAATTAATTAATTTAAAGGATGAATAATATGTTCCAAATAAAAACAGTGATATTTGATGGCAGAATAAATGTATTTGTGGTTATTGAAAGAAAAGAAAACTTCTTCAGTGATTGGAGTTAGTGGCCAACTTCTGCCCTGCCATATGTGTGTGTGAGTGTGAGAAGAAAGATAAATAAATATATATATATATATATATATATATATATATATTTATATATATATATATCCTTTGTTTTGATATTATATATGGATATGTACATCTTTTCTATATATATGAATATATATGGAGATATATATATTTTTATAAATATATCCTTTGAATATGAATATCTATGTTGTGTGTGACAGGACTACTTCACACATTACAGTAAAACAAAATTATTATGGTATGAAAATTACCACCATATATTAAGCACTCCCTAATGTGCCTTTTGTGTGATTAGAGTGATTTTTCATTTCCTGTGTAAAGATACTGATTTCCAATATCAGTACACTGATATATCTTGCATTTTTATAAAGACATACATCTGAAGATTTCAATCCCCAAGGTTCATCTAAACTCCCTAATATCCCACTGTGTATATGGATGCTCTAAGGGGAGATTGGGTAGTCTCCCATGGTGACTGTCAAGAGCTGTGACACGTGTAAGGTTTTATTGTACTTACGACAAACCTTTTTGACCTCCAACTTCATGCAGAGCTACAGAGAGAGTGCTATTAATCTTCATATAGCAGCCGCCTTGAACACATTGTGCATTGAGTTAGTGACTCTTGTCTCCTAAGTCCATGGGTTGTTGGAATGAGGCTTGAATGAAGGTCTGGATACATCCAGGTAAAGAAAGTATTACAGAAAAGATGCTGTCATCATAAAAATTGGGTTTTGTTTTGGTAAGCATCAAGCAATTTTTCTGTAGGAGTATCATTGAAGACATCTTCTACATTAGTTATTAATCCTAGCATCCTTGGAAATATAGATTTCCAGGACAACCTTTATCTCTTATTACAAGATGTACCAAAATTGGAGACACATGTGAATGATTATCTCCCTCAAATGATGGTAACATTTTCCTATTAGGGAACTATGAATATCTGACCTAACAAAGATAAAGATAAATCGGCTCAACTTGCATTTGACAGCATCTACTCAGGCTGTTGTAATAGGATGAGAAGCATCAGGGGAACACCAATCTGCATTGGTGAATAAAACATGTATCCCACATTTACCTCATGTCTTAGATTTAAATAGATGAGTTTATTGCATGGATGGGACATGGCATGATATTCCTCATGAGGATATTGCATGGATGGGATGTCATGTTGTTACATATGTGTTTCTATAAATGTTCTTGTAATTGACAGATGTGACAGAGTCTTTATGGATCACAACGAACCATTATGAGGTGACTATTTATATAAATTATTTTTACCTCATACATAATCCATTCTGTTCTACCATAAAATTCCTGGTAGTTTTCTTGTTAGATTTCTAAATAGGCATTTTGTACATGCTGTGATGCATTGATTTTAAAAGCTCAAGGATGCATTAGTCATTCCACTAACTCTACACTGGCCCAGAAATAAGATATGCAACAATCCTAGCCAGTGAGTTTACTACGTCTGAAATGGCTTTCTGGAATGTTCTTGGTGTCTTTGATCACATCAATTGAAGATGAATTCATTCCTGGTACCTAGTCTGATGATAACTTCTTCTCTTGAGATCTTGGCTTTCAAGATGTATAGAAATAACAAGACAAGATTCACCATCACAGAACCACATAACACAATACTTACTATGTTCATATTTTATGTGTAAACTGTGATATTTTCAGTAATATCTACTTTTGAGCCTTTTGTTTAATATTGTAAACTGACATTGTACCTATGATACATGGACTTCCTATTTACTCCATCAAACTTGCACCCCCTAATCTACTCTATCTCTATCATTTTGACTGTGAGCCCTCATTTAAGGATCATCATCTATCATTTTCTTTTTCTGACTGACTTAATCATGTGACATGTCTTCAAGGTTCAATCATAGTATAGCAATGTAAGAACAACTATTTTTATGTCAACTTGAATCCATCAGATTCTAATTGCCCGGGTTATGCACAGTTTTGAACTGATGTGTTTCTTCAACAACTTAGGAATCAGACTACATGAATGAGATATGAATAAAGTAGTCTCAGGTATAGGTAAAGATATGGTATTTATTATACTATACGCGAGGATGTTGTGATGATTTGTATATGCTTGGCCTAGGAAGTCCCACTATTAGGAGGTGTGGGCCTTGTTGGAGTAGGTGTGTCACTGTGCGCATGGGCTTAAGACCCTCACCATAGCTGTCTGGAAGTCATTCTGCTCCTAGGGGACTTTGGAAGAAGAGGTGGAACTCTCAGCTCCTCCTGAACCATGACTGCCTGGATGCCGCCATGTTTCTGCCTTGATGATAATGGACTGAACCTCTGAACCTGTAAGCCAGCCCCAATTAAATGTTGTCCTTATATGTGTCATTGTGTCTGTTCACAGCAGTAAAACCCTAACTAAGGCAGATATGGTATGTATTATACTAGAGGTGAGGATATGGTATCAATTATAGTTAATGATAAGGTATGTATTATACTTAGACAAGGATATGGTATCTAATACACTACAGGTAAGGATATGGTATCTATTACAGACAAGGGTATGGTATCTGGTATACTACAGGTAATGACATTGTATCTATTATACTATTGATAAGGATATGACATTTATAAACTATACATAAGGGTATGATGAAAACAAAGTTGATTTTGTAAATCTTGACTAGCATTTATTACGATTTTACCATTGTGAATGTTTCATAATAAAATGAAGATTGAGTACTTGTTCATAAAATATATATTTGTGGATCACCAAGGTGATGAATAACTTGATCATAGAGGAAATGTCTCACAGAGACAGTAAGATTTTATGCCCTCCAATGTTACTGTGGGTCACACCAAGCAATAACGACTATAAATCTGCAACTCATAACATTTCAGTCAAACACATTCGGCCTTTATTGCCATTGTTCACTTGACCTCTTCATCATTTTTCTCCACCTACTAGCCAGTATCACCTTGTTCTTCTGTAGGCTGTTCTCCAGCAAGCTTAACGCCTCGCTAACAAATGAGGTGAAATCCATATAAGCAGACATTGGAGGCATGCTGAATTGAAATCGCTTGCCTCGGGAGCAGCAAATTAGGTGTGGAACAAGAAATAGAACTCCGGAGTACACCTTTCTAGTCATTTAGTTCAGCTGGAGCCAGCATCCTTCAATGAATCAATCAACATTTACTTATCTGTCCCCTACAGCAGTTTTGCAAATCGTTTTCAAAAATCGTTGAACCACTAACAGTTTATTCACTCGGCAAAATATGTGCAGCTTTTTGTATCTGCTATGGTTGGGCTTCTCAGCTACATTCAACTCTTTTTACTGCTCTGGATTTCAGTAAGGAAAGAAAAAATTATACACCTGTCTAGAGAAACTATTTTTACTGTGTAATTGCCTTTTATGTTTAAATGTGTGTAATGTCTTCTTACGGAAGAGAGTAGAAGAGAAGAAGGGTAAGTTTCCACCTAGTGTAAACACATAAGCTGTAAATTTGTCCTTAGGTACACTGTACTGTCTCCAGTCCACTCAGATGAAATTGCAGACACATTCATCTTTCTGGTGGCTTCTATTTTATACAGGTCACAAATGGAGTTTCTCTAGTCATGATGGTCTTGAGATAAGAGAGAATGGTTGAATGGGATTTCTGCCTATAGACCATCTGATGTTAGAATCCTAAGTGTGGTTCTTCAGCCTTCTTTCCTTCTGTTTCTTTAAATGCTGACCTCAGTCAAGTTTCCTGATGTGATTTCACATTCCTTACTGTAAAATAAACATATCTAGATTTGGAGGATTAAGCGTCTTGTACCAACTATTCTGAAAGCGGAGAGAAATGAAGTACAAGTTGAAGGCCATCCCTAGCCATCAGAATTGTCTCAAAATAGGAAGAAGCCAGGATTTTAGTCCAGAGTTGAGTTGTCCACAGCATTGTGAGCCAGCAAACCCATAGGTTTAATTCCCAGTACTGCAGAAAAAAAAAAAACCCAAAAGGATATGAAAGTGTTAGATCTGTTCTTACTATACACTTGGCTACTTTCAAATGGCACTTAAACTGTTCTTACTATGTAAGCAAGGATATCACACTTAATATCTTGTAAACAGGACCAAATAAGTAAGTGGTGAGAGCCAGTATGTGCCCTTTAAACAACTAACTAAAGGGTATTTAATTTTATTTCAAACTAACAAAAATGTTGGCTGCTACTAATACATATATTCCTTTGGTAACTTATATTTAAAAGGTGATGAGAAAATGTGTTTATTATATCTACATATATCAAAATATTTAAGTATTAAAATAAATATGCCTCTTCCACTTATTTGTATATCTATTGTTAGAATTAGATTGTGTACAAAATTCTGATAGTATGTACTAGTTTTAATTTTTAACTTTTAAAGATCTTATTGATGAAGATCGTTTAGATGAAGAGATGACTCAGCAGATAAAGTGCCTGCTGCATAGCATGAGAATCTAAGAGCAGGTGTCCAGCACCCTGGAAAAGGCCAGAGGTGGCAGCATACATCTGTAATCTCAGTGCTGGCAGCCTAACAAAAGACAGCAGTAACTTGGGGAAGGGCTTGCTGGCCAATCAGCCTAGCCAGTCAATGAGCTGCCCAGTGTCTGAGAGGCCCCACCTCACAAAAATGGGCTGTCTGTATAAGACATTTAATATTGACTCTGGTCTTTCTAACACTACCTCACATGTCCCCTGCATACACCTCAAACATCACAGACACAATAAAAATAACAAATTGGCATCCGTAGGAGGAGAGGCCCTTGGTCCTGTGAAGGCTCGATTCCCCAGTGTAGGAGAATGCCAGGGCAGTGAAGTGGAAGTAGGTATGTGGGAGGGGAAGCATCCTCATAAAAGCAGGGAAGGGAAATGGGATAGGGGGTTCCAGAGGGGAAACCGGGAAAGGGGATAACATTTGAAATGCAAATATATGAAAATATCCAATAGAAAATTTTGAAGTTATACTTTAAATGTGATGAACATATTTTAAATTTTGTTTTAAAATTATAACAGCAGAGGGAACTTGAAGTAATTTTTTATGCAATAAAGCACGGGTTCTTTCTTAAGATGCGGGAACGGGATGGGAAGATGATTCAGGGGTTCAGAGTACTTGGTGCTTTTCTAGAGAACACAAATTTGGTTCCCAGCATCCATATCCAGCTGCTCACAGTAGTCTGTGCTCTCTTCTGGCTTCTGATAGTAGCCATACTCATGTGTACACACATGCATGCACATGTACCAACACACACACACACACACACACACACACACACACACACAC
>NC_034605.1:9945564-9947108 GCF_900095145.1 Mus pahari
CATACACACCACACACACACACACACACACACACACTCACACACGCACACACATTCAGTGGTTTATGAAGTATGAGCTATTATTCCTCAGATATAGTCATTTGTCATGCTATTTAATGAGTATAAGCAAGGGTTTTAGGACATGAGTCCTCTATTTATCTACTTAGAGTTACTCACTTTGTGTAAGAGGCAGATTTACACAAATACTCTTAAACAATAGAAGATTTCAATTTAACACTTTTTATACAAATATTTCACATAATTCAAGGAAACTTCTCCCATTAAATGGCTTTTCTTAATTCACAAGCCCCCAAGGGTTTAACATTTCCATGTCTTTTGTATAAACATGGAATCTTCAGTAGAGCTTAAAAAGCCCTTTAATTTCCACTGCAGGCTCATCTTTGACTTAAAACAAAACAAACAAACAGAAGGCTTGTAGCATTCAGGACAGGTGAACAGAAGAGGTAAAGGAAAGCATGGGGTGCGGGAGCAGCTCCAGACCCGAGGATTCACAGGTAAGAAATGTGATCCTACCTTTGTTGTCAATGTGACATCTTTATTTTTAAAAAAGAACACATGAGGTTTGGAGGGAAACGTGACAAGGAATGGGGAGGCAGTGAGGTGGGATGGCAGGAGATCCACTTTACACACATACATGTATGACATTTTTCTTTTTTTCTTTTCTTTCTTTTTTTTTTTTCTGAGACAGGGTTTCTCTGTATAGCCCCGGCTGTCCTGGAACTCACTTTATAGACCATGCTGGCCTTGAACTCAGAAATCCGCCTGCCTCTGTCTCCCAAGTGCTAGAATTAAAGGCGAGCACAACCACCGCCGAGCATGTATGGCATTTTTGAGCACTCCAATTTTTCTAATATGGAAACTGTGACTTGTTAACTGTTTTAACCAAAAACAGTTGAAAATTGAATGTTAATGCTTTAAAAAAAAATAAATGCAGTACATAGATTTTCGTTATATAAAAAGTTGAGCTCTGACCACGGGACTCAGTTGAGATTGCCATTTTCTTTCCAGTGACTCTCTAAGGTGGATCGACTCAGGAGCACACAGACCACAGAAACTGCAGAAGAGCTGGGACAGGGTCCTACAGGCCTCCATCTGCACCCAGGAGGTGGGGCTGATCCACAGTCCTCTGTGCACTGGTCTTGCCAGGAGAGAGCTGGTTTCCCAGGAGTGCCGACTCAGGCTTACAGACTCACAGGAAGAACAAGTTCCAGCCAGAAACAGCAAGAACATCTAACACCAGAGATTACCAGATGGCAAAAGGCAAATGCAAGAATCTTACCAAAAGAAATCAGGACTACCTGGCATCGTTGGATCCCAGTACTCCCACCACAACAAGTCCTGGTAACCCAACAAACAGAAAAACCAAGATTCAGATTTAAAAATCATATCTCACGGTGCTGGTAGATGTCTTAGTCAGGGTTTCTGTTCCTGCACAAACATCATGACCAAGAAGCAAGTTGGGGAGGAAAGGGTTTATTCGGCTTACATTTCCATACTGCTGTTGATCACCAAAGGATGCAGGAC
>NC_034605.1:9948455-9958920 GCF_900095145.1 Mus pahari
GTAGCTGGATATAAAATTAACTCAAACAAATCAGTGGCCTTCCTCTACACNAAGGACAGACGGGACAAGAAAGAAATTAGGTAAACAACACCCTTCACAATAGTCACAAATAATATAAAATACCTTGGTGTGACTCTAAGTAAGGAAGTGAAAGATCTGTATGATAAGAACCTCAAATCCCTAAAGAAAGAAATTGAAGACAATCTCAGAAGATGGAAAGATCTCCCATGCTCATGGATTGGTAGGACTAACATATTCAAAATGGCCATCTGCCAAAAGCAATCTACAGATTCAATGCAATCCCCATCAAAATTCCAACCCAATTCTTCACAGAGTTAGAAAGGGCGATTTGCAATTTCATCTAGAATAATAAAAACCTAGGATAGCAAAAACCATTCTCAACAATAAAAAAACCTCTGGTGGAATCACCATGCCTGACCTAAAGCTGTACTACAAAGCNATTGTGATAAAAACTGCATGGTAATAGTACAGTGACAGAAGGGTACATCAATGGAAGAGAACTGAAGACCCAGAAATAAATCCACACACCTAGGGTTACTTGATTTTTGACAAATGAGCTAAAATCATCCAGTTGAAAGGAGAAAGCATTTTCAAGAAGTGGTGCTGGCTCAACTGGCGGTTAGCATATAGAAGAATGTGAATTGATCCATTCTTATCTCCTTGTACAAATTTCAAGTCTAAGTGGATGAGGGACCTCCACATTAAACCATTGACACTGAATCTTATGGAAGTGAAATTCGAGAAGATCCTTGAACATATGGGCATAGGGAAAAAATTACTGAATAGAACAGCAATGGTTCATACTGTAACATCAAGAATTGACAAATAGGACCTCATAAAATTGAAATGCTTCACTAAGGCAAAGGACACTGTTAATAAGACAAAAAGCAACCAACAGATTGGGAAAAGATCTTTACCAACCCTAAATCTGATAGAGGGCTAGTAACCAAGATATACAAAGAACTCAAGAAGTTAGACTCCAGAGAACCAAATAACCCAATTAAACATGGGGTACAGTGCTAAACAAAGAATTCTCAACTGAGGAATATGGACTGGTTGAAAAGCACCTAAAAAAATGTTCAACAACCTTAGTCATTAGGGAAATGCAAATCAAAACAAACCTGAGATTCCACCTCATACCAGTCAGAATGGCTAAGATCAAAAACTCATGTGACAGCAGGTGCTGGTGAGTATGTGGAGAAAGAACACTCCTTCTTTGCTGGTGCAATTGCAAGCTGGTGCAACCACTCTGGAAATCAGTTTCCTGGTTCCTCAGAAAATTTTACATAGTACTACAGGAGGATCCAACAATACCATGCCTAGGCATATACCTATACGATTCTCCAACATGTAATAAGGACACATGTTCCACTATGTTCATAGAGGCCTTATTTATAATAGTCAAAACAGGAAAGAATACAGATATCCCTCAGCAGAGGAATAGATACAGTAAATGTTGTACATGTACACAATGGAGTACTATGTAGCTATTAAAAACAATGAGTTTATGAAATGCTCAGTCAAATGTTGGAACCTGGAGGATATCATCCTGAGTGAGGTAACCCAAAAGAACATACATGGTATGCACCCACTGATAAGTGGATATATTAGCCCAGAAGCTTGGGATACCCAAGATACTATTTGCAAAACACATGAATCTCATGAAGAAGGAAGACCAAAGTGTAGATACTTTGATCCTTCTTAGAATGGGGAACAAAATACCCATGGAAGGAGTTACAGAGACAAAGTGTGGAAGAGAGACTGAAGGAATGAGTATTCAGAGACTGTCCCACCTGGGGAATCCATCCCATGTACAGACACCAAACCTAGACACTATTGTGGATGCCGACAAGAGCTTGCTGATAGGAGCCTGATACAGCTGTCTCCTGAGAGGCTCTGCCAATTCCTGACAAATACAGAAGTGGATATTCACATCCATCCATTTGACAGAGCACATGTTCCCCAATGAAGGAGCTAGAGAAAGTAGCCAAGGAACTGAAGAGGTTTGCCACCCCATAGGAGGAACAACAATATGAACTAGCCAGTACCTCCAGAGCATCTTGGGACTAATCCACCAACCAAAGAAAACACCTGGTGGGACTCATGGCTCTAGCTTCATATATATCAGAGGATGGCCTAGTCAGTCATTAATAGGAGGAGAGGCCCTTGGTCCTGTGAAGGTTCTATGCCCCACTGTAGTTCAATGCCAGGGCCAGCAAGCAGAAGTGGGTGGGTTGGTGATCCTGGGAAGTGGGGAGAGGATATGGGATTTTTGCAGACAAAACTAGGAGAGGGGATAAAGAAAATATCAAATAAAAATTTTAAATTTATTTATTTATTTATAACCCATGCATCTGTCAATTATTTAGGTCTGGGATGGGACTTTACTAATGCATTATTTCATAATTTAGTAGCAGATTCTATTTAATGAGGAAATGGAAACTACCTCAGTTCAAAGTTAACAGGATCAGAGTCTGCATCCCAACACCCCTAATATGTTAGCTTTGCACATTCAACCTTATATATGCAATTCAACAGAGAAGTAATAGTGACAAGCAGAAAAATGGAGATTTATCCATTGTGATCACATTGGGGAAAAGAACAAAGAGATCTTTCAACCTCACAAAAACCTACCCCAAATCTATCTGTGGTGGTCCTAACATCAGGTTTGGGTTTAACTAGATGTCCAGAGGTATGTATAGCTGCACGGGCCCATTCCAGAAATGCAGATCTTCCCGCACTGAGATCTAAATGTTGTCAGCAAGATATGAAATTTCTTTCTGAAAGGCACGTTCCCTTTCCAAATGGTATAGGGCATTTGACTTTTTCCTTTCTCAGCATGAGTTTCCTTGGGAGAGTGGTCTAATTCGTTGGGGTGCTTTGTCTCAATAGACTGAGCAAAGGGATATGAGTTTCTTTTTAGAATATTGCTATACCTGGCAAGATAATTATAATATGTTAACTTGATGAAGGTGATGCAAAGTATCTAGGATGTTTCACTGTCATCATGTCATGTTTAAATATCTGGTAACAGACATGGGCATTTTCTAGATTGCTAGACCTGATTTTAAGACTTGATTCTTTTTGTTGGGGTAATTCTACCACCTGAAGCCTCAGTTCACATGCCAGCCTCCTGACAATCAGATTTCTCTGGGATGGAACAGCATTCAATTTCCAAACGCTAATGTCAGTCATCCTTAATTTAGCAAAATGTAGTATGCAATGCATCCTTTTTTTGTATCAGTTTATGAGGCTGTGTATCATGATTGTGTGTCACATTGCCAGGATTATCCTCGAGACTATGAGGACGGTGAATACTGAATCACTGCAGATTAATCTGTCTCTGGAAATTGACCATGCTGTGACAGTCTCTGAAGGGTCTCAGCCAGCTCAGCTCCAGAAGACCCTATGAATTAATATCTCTTGTTTATTTCATTATATTATTCATGTTGCATTTATATTTACTTGCCTTGATTATTTATAAATATACATTGCTGTGCTTTAGTGATCATTTTAATGCAGTTTGGCATTGATTTTGTATCAGTGAACAGTTCTAATGAGAAGAAAGTATTCTAGAGGCCTTCTGTGTGTTCCAATGTGTACAACATGAGCATAAATAAGTGGATGATTTTAGCCTTTCATTGAATGTGGAGACCCGAGAAAGACATCTATTGTCTTCCCATATAATACTAATACTAATTATTATTATTATTATTATTATTATTATTATAAAGTTAGAAATGTTTTAAAATTTGTCTAATACCTTATAACTAATATCTCTGCATTATTGCCTTGGGACAAGGTCTGCAACTAACTGGGAAATCACTATTTTGACTATGTTAGCTGACCAGCAAGTTTTTAGGATGCTTTTCTCTGTCTACCACTGCTAGAGTTACAGTCACATGCTGTCATGCCAAGATGTGTACAGAGATGCTAGGAATTCAAATTCAAACTTTTAGGTTCTCATACATGCAAAGAAAGGACATTTCTCCCCTGAGACATATCTCCTACTTGCTTCAGTGTCTTAATCACTGATATTTGTGTATACATTTTTTCTCAAGGCAGTTGTATCATAATTAATAAAGTACTGCTATACAAGAATACCTTTATAGTAAGTAAAAGATCTCTGTGGGAGAAATGGAAGAAAAACTTCATTCTAATAGTAAGAAAATGTGTTGAAAATTATTATTTGATTTTACCAATGCCTGTCTTTCAGGGGATGTCATAAGATATAAATCAACATGAGGTTTAGATATCACTGACAAATTTGAAAACATGAATCTAATTTTTAGAAGATGCCTTAGTTCCGAAAATTCTACTTACAACTTTGTATATTTCCCTTTTTACTGTCTTCTCAAGTTATGATAAAACCTTTCCAACATTGGTTGAGAAAGATCATGTCTCAAAATTCTTTTAAATATTAACAGCAGGTAGAAATTTCCATCAGGCTAGATGATATCCTAAGTTATGTTGCAACTATGAATTCATGATGCTCTTTTACCTTCTTTGAAAGAGGATCATACTTATTCAAGGTAAAGACAGAACTAACCCAGCCTCACACAGCAAACTGAAGTCTGGAAGTGCTAAAGGACTTAAGACAATTTGAGAGAGCAAAGTTCATTCAGACCAATGAGTCAGTTCAGAATGCTTTCTCCCAGTTAATGTTCTGTATCTTTCAAAATCTTAGAAAGCTATGCCCTAGCTTCTGCTAAATCTTGTCAGTCTTTATCAGACATAATGACATAATCTAAATGTATTAGTCTAATTAAAAAATAATTCAATAATAAAAATAATTCAATAATTCAATTTGTAACTTATTAAGTAACAAATTGCAAAGTCATTGCATAAAATATGAGAAAAATATTTCTTAACTGTTCTAGACACTAGAAGACTGAACTCAGTGTGTTAGCAGGGTTGCATTATTTGAAGTCTCAACTGAAGAACTTATTGTTGGCTCTTCCACCTTCAGATGATCCTGGAATGCTCCCTGATGCAGTATGACAGAAGACTACCTTTGTGTTCATCTGGCCATTACCGAAGACCTATAACTCTATTGTTTTAATTATTTCTCTGCCCTGACTACCTGGCATTTTGTAAATCATGACAGATTTCTCTTCCATGAGGGAAATTGTCGAATGATGCCTAAGAGAATCAATACTCACCCATAAACAACACTGACTCTATTCCTAAATAGATTATTACATCCTGATATTCTAAGTAGACTTTAATTTGTGGTCTAACTGATTTTCTCCAAGTTACCCCAACTGTGTAAACAGTGGTTTACATCCAGATTTTCTTTGCTTGGGAGACTCCATTTTGCAAAAGCATCTTTTGACTCCATCTTGGTGTGAACACAGAGGTAGTATGACTTTGTATCTTGGTTGACATGTAATCAATACTCTCGGACTAGTAGCACTGATGAATCACAGACTAATAACTTATTTCTAAAAATAAACATGTGCTATGGTATATACTTACTAAAGTAAGTTGGGACTACATAAGAAAATAGGTTAAAATATCATGTCAACATAACTAGGCCTGAAAATTCATTGAGCACACCAGTTGAGGAAAAGTTGCAAGGATTCCATAAAGAGGATGATCTCTCTCCAGATAAGAGTAACCACACCCACTAACTCACCTGACAACAATGTCTCTGTCAAGGTTCTGGCAAGGCAGAGATGACTCATAATGGCCTACTTGAATCTACTTGAATTATACTTGGACCCATCATTCCCATGTCTGTCAGATATGTGTCCTTCTTGAACTGATCTTGTCCCTTGTCTCTATGATAACCATAATCCTATACCCTGCTTCTAGAGATTGTCTGACTATGGCTTGGCACAAACCTGTGACCTTACTTTATAACCCTGGCTGAGACACTAGAAACTGCCTGTAGGGTTATTATCTGATAACAAATATAGATTCCCTGTCACCTTCTCACTGCTGACTCTCAGGAATATCTCCTAGGAGCTTTTTGAATCTAGATGAAACCTGTTTGTTTCTTGAAGTAATTATGTAAGTCCATGTATGTGCTCTTTTGGCATGCAACATGTGATGTAAGAGTTAGTGATTAAGATAGTAATAAAAGAGCCAGTGTTTGCCTCATCTGGCTTTCAAGAGAAATTGAGACTGGTTGGAAAATGTCTGCTATTTGATGAAGTTAGTTTGTGAGTTTATTATCATTCCAAAAATCCCGATACAGCAGGAAGATACAGTTTAATTCATCTAGGTTCCTGACCTAGTACTGTCACAACACTATACCATTTACCTGCTTGATAGACATAGTTATCATGTGATCCACACTTTTAAAAAAAATAAAAATGAAAACTATTCCCCTATCTTAGACACAATAAAAAGACACAGAAAGATGCCATGTCTAAATTTTCATCACAGGGCCTTATTACATGGGTTAGTATGTTTAATCATTTGCTACCAAGCTCAAACCTGGGATTTGCTGTTAACAGGAGAGAGTCGACTCCTGCATGCTGTCTTCTAACCTTCACTTGCACACTACGACAATGTCCCCACTTCCACACAAAAAAATCATTTTAATATTTTAACACATTTAACATATGGTTATATTTTGTTAATTCACATGTATGGTCCTCTGATCACAATCCCTGTATCTCTGCTGGCCACAAAGCTACTCTTTTTCCTGTTCCATGTCCCCATGAACACTAGCAACACTGACATCAGAGTCTTTACATTGGCATCTCCTTGGTTTTGGTCTCACTTAAAGGACGAGAGAGGAGAATGTGTTGTCAATTTTTTTTCCTCCAAAGCCTCCCATGACTTTTCCTTGGGTGACAGGGAAAGGTCTTTCATGTGAAGGGAGCTGTCTGTCTCATAGATTGACCCACAAGGCCTATGCAAGTCTACCCTGCAGGTATTAAGGCATGGGATGCTCAATTAAAATGGACAATCTGGCTTTCAGTGTCCTCACAACTGACCCTGAACAACAAAATATGCTTCAGTGCTAAAGGCAAAATTGGTCAGGTCATTTCATGAATCCTACTTCTCTTCTTAATGTCTGAACCTTTACATTTGTGTTACTTATGTATTATCCAATTAAGAACAATGGCTAAATTATATCTCCTGTATAAGTATGAAACATATCAGTGGCTTTTATAAAATATTATTTGAAGTCCTTCAAAATAAAGCTAATCATGAAAGGCATATTATTTGAGGTTTTAAAATACTGACTTATTTAAAAATTATATTCATGTGTGTGTGTGTGTGTGTGTGTGTGTGTGTGTGTGCACGCAAATGTACGTGTGCAGTCACATGTATTAGGGAGTCCATCAGTGTATGCCGTGCTTATGAAGTCTAGGAGAGGGTATCAGATCCCCTGGAACAGCAGATTATGCACCACCCAACGTGGTGCTATGAACTGAACTCTGGTGTTCTGCAGGAAGTTTTAAGAACTATTTACCAAATCAAAGTTATATTTCTTTCTTTTTTAAAATTATTTTATTAATTTATTATTTCTTCACTTTACACCCCAAACTCAGCTCCCCTCCCTTCTCTCCTCCCATCCCATCCTTACAATTCTTTCCCTCCATTCTTTCCTTCTCATCTCTGAAGAGAAGGGGAAACCCTCCTTGGGTACCACACCACCCTAGAACATCCAGACCCAGCAGGACTAAATAAATTCTCTCCCACTGAGGCAAAACCAGGCAATCTAGTAAGGGGAAGAGGCAATTAGCAGAATCAGAGACAGTTCCCATTCTAGCTTTTAAGAAGACCAAGGTGTACATATGCTTCAAATGTGTAGGGTGCATAGGTCCAAACCTTACATGATCTTTGACTGGTAATTCAGCCTCTGTGAGGCTCCTTGGGCCCAGGTTAGTTGGGTCTGTGGGTCTTCTTACTATATCCTCGATGATCCAGCTTGCTCAGTTCTATCCCTCACTCTTCCACAAGACTTTCAGGGCTCCGTCTGATGCTAGCTGTGGGTCTCTGCATCAGTTTTCATCCACTGCTGGATGTACCCTCTCAGGAGACAGTTATGTCACATTCTTGTCTACCAACACAGAAGAGTACTATTAATAGTGTCAGGGGTTGGCTCTCTCACATGGAATGGGTCTCAGCCATTGATTGGCTATTCCCTCACTCTGTGCTCCATCTTTATCCCTGTGCATCTTGTAGATGAGACATGTTTTGGGTTGAAGGTTTTGTGTGTGTGTAGATATCCCCTCCCTGCACTGGAAGTTTTGCCTGGCTATAGGAGGTAGACATGCCAGGCTCCATATCCCATTGCTGGTAGGAATCTCAGCTAGGGTCAGCCCCATAGATTCCAATGATCATCCCCTGTCACAAGACTCCAGCTAAAAACAGAGATGCCCCACACCAATTTCCATTCTCATTCCTAGTTCTCTCTGACTCCCTCCCCATACCTGATCCCCAACACCATTTCCATCCTTAGCCAGCAATTGAAGAGTGTTTCCCTTTTTCCACATCCTTTCTAGACTGTGCTGTCACTTGAGTTTTTGATCTTAGCCATTGTGACAGGTGTAAGATGGAATATCAGAGCTTTACAGTTCCCTGAAGACTAGGGTTGTTGAATAGTTCAAGTGTTTTTAGGCCAGTTGAGATTTTTTTCCATTGATAATTCTCCTTTTAGCTCTGTACCCCATTTTTAAATTGAATTATTTGGTTTGTTGATGTATGCTTTCTTGATTTTTTAATATATATTTTGGATATCACTCCTCTGTCAGAGATAGAGTTGATAAAGATCTTTTCCCTTTCTGTAGGCTGCTGTTTTGTCCTTTTGATGGTGTCCTTAGCCTTCCAAAAGCTTTTCAGTTTTATGAGGTTCCATTTATTAATTGTTGATCTCGGTGTCTAAGCTATTGGTGTTCTGTTCAAGAATTTGTCTCCTGTGCCAAGTGTTCAAGGCACTTGCCCACTTTATCTTCTATTAGATTTAATGTGTCAAATTTTATGTTGAGGACTTTGATCCACATGTTTGGTTCTGCATGGGGTAGATTAAATGTGAAATGCTAGACTGCATTTACCCTATGCCACCATTGGGTGATAGACTTGTAGGAACTGGATGATGGGGCTGAGGAAGCTCTGATACACTGCTCAGGGGGTAGGAGAATGCAGCCTTGAGAAAGGGGCTCAGACCTGTTGAGGAACAGTGCAGGCTAAGGCCAGAGCTGTAGTTTTCTGACTCCCAGACATCCAGACACTGCTGGAAATTATGAGGAGGGGTTGGGAATCGGGGGGGGGGGTCCACAGGCCTGAAGGACAAGCCTGGGGCAGGGGGAGGAAGAACTCAGGTTTGACTTAGCTTAGCAGCAATTGCCTAGGAGCACAGAAGGGCTTTTGTGGGAGACTTGGGTGGTGTATCTCTGTAGATGAAGGCTTCCTCCATGTTCCCCATGGTGGTTCTTAATGAGAGAGAGAGAGAGAGAGTCAGTGCTTGTTCACACTCTTTGTTGATGGTTCATCATAAAAAATGGGTGTATGAGCTTTCCCGGCCGAGGAGAGTTGTCATCTGGCATCTTTCCCACCCGAAGAGGGGTATCCGCCCAGGAGGAGTCTCAAGGCCTGAGCTGGAAGGAGAGCCATCTTTGCTCCAGTGCACTGCCAGAGAGAGGGCGACCTGCAGAAGCAACACAGCTTCTGGTAAAGATCCCGTTTCTGGTTCCAGTAGTCCAGTGCTTTTCCTGCCCGAGGAGGGGTGTCCTCCTGGGAGGAGTATCAAGGCCTAGCTGGCAGGAGAGCCATCTTTGCTCCGGTTCGCCTAGGTTCCAGTATACGCTGGCGAGATTGTGGACCACAGAAGCTACACAGCTTTGGGACAGAGAGAAGCAACCTAACTTCTGGGACAGACACTGTTCGGACTCCAGAAATTTGAGCACCTTCCTCACCAGAGGAAATGAGGCCACCTGGGAGGACTCTGTCTGCCAGAGCAGATGAGACAGTCATATTATGTACAGGGTCCCTAGGTGGTTAGTCTTTGCAGGTGAGTGAATAAACTGCAGTGGTAACACATCTTCTGGGACAGGCTCTGTTTTGGGCCTACATCTTCAGCCAGGAGGCAGACCTGAATGCCAGGCCTCTGTGCACCTTCCCTGCTAGAGGAGAGCTTCCCTGCAGAGAGTAATCTGGCCACTGAGACTCAGGAGAGAGCTGGACTCTCAGGACTGCTGACAGAGGCTAACAGAATCATAGGAAGAACAAGCTCCAACCAGAGACAACTATAATAACTAACTCCAGAGATCACCAGATGGCGAAAGGCAAACATAGGAATCTTACTGACAGAAACCAAGACCTCTCACCATCATCAGAACATAGCACTCCCACCTCAGTCAGTCCTGAATACCCCAACACACCCGAAAAGCAAGAATCGGATTTAAAAGCATACCTCATGATGNTGGTAGAGGATTTTAAGAAGGGCATTATTAAAGAAATGCAGGAGAACACTGCTAAAGAG
>NC_034605.1:9958931-9973275 GCF_900095145.1 Mus pahari
AGAAGTGGATGCTCACACTCAGCTATTGGCTGGAACACAGGGCTCCCAATGGAGGAGCTAGAGAAAGTACCCAAGGAGCTGTAGGGGGCTGCAACCCTGTAGGTGCAACAACAATATGAACTAACCAGTACTCCCTGAGCTTGTGTCTCTAGCTGCATATATAGCAGAAGATGGCCTAATCGGCCATCATTGGGAAAGAGGCCCCTTGGTCTTGCAAACTTTATATGACCCAGCACAGGTTAATGCCAGGGCCAAGAANTGGGAATGGGTGTGTAGGGGAGCAGGGGCTGGGGGGGGGTGTATAGGGAACTCTGGATAGCACTTGAAATATAAATAAAGAAAATAATAATACTAATAAAAAAGGAAAATAAGAAATTAATACTTAATATGAAAAAACAATGAGTGTATACCACTTCCTCAAGGTGAACCAAAGATTGAATATCTTTTGCAGGAAGCAATTTCTGGGAAGGGAAACTTATTGTCTAAACTCTCAGGGCTATTCCAAGTATGTCATTAGCATGATAAACTCTGTACTGGACTATATGACTATTGGTCACATTTCTATGAGGAGATTGTGGTCATGAGAATCAAGTCCAGAAATCTGGTAGGGAGCAGGGAAACTCCTACCATTCTCAGGTGTGTGCCTGTGTGCTAGAATCTCTGAACTCATTTTATCTTAACATGTTTTCTGGCACATGTCAATGCCCCACACCCCCACAGACATGAGGTTCATTCAGGATGTTAGATATAGGTCTATTTGCATTCCTCTGCATGCATATATTCAGTTAGACCAACACCTTTTGTTGAAGATGCTCTTCTTTTTCCATTGTATGGTTTTGGCATTTTTAGCACATAGCAAGTTTTCACAGGTGTATGGGTTTATTTTGGGGTCTTGGATCTTATTCCATTACTCCACTTGCCAGTGTTTATGCCAATACCATGTGGTTTTGATTACTACTTCTCTGTAGTACGACTTGAAATCAAGGATGGTTGATGCATCCAGAAGTTCTTTTATTGTACAGATTGGTTTAGATATCCTATTTGTTTTTCTTGTTGTCGTTTTTTTGTTCGTATTCCCCTAGGAGATTGAGTATTGTTCTTTCAAGGTCTGTAGAAAAAAATTTTTTTTTTGAATTTTGATGAGAATTGCATTGAATTTGTAGAGAGCTTCTGGTAAGATGACCATTTTCCCTATGCTAGCCCTACTGATCCATGAATATGAGAGATCTTTCCATCTTCTGATATCTTCCTTAATTTCACTCTTCAGAGATTTGAAGTTCTTCACATATAGCCCTTTCACTTGGTTGGTTAGAATCACAACAAGATAAATTATATTATTTGTCAATATTATAAAGTGCGTTTTTCAAGCAGCATACACCAGCTGATATGCGGCCCCCAACACAGATACAGTAGAGGACTGCTGTATTTAGTCAGAGAAGATGCACCTAACCCTTAAGAGACTTGAGGCCCCGTAGAGTTTAGAGGTCAGATAGGGTAGGGGTTGGGGACATCCAAGGGGAGATAGTAGAGTACAGGGAGGTATGGGATGTGGAACAGTAGGAGGGTAGACTTGAGGGGACAAAATATGGAGTATAAAAAAATTTTTAAAAAGGAGTGTTTTTTCCCCTAATTTCTTTCTCAGCCCATTTATCATTTGCATAAAGGAGGCCTACTAAGTTTCTGAGTTAATTTTGTATGAAAATACAAAAATAATTTTGCTGAAATTATTTATCAGCTCTAGGAGTTCTCTAGTAGAGTTTTCACAGTATGAAGGGCCTCTCCTCCCACTGATGACCAACAAGGACATCCTCTGCTACATATGTGGCTAGAGCCATGGACTCCTCCATGTGTACTCTTTGGTTGGTTGTTTAGTTCCTAGGAGCTCTGGGGGTACTAGCTGGTTCATATTGTTGTTCCTCCTATGGGGTTGTTTATGCTCTGTGATCAACAATAGACATATGCGACATCATAAAATTGAAAAGCTTCTGTAAAGCAAAGGACACTGTCATAAGGACAAAATAGCAACCAACAAAATTCGGAAAGTTCTTTATCAATTCTATATCCGATGGAGGGTTAATATCCAAGATAAACAAAGAACTCAAAAAGTTAGACTCCAGAGAATCAAATGACCCTCTTAAAAATGGGGTACAGTGCTAAACAAAGAATTGTCAACTGAGGAATATTGAATGGCCAATAAGCACCTAAAGAAATGTTCAATATCCTTAGTCATCAGGGAAAGGCAAATCAAAACAACCCTGAGATTCCACCTCACACCAGTCAAAATGGCTAGGATCAAAAACTCAGGTGACAGCAGATGCTGGCAAGGATGTGGAGAAAGATGAACACTCCTTCTTTGTTGGTGGATTGCAAGGTGGTACAACCACTCTGGAAATTAGTCTGTGGTTCCTCAGAAAATTGGACATAGTATTACCTGAGGACCCAGCTATACCACTCCTGGGCATACACCCAAAAGATGCTCCAACATATTCCACTATGTTCATAGCAGCCTTATTTATAATAGCCAGAAGCTGGAAAAAACCCAGATGTCCTTCAACAGAGGAATGGATACAAAAAATGTGGTACATTGAGTCTGGGTTTTTAATGGTTGAGAGACTTTTAATGACTGCCTCTATTTTTTAAGGGCTATAGGACTATTTAAATAGTTTGTTTGCTCTTAATTTAATTTTGGTAAGCAGTATCTGTCTACAAAATCATTTCATTTAGATTTTCCAATTTTGTGGAGTACAGACTTTTGAAGACATAATATTCTTTGAAGACCTAATATTCTTTGAATTTCTCCATTGTCTGTTGATACATCTCCCTTTTCATTTCTGATTTTGATAATTTGGATACTGCCTCTCTGCCTTAATTAGTGTGACTAAAGGTTTGTGTATCTTGTTGATTTTCTCAATGAACTAGCTCTTGGTTTCATTGTTGTTTTTTTTTTGTTTGTTTTTTTGGTTTTTTTTTTTTTTTTTTTTTTTTTTTACTGCCCTATTCATTTCTAATTGATTTTAGTTCTGAGTTTGATTATTTTCTGAAGGCTATTCCGTGTGTGTGTGTGTGTGTGTGTGTGTGTGTGTGTGTGTGTGTTTCCAGGTGTGCTTTCAAATTTATTTTATGAGAATCTCCAGATTCTTTATGAAGGCACTTAGTGCTATGAACATTCCTCTTAGAAATATTTTCATTGTCTCCCACAAGTTTGGGTATGTTTTGCCTTCAATTTCATTGAATTCTAAAGAGTTTTTAATTTCTTTATTTCTTTCCTGATCTCTTGATCATTGAGTAAAGTGTTGTTCAGTTGCCATGAGTTTATAGGCTTTCTGTTGTTTCTATTGTCACTGAAGTCCAGGTTTAATCCATGGCGGGCTGAAACAAGGGTTTACTTCTATTTTCTTGTGTATGTTAAGGCTTGATTTGTAACCAAGTACACAATTAATTGTGGAGATGGTTCTGTGTAGTACTGAGAAGAAGGTATTTTGTTTTGTGTTTGGGTTAAATGTTCTGTAGATATATGTTAGGTCCATTTGATTCATAATGATAGTTATTTTCATTATTTCCCTGATTAGTTTTTGTCTTGACAACCTGTCTATTGATGAGAGTGGGATTTTGAAGTCTTCCACTATTAATGTGTGGGGTTCAATGTCTGATTTCAGTTTTAGTAATTTTTTTTTTAATCACTGTGGGTGCACTTGTATTTGGCACATAGACGTTCAGAATTGAGCTGTCATCCTAGGGGATGTTTTTTCTTTGATAAGAAGGAAACATTTCCCCCTTCTCTTTTGATTATCTGTAATTGAGTATCTATTTTATTAGATACTAGAATGGACATTCCAGGTTTCTTCTTGGATCTGATTGCTTGGAAATTTTTTTTTTACAGCCATTTTCTTGGAGGTTTTATCTATCATTTTGTTGAGGTGTATTTCTTTTGGGCAGCAGAATGATGGATCCTGTTATTTTGTTATTCTTTGTCCTTTTTTTGTGTGTGAGACCCTTGATCTTGAGAGATATAGCAACCAAGGATTGTTAATTCCTGTTATTTTGATGTTGGCGATGTTATTGTCTCTTTCTCAATGTGTGTGTGTGTGTGTGTGTGTGCGCATGCACACATGAATGGGCATGTGCACATGTGTGAGCAGGCATGCTTCTCTTATGTTGTAGAATTATTTATGTCCTGTGTTTTCTTGGGTGTAATTAACCTCATTTAGGTTGTAGTTTTCCTTCTATAATTTTCTGTAGTAATGGATTTGTGGATAGATATTGTGTAAATTTTTCTTGGTGTATTTTGTTTTATCCATGAAAGGCACCTTTGAGTTTTGTGGTTTCTTAGAGGCTACAAGACATCTATCTGTCCAGGCCCTTCTAGCTTCTAGAGTCTCTGGTGAGAAGTCAGGTATAATTCTGATAGGTCTGCCTTTGTATGTTACTTGGTCTTTTTCCTTTGTAGCTCTTTATAGTCTTTCTTGGTTCTATAGGTTCTATGTTTTGATTATTATGTGGCAGAAAGAACTTTATCTTGTGGTCCAAAATAATTGGTGTTTTGAAAGGTTCTTGTGTGTTTATAGGCATATCTTTTTAGATTTGAAAATTTTTCTTCCATGACTTTATTGAAAATATTTTCTGGTCCTTGGTGGTGAGATTCTTCATCCAGGGCTTGCTGTAGGATAGCTGTGCTTTGAAGGTGCTGTATTGCCCTGGCTTTAGTTGATTATGTTCTTATGATGACTTTTAGCCATCTGATTGTCCTGGATGTTCCTGGTGCAGCAAGTCTCTGATAGGGAGCCTTGGGCTAACTCAGAAATCAGTGGAGGTCTCAGAGAAGTCAGATACACCCAGGGGTCTCACAAGGATGTGGTATGGGGTGGATATAATCTCTATGTTCCTGGTGATGCAGGGCTGATAATGGTAGGTAGAGAGGTGGCCAGACAATGGTACTCCAGGGAGACAGCACACCACTCAAGGTGTGCAACATTTCTTCTTTACATATGGGGCACTACTCTTAGTATGAGTATATGGAATTGTACTGAAGGTTAATAAAGGTAGAGAGGGAAAGAAAAATTAAAAAAGTAATTTCATACTTTGGCATGGTTGTTCATGGTACGTTTTTATGCAAGCATTATATGTGTCACTGGGATTTTTCTCTAGAATCCTATTGGCTCCTCAGTCCTTAGAGTCTTTATTAAAATACTTGAAAGGCTGAGCCATGCCTTAGTAGAAAAAGCATTATCTGCACACATACAAAGATCTAGTCCAGTTCCACTGAAGCTACATAGAGCTAGGCAGGCCTGCCACATCTGTAGCTTCCCTGCTTCTACCATGAAATAGGGAATCTCCAAAGCACGAGGGGAAATTGGCTTGTTGTATGCAATGAAAACAAAAACAAAAACAAAAGCAACCCAACTCTAAATAATGATAACAAGAGTTAACACTTGAGGGTGCTCTTTGACATCCATGCCTATACTATGGCACTCATGTGGCACCTACAGTTACTCATATGGACATGCAGACACACATACATGTATTATTCACATATCACCATCACCACCACAATAAAAAGGATTCAAATGACAGCAGATGCTTTCGAGGATGTGGAGAAAGAGGAACACTCCTCCATTGCTGGTGGGATTGCTAGTTTATACAAACACTCTGGAAATTAGTCTGGCGGTTCCTCAGAAATTTAGAAATAGTACTACTGGAAGATCCAGCAATACCTCTCCTGGGCATATACCCAGAAGATGTTCCAACTGGTAACAAGGACACATGCTCCACTATATTCATAGCAGCCTTATTTATAATAGCCAGAAGCTGGAAAGAACCCAGATGTTCCTCAATAGAGGAATGGATACAGAAAACGTGGTATATTTATACAATGGAGTACTACTCTGCTATTAAAAACAATGAATTTATGAAATTTTTGGGCAAATGGATGTATCTGGAGGATATCATCCTTAGTGAGGTAACCCAATCTCAAAAGAAGTCACTAGATATGTACTCACTGATAAGTAGATATTAGCCCAGAAACTCAGAATACCCAAGATACAATTTTCAAAACACAAGAAAATCAAGAAGAAGGAAGATCAATGTGTGGATACTTCATTCCTCCTTAGAATAAGGAACAAAATACCCATGGAAGGAGTTGCAGAGACAATGTTAGGAGCTAAGACAAAAGGATGGACCATCCAGAGTCTACCCCACTCGGGCATCCATCCCATAATCAGCCACCAAACCCAGACACTATTGCATATGTCAGCAAGATTTTGCTGAAAGGACCCTGATATACCTGTCTCTTGTGAGGCTATTCCAGTACCTGGCAAACACAGAAGTGGATGCTCACAGTCAGCTAATGGATGGAACACAGGGCCCCCAATGGAGGAGCTAGAGAAAGTACCCAAGGAGCTGAAGGGGTCTGCAACCCTATAGGTGAAACAACAATATGAACTAACCAGTACCCCGTGAGCTTGTGTCTCTAGCTGCATATGTAGCAGAAGATGGCCTAGTTGGCCATCATTGGGAAAAGAGGCCCCTTGGTCTTGCAAACTTTATATGCCCCAGTACAGGGGGATGCCAGGACCAAGAAATAGGAGTGGGTGGGTAGGGGAGCAGGGAGGGGGAGGGTATAGGGGACTTTCAGGATAGCATTTGAAATGTAAATGAAGAAAATATCTTAAAAATTGAAAAAAATAAAAGAAATCTCAAGAATGGGCATACAATTGCAAACTAATTAGAAATTTGACAATTTACAAGAAGTAATGATATTTCTGTGAAACATCTTTAAGAGGAAGTCCAGAATTCCATTTTTAAAATGTCTCTCTGAGAATTGGCCTTTAAGCTTGGAAATGCTAAGGAGAACAAAGAGAAATAAATAATTAGTCTTCATTGTGGGTGCCAAGAAGTGCATGCTGAAAGGAGCCCGATATAGCTGTCTCCTGAGAGGCCTTGTCAGAGCCTTACAAATACAGAGGCAGATGCTCACAGCCAACCATTGGACTGAGGGTGGCATCCCCCATAGAGAACTTAGAGAAAGGACTGAAGGGGCTGAAGGGGATTGCAACCCCATAGGAAGAACAACAATATCAACCAACCAGAATCCTCAGAACTCCCAGGGACTACGCCACCAACAAAGGAGTACACATGGCTCCAGCTGCAGAGGATGGCCTTGTCATGCATCAATGGGAGGAGAGGTCCTTGGTCCTACGAAGGCTCAGTAGATGCCCCAGGGTAGGTGACTCAAGGTCGGGGATGTGGGAGTGGGTGAGTGGGTACAGGAACACATTCATAGAAGGAGGGGGGAGGGAGGATGTGATTGGGCATTTCCGGGAAGGAGGGAAACTGTAAAAGGGGAAAATATTTGAAATGTAAATAAAGAAAATACCTAATTAAAAAAAAGAGTAAGAGAGAGAGAGAGAGAGAGAGAGAGAGAGAGAGAGATTTGAGACCAGATATCAACTTATTACAGAGAAGATGCTAACATACTCTCTAGGGAAGAAAGTAGTGTCCAGAGGGCTACTTGTGGATCTACATTTAACTTTGGCTTTCTACTGCTTCTAAAGTTTCTAAAAGATAGCTTTGCCTAAGGCACAGTTTCTTGTTCAGTTGATTGAGAGCCTCATTTGGTTTGCCCCTCACATGAGGGGAAAGAATGTGACTTTATTTATTTATTTATTTATTTTTTGACAAGGCCTATTGCTAGACAGAATCTTCCAAGGTTCAGGTATATAAGGAATAGAGTTGTGGACAGTTATCAAGTGATTGCCTTCTGGACGTTCTGCAATGTAGTGTCTCTTTCCAAGGCTATGTGTGGAACTTCCAAGGCTATATGTGGGACTCATCTAGTCTTCTAATCAGTAATTTAGTTTTTGATGTTCAAACCTTTGGTTTTATGAGCTCTTGATTATGAAGGAAGGCTCCAGGGTTAAAGTCCTATAATTCAGCCAATAGCTAACCAGACTGCTAATAACTATATGTTTTAACTGAAGCAACTGCATTTTTCCCTGGCAAGCAGCATCATTGTGGACTGAGTAAAAGTAGACTCATTCGTAGTACTCATTTTAGGGAGTCCATGTGCTGTCATGACAGCGGTAGTGGCGGTTTATTGGTCAATTTACAAAATATTGCAAGTCTATTATTGATCCTCTTGTATTTGTGATAAAACCATTTAAGACATTATCACTAGAGTCCTTAAAACCTTTCAAGTCTTCAAACCACCACATTTCATGTAAGCTCAACTTTGTGATTACCTTGTTCCAAAAATTAGAGCCAAAAAGACATTGTGGTTTTTTTTTTTATCTTCTTCCAGTGGGAATCATTATCATATTTTTACTATTCTGCTAAAGCTTAAATCAGCAGCCATACCTTGTTAGGAGGGAAACAGGAAGAATTAGATGTATCACAATAGGCAAATCAATGATTCATTTCTCATTATCATAATGAAGTGCCTAAACTAAGAACTATCCAGTATATGCTTGCATGCAAATGTGAAAAATGAAATAATAGGATATGCCAACTTCGGAGACTTGCTATCATTCTTTCTAAAGAAAAATAGAGAGGGAGGTCTTTGACTGCCCTATCTAAATGGATTAAAAAAATAAATAAACTATGCTCACACTTAGTACAAGTACATGCCACTACAAAAGAGAAATATGGCCTAAAACAAATGCTAATGAAATAAAAATAATCAAAACAAGAGCAGGAGTGAAGCAAAGTTGTTGTGTTGATTATAAGGGGGAGTATATGTCTTAAGTTATAGCTCCAAAATTCTGCAACATTGCCATGTGGTTTTCATGGCGGTAGCCTCAAATTGTCATCCAAAGTAAGTACTTCCTCCCTTAAGTTTTCTTTTCTTCTTTTTTTATATCAGGTATTTCAGCACAGTAATGAGGAAAGGTGCTGATGTAACATGTTTTATGCCTCAGGTTTCTTAAGGTAGGATGGGAATAATAAATACTGAGTTAAGGATACTTTATCTTGTGAATAACAGGTACCTGTCTAATTGTATTCAAGACCCAATCAATAAGAGGGAATTCATGCTTGGTACCTGAAATGTAACCAATTACCTGTTGCTGGAGAAGTCATAGACCCTAGAGGAGAACATGCTACTGCCATTTTCCTAAACCAATATAAAATCTAACTGCACCCTAAAATTTATCTTTTTACCACAAGTGGGTATACCTCTTACTCTTCATCAAATAAGCTTCCTTTTGTAACAGGGACCTATTAAGAAGTCTATCAATGATTATTGATAATAAGTTTATCAGTGAGTTGCACAGTTCTAATTGTTATATCTAAAATGTAGCTCACACACTTAAGTCTCAGGGAAAATTGCAGAAGAGGGGGTGGAAAGATCATAAGAGTCAGAGGAGTAGGGTACCTGAAGCTAGATAGTGTCTTCTAGACATGACAAGAAGGCTGTATCTAATAATTTTAGCAATATTGTTGCCTAAACAAGACTTTTGTAAAGGCAGTATTAGTTCACATTCTCTGTTTGAATATGAAGAACTGCAGTTAGTCAATGACTTCTGAGAGATGGGGATTATATTCCCTTCAAGAGCAAGTTCCCTCATGGATTATCCAATCCCAAGTGGTCAGTCCTAAACACAGACACATATCTGTAAATCCACTTTGTTTACTGTGATGTGTGTATGTGTGTGTGTGTGTGTGTGTGTGTGTGTGTGAATGTATACATGTGTGTGTTTAATCATATATTTGAGAAGGAATGAAAGGGGTCCAGAGAAACTAGATCAAGGAGGATAAAGGATAGGTGTGATGTAAATACAGTCCCCATGTATAAAATGCTCAAAATATACTAAATTAAAATATTCAGATTGAACTGAGTTCATGTGTTATATAGAGTAAGCTTTCTATTATACCATTGGAGTTATAAGCATTACTAGTTTTCTTTTCTATTTATCCTTTCTCTTATACATTATATCCTGACTACAGTCTTGCCTGCTGACCTCCATTCACTCTTCTCCATTTCTCTTGTGGATATCAACCAAACATAACAGAACATGTTGTAGTAAGATTAGGCACCTTCCTTTGTATTAAGGATCAACTAAACAATCCATTAGGAGGAAAAAGTTCCCCACAAAAGGCAAAAAGTAAGAGATAGCTCCAGCTCCCACTGTTAGGAGCCTCACAAGAAGATCAGACTGTAAAACTGTAACACATATGCATAGAGCCTAGTTCAGTTCTATGCAGACACCCTGATTGTTTGTTCAGTTTCTGGGTGCCCCTATAAGGCCAGGCTAGTTGATAATGTGAATCTTCTTGTGGTATGCTTGGCTGGTTTGGCTCCTAAAATCCTTTCTTCACCTCTTCCACAGGATTCCCCAAGTTCTACCTAATGTTTGGCTATGGGTCTCTTCATCTGTTTCAATCAGTTCCTGCACAAAAGCTCTCTGATGATGATTATTCTGGGCTTGTCTTTATATGTATGGAAGAATATCATTAGGAATCATTATGTTGTTTTTTTTTTTTTCTGGTTGCATTTAATTCTGTCCTAGGTCTCTGGCCTGTCCAGTCTCTGGGTTCTGGTCCTCCAAGAAGTGTTGGGTGGACTCAATCTTATGGTATGGATCTCAAACTGGACCATACATAGGTTGGCCAATTGCACAATTTCTGTGTCACATTCGCCCCAGCACATCTTGTAGGCAGGACAAACTGTAGGTCAAAAGTTTTATGTCTTAGTTGGTGTCCCATTTCCTCCTCTGGAAGTCTTCCTGGTTATAGATGATGACCAATTCAGGCTCTTTATCCACCATGGCTAAGAGTCTTAATTAGGATGAACTTTGTGGATTCCTGGGAGTTTCCATTGGACTAGGTTTCTAGGTAGACCCAGAGATGAACCCCTAGCCCATGACTCCTGTTATGTCTCATAGTACTCTCTCCCTCCATCTCCCCCGAGTCCTTTTTCCAGCAGCCAATCCACCCACAATGTCTTTATACTTTCCTTTCCCAGGGAGATTCATGTGGATGCAAAAGATACTCCATAAAATACTTGCATTCTGATTGTAAGAACATATCAAAAGATCATGTATTATGTTCAAGTAGGCTTTATCAAAGAGATGTAGGGATGGTTCAACATCTAAAATATATGTCAGTGTAATCCACTGTGTAAACAAACAGAAAGATAAAAAAAAACAATAATTTCATTAAATGCTTAAAAAGCCTTTGACAAACTCCAACACCCTTTAGTGATGAAAGTCTTGGAGAGATCTGAGGTAAAAAGGACATACCTAAAATATATAACAACTCAAGAAACTAGACATCAACAAATAATCTAATTAAATAGTGAGGTACAGATATAAAGAGATAATTCTCAGCAGAGGATTGTCAAAAGGCTGGGATACAATTAAAGGCATATTCAACATTCTTTGTCATCAGTGAATTACAAATAGAAATGACCCTGAGATTCCATCTTAAGCCCATCAGAATGGCTAAGGTCAAAACCAGAAATGACAGTACACACTGGCAAAGATGTGGGGTAAGGCTCTTCTCTTGCTGGTGGGAGCACCAATTTATATAGCAACTCTGGAAATCAATATGACAGTTTATCAGAAACTAGAGATTGGTTTACCTCAGGACACAGTTATACCCCTTGGTTATACCCCTTCTCCACTCATACCCAAAGGACACATTATCATCTCATAAGGATACTTTCTCATACATGTTCATAGCAGCTTTATTTCTAATAGCCAGAAACTAGAAACAACCCACATGTCCCTCAAGAGATGAGTGGATAAAAAGGGGTACATTTATGCAATGCACTATTAATATGTTATTAAAAATTACATCATAAAAATTCATGCAAATGGATGGAACTATTAACAAAGTCATCCTGAGTGGTGTAACCCAGACCCAGAAAGGCAAACATGATATGCATTCACTTATAAGTGGATATTAGCTATAAAGTAAAGGATAAATATGCTACAATCTACAAACCCAAAGAAGCTAAGTAACAAGCATAACATTATTAGTTCTTATCCAAATCCATAATCAAGCTTATGAATACCATCATCCAGATCCCTGAAACTGTAGACAATCACAATTCTTAAGGATTAAAATTACCTAAATCACAGCTCTGAAGTTTCAGTTTTCACATCTTAAAAACCACGAGTAATATTCACTTTGAGGAAGGAGGCTTGAGGGCTAAAAGCTAGAGTTTCCACACGTGCACATGTGAATCAGTATGTTGAACAAATATCAGAGAAAATGTGTATGAAAGACAAGTTGGACTTAGTATAAAAGATAGAATATGCCTAACCTACTGACACCATAGAGAGTATGACACCAAGTTTGTAAGCTTGCATACATGTTATAGAACCATAAGTTCATGATCAGCCTTATCAAAAGATATAAGTTGTCTACCATATTTCATGTGTCTGAAGTTAAGAACAATACTCTGAGTATGAAGTATGAAGCCATTCTTCTCAGAACTTATAGCCCTGAAGCTGTTATTTGTGTATTGAAATGGTTATGATTGGCAAAAATATCATTTGTATCCTGCAAAACTGCCTAGGAATTATTTTGTCAGTTTTTATGTGATTTTGAAGTGAATATCATTTAAAAAAATCACTATTGGGGATGGAAGCAAGTGCTTGTTAATAGGAACCTGATATAGCTGTCTCCTGAGAGGCTCTGCCAGTGCCTGACAAATATAGAAGTGGATGCTCACAGCCAATCAATGGACTGAGCACAGGGTCCCCAATGGAGGAGCTAGAGAAAGGACCCAAGAAGCTGAAGGAGTCTGCAACCCTATAGGAGGAACAACAACAATATGAACCAACCTCTACCCCCAGACTTCCATGGGACTAAACCACCAACCAAGGAGTAAACATAGAGGGACCCATGGCTCCTGCAGCATTATCTAGCAGAGGACAACCTAGTCGGTCATCAATGGGATGAGAGGCCCTTGGTCCTGAGAAGGCTAGATGCCCCAATGTAGGGGAATGCTAGGACAGGGAAGCAGGAGTAGGTAGGTTGGTGAGCAGGGGTCAGGGAGGATGGGATAGGGGTTTTTTCAGATGGGAAACAAGAAAAGGAGATATCATTTGAAATGTAAATAAAGAAAATATCTATTAAAAAACTGCAATGAGAACTCAAAAAAATCATACGATCATTTTAAAAGGTATTTTTAAAAATTAGGTTCCCTTTAGTTACAGAATTAAGGATGTTTTGTTTGATTAGCTGGTTGTATTATTTTCAGTCTGCTATATTTCAGGCTTTAGGGCCTTTAATGTTTCAGGGTTTCAATGCTTGTAGTTTTGGCATATAGCTTAAAAGTTTGAGGAATATGACAAAAACTCAATGCTATTTCGTTATCATGATTATTACTTTGTTGTGAGTTTTATTTAATGCTCTAAGCCAAGGACATTAATATCATATCTTTTGTACTCTATATTTAGCAAGATTCAGCATTTACTGTGTATCCTGTAAATTTTGAAGATGAATGATAAAAAGAAATGCCAGAAAAATATCCATATGTCATTATTCATTATTTGAATATTCATGAGTGTATCACAATGGATACATTATCAATAATACTCCATTTTGTTACCTGAATATGTCTGCATAGTCGCAAAGCATAATCATGAAATAATGATGAAATATGAGAATATTAATGCATTAGCTAAAACGTGGCATTGCTTCAAATTCAAGGGTTTTCTAAAGGTCCTGCTTGATAAAAGGGACAATAGATATGCAAAAAATTAGAAATTTTAAGTATAATGTAGGAATGACTAAGAAGAAAAAAATAATCTTTATTTTTAGTTCTATTCATTTATGTAGATATATTTAACATAATCGCCTTTCAAATTTCAAAGTTAGATTTAATGTCAAAGAATGTTAAATGCAATAGCTATACCCACAGGGAAAAATGTAATATAAACACTCAAACTATACTAGAGACAACATTAATCACATAGAAAATTGTTCATAACATGGTTTAAGGAAACATGATATATAGACTTTGAAGTTTGTCAAAAATGAGGATGATGGTGGAAGAAGAATGAGGAGGGAACAAAGAAAGAGAAAAGAGGAGAGGGTGGAAGGTATGGAAAAGAAGAGTGAGTGGGATATGGGGGGTTTGCTTTGTACTGAGTAAGTAGAACTAAAATAACATTTCAATGTATGAGATAGAGTCTCAACTTTTGTTTGAGCTGAATCTATGAATAGACTTCATTAATCTTGGGAGAAAGAAGGTTAAACCGTACCACGATTCTCAGGTTACTTATGAAACTACTGCTTTTTTTTTTTTTTTTGAAGATTTATTTATTTATTTATTTATTATTTACTTTCTCCCTACTTTTTCAATATAGTACTTGAAGTCCTAGCCAGAGCAAGCCGA
>NC_034605.1:9973286-9978172 GCF_900095145.1 Mus pahari
GCCATCATTGGGAAGAGAGGCCCCTTGGTCTTGCAAACTTTATGTGACCCAGCACAGGGGAATGCCAGGGCCAAGAATTGGGAGTAGGTGAGTAGGGGAGCAGGGGCGGGGGGAGGGAGGGTATAGGGAACTTTCGGGATAGCATTTGAAATGTAAATAAAGAAAATATCTAATAAAAAGTTTAAAAATACAAGATTTCTTTCTTTCTTTCTTTCTTTCTTTATTTATTTATTTCTTCATTTAGTATATGTAAGTACACTGTAGCTGTCTTCAGACATAACAGAAGAGNGCATCAGATCCCATTACACATGGTTGTAAGCCACCATGTGGTTTCTGGGATTTGAACTCAGGACCTTCAGAAGAGCCGTCAGTGCTCTTAACCACTGAGCTATCTCTCCACCCCTGAAACTCCTGCTTTTATTTCAAAATAGTTAATGAAATTCTATACATAGCTCAGAGATGTCATACACATATGTCTGGAGATTCAGGTGGGAATGACTACTGTGAAATAAGTTTAGAGGATCACTAGTCTTATGACAAGCAGGGCAGAGAGAACAGCATGGACATATGAATCTCTAAAAGCCTGTGTGTCAATAGTTTTTATTTGTTTGGACTTAGAGTTCTGGTGAGAGGTACATGATTTTATGTTGAGGGAATTGCTTTAGAAAGCTCTCTCAGGCCTTCAAGTCTATAAAATAAAACACACATGTATATATCTATTTGTTCCTGAGAACAAATGCCTCACAGACTAATACAATATCTAAGGGTTCATGCTATTACACATTATTATGAACATATACTTTGAATTTTTAACTCTATTCATAGTATTTAGTCTCTTATAGTTAACTATAGTTTCAGAATTGAATCAGGAAACCTTCATAAAACAAGAGGATGCTTTTGATCTCTTTCAGCAGTAGGCTCAGGCCAGGGGGCTGTGTCAAAATTTTGAGGCAACTAAACATGAGACAAAGAAGCAACAATGAAAATCGTGACACAAATGAAATTTGTTGGTACCTTCCATTCCGTTTTAAGTCCTTTTTGTCTGCCCACCATAATTATCAACATATTCCTGTTATAGTTATATCATCATTATAATCCTAAGAATGCTAATAAGAATATTCATTATATAAATAAATTTTATTAGTGGTATTCATGTATTTATATTAGTGTACATGTTTACTGATATCCACGTAGATATTATTCTAGTTTATACTTGTGTTATTTCATTGCAATTAATTAAATTGAAAGTAAGTGTTTTCATAAACTAAATAAAAAGCTCAAGTACTATTGCTATTCTAAGTTCCCAGTAGCAAGCACATTCCCTGGTACAATTCTAAATAACTATCATAAATGTGTGACTTGTACTACTTAGAAATTTAATTTACAAATTAATAAGAGCACGACAAAGAGTTTTTAAAAACTACTACATTGAATTCATTCATGTGTGTGGTGTGTGTGTGTGTGTGTGTGTGTGTGTGTGTGTGTGTTCATGTTGGGGGTACACACCAAAGTACTTGTAAGCAGGTTGGTTGTAGCTTGTGGGAATACGTTTTCTCTTTCTACATGGACTGAACTCACGTTGCTGGTTTTTGCGATAGATTGTTAGTCACTGAGAAGCCTTAGCTGTTCCATTATAAAGATTTCAGACAAGAAAAGTTGGAAAATATGCAAATACTTGTATGCATTTGTGTTCTTGTAATTTTTGGAGCTTATCTCTTATGGTCAAGGTGATTAGAACCCATCTTGAATGTGTTGTAGACCATGCCAAGTTTTGTTTTATAGCCAAAAAGTACCTCTGGGTTATAAATTTGATTAAAATTAAAAGTATAAAGTGATAATAGCAATAAGTATTTGATGAATGGAAAAGTCCTAGGTTAATCAGATTTTTTTAAAGAGGGGACAAGTCAGTAACCATTTGGGGCCACCACATTTAAGGCTGACAGAAAAAAGGCAGCAACAATATGAAAGAAATGAAAAAGAACTCTCTAACACAGCTGCTTAGTTTTTCAGGGAAATTCACCCAACTTGACATTTACCAAATAGGAAAATGCAGATTTTTATTTCGACGTTGTTTATGAAAGCAGCATGCATCGGAATTTAGTCTTGGCAAAAACACCCAGTAATAATTAGATGTCTTTGGAAGATGAGTTGGCTGAGAAATGAGGAGAATTTGGAACAGACAATTTTTACATGCAAGGATTTTGAGTCAAATATGGAGTCCTGTGGTCAGCTATGTACCCTGGAAGTGCTTAATCACTTACAGAACCTGACTCAAAAGATGTTAGCAAACGTCTTTGTCTAAGCAGCTATTATCTTGAAGAGGATGTATCAATTTTTATCAATAAGACTTTGAAGTACACCTGTTTGCAATTTGTTGAGTTTCATCTTTCTTTCATTTTTAGTTGTCGGACAGCTTCATACACTTATACATTTTGATCATTTTCATTCCAGATTTATAGAAGTAAGGGCTAACTGCCTGTAGATAACACCAGCTACTCTTCCCAATATCTACTTCTCATGTACCTCTCAGGAGAAGGTATGCCTTTGACTGTGAAGAGCTACTTTTGCAGTGAGATCAATGGTTGCAGAATCATGGGTGAGAGGAGGGACTTAGAAGATTTTTGTGGCAAGCATTGCTGCCATCCCACTATGCCCCTCTCCCAAAATTAACAGCCCAGAGAGGAAGCCATTAGAGACTTCTTTGTTTCTTTTTAAGAAATACTTATTTACTTCTTTATGTGTTTAGTTGAACCCCAGGGGTGCAGATGCCCCGGAAGTGCCAATGGTGTTAAATCTCCTAGAGAGGGAGGTACAGGTGGCTGTGAGCTGCCTTATGTGGGTGCAGAGGACCAGACCCAGCTCCTTTACTGCAGCCTCAATTACTCTTAAGTGCTGAGACCTCTCTACACGCCCCACTGTGGTTTTCTTTTCTTTTTGTAATTTTTATTGGTTATTTTATTAATTTACATTTTAAATGTTATCCCCCTTCCTGGTTTCCCCTCTGTAAAGCTCCTATCCCATCGCCCCTGCCCACTGCTTCTATGACGGTGTTTCCACCCCCACACCCCACTCTTGCCTCACTGCCCTAGCATAAGGCCATTCTCTGCTACATATGAAGCTGGAGCCATGGGTCCCTCCATGTGTACTCTTTGGTTGGTGGTTTAGTCCCTGGGAGCTTTGAGGGGGGGGGCGGTTGGTTGATATTGTTGTTCTTCCTATGCGGTTGCAAACCCATTCAGCTCCCTCAGTCCTTCCCCTAAATCTTCCTTGGGTTTTCATATTTCGATTTGAGCACAGGCACTGGAAGTTTGTGGGGCAGGAGTATACAGCTTGCTAGTACTGCGGTGGGTAATGATGGGTAGAAACACATCCTCATGTTGGGTTTCTGAACTCTTTTCTTGAGTTGACTCATTCTTGGCCCAAAGAGAACTCTTTTTTTATCTATCTATCTATCTATCTATCTATCTATCTATCTATCTATCTATCTATCTATCTATCTATCTATCTATCTATCTATTTATTTGAGAAACTGCCAGTTTTATTTCCAAAGTGGTTATACAAGTTTTCATTCCCATCAGTAATGCAGGAGGCTTCTTCTTGCTCCACATCCTCCCCAGCATGTGCTGTTACTTTAATTTTTGTTCCTAGCCATCAAAGAGAACTCTTAAGAGGGATGATTGGTTGATGAAGAGAAGGTCTTCATAATTGATGGTCTCTGGTGGTACACGGGACATAGAAGACAGCTCTGTTTAAGTGACTGGCAACTGAGAGTTTGGCCATGCACCACTGAGGATTTGGATAATGCAAATTGAACTTTTAACCCTTTACATTGTGTGTGTGTGTGTGTGTTTTGCCCGCAGAGTCACAGAGTAGGATGGCAGACATGAAAGGACTGAGAAGTGAATGTGATTGAAATTCGTGATGGTGATATGAAATTCCAAGAGAAGCAATAAAAACTTTATTTTTTAAAAGGTGTGCATTTGTGCCCCCTCCTCCCCAGTGCATAATAAATTTTTTATGGGCCCAACCTTGTGCACATTTTGTGCAGATAACTACAGCTGCAGTGAACTCATGAGTAAATTGTCTATACCATGCGTACACACAATATACCTGCACAGACACTCATGGCTCTGAAGCCGCTGATTCTCTCCTATGGTACCTGACCATGTCTTGGATACTCTGTGCTACGCCCATACTATATTGCATTATGAGACCAATGAAGGCATTTCAGAAAGTGTAAGAACTTGATGCCGCCACATGGAAATGTACTCAACACCATTCACTTTAACTGTAGCATAATGGCCCTGTCATTTAAAACAAAACTTATTAGGATGATTTCCAAGAAAAATCCGTGATTGCCGTGAGAAAAGTAGCTTTGCTACTTTTGGTGAATTTGGAATTTTATGTGATCACTTCTATTGTCTTACACAACAAAGCAGAAGATGATTTCACTTGCTGTAAACAGATTTCTCTCTCTCTCTCTCTCTCTCTCTCTCTCTCTCTCTCTCTCTCTCTCTCTCTCTCTGTGTGTGTGTGTGTGTGTGTGTGTGTAAGGACATGCCATAAAAGAGAAGATGCCATTAAAGTTTGGATGTGACCACAGGACCCTAAGATATAAGTAAATATTTTCATTTCCTGAGGTCAGGAAATGTCCATCACTGAAAGGACCCTTAAGGGTAATGCTACAAAGTAAAAACTGTGTTAAAGTTGTAGTAAGTTATAAAGTAACCAATTTTAAGGTAAATTTGAGTAATCATAAATTACAGCATATAGCAACATCCTTTAATTTTGTGATTAGGACAAATTTTAATAATGTTACTATATCTTGTTTTTTTTAACATCCTGATGTGTGTGTGTGTGTGTGTGTGTGTGTGTGTGTGTGTGTG
>NC_034605.1:9978178-10001574 GCF_900095145.1 Mus pahari
GAGAGAGAGAGAGAGAGAGAGAGAGAGAGAGAGAGAGAGAGAGAGAGAGAGAGAGAACGCAGAACATAGCAATCTCTATAAGGCTAATAATACTGTAAGACATTAGATAAAACATTGAAAAGTGAGAAAAGGGGAAGAAATGAAAGAAAACAAACTGATTTAATGATTGTGAGAATCTCTTTAGTCTGTATTAGAGATTCTATAATATGCAGAGGCATGCACACATACATATGTGTGTGTGTATGTGAGTGTGTGAGTGTGTGTGTGTGTGTGTGTGTGTGTGTGTGTGCGTGCGTGCGTGCGCGTTTGCGTGTGTGTGATTAAAATAGAACTTGGAATGACAGGTTGTACTAAAATTTATAAATATGAACTTAAAGTATGAAAATCAAATATTGACTTTATTATTCTACTCAACTGTATAAGGGGCTTCAGACATAGTGTTGGTGGATAAATTCAGAGAATTCAGCTATATTTCATGGAGTCAGACATAGAAGAGATTGTTTTTGTGTGTAAAATAAGACAATGGTTCCCTTTTATTCTTCAGAACTTAGGATATAGACTCACTTACTGAAGTGTATATGAGTGGGCCATCAATTTATTGTTATTACAAAGACTAATCTATGAACTATGACTACATTTTCTTCAGTTCTAGTGTTTTAACAGGGATAAGACTGATTAGGCTGAACGCAGATTTTGAGTACTAATTTCTGACGATCTAAACCTGAAACCTACATTTTTAGGATCATGGTCATAGAACACAGTGAATAATGAGCCTTTGAAGACTTATGTGACATTTTCATGAAAACAGAAACCTCGAAGTTAGTATGAACTGCTTAAAATACATTTAGGATTTTTTTCCTCAACAAGGGTGAATGGAATATTACATAATGAGTTGTGGATATGGATACATATGTGTGAGGCCTCTCATTGTGTCATACAGACATGGTTTACTCTTAAAATAAGAAGCTTTATATGAAACAATATAAGTCATCACTTATAAATATTGGCATCAGATCAACAGGACACATTAATACCAAGAAATTTCAACAAACATTCTCAGCCTCAAAGATAATCACTCTTTTAGACCATCACTGTCTTAGGTGCAATAGGAATTATTAATTGGCTGAGAGTTAAACACAGCAAATATAGAGCTACGGCTAAGTCTCTCTTTAAAGTTTAAGGAATAAAGTATATCCTGTTAGTTTGGAAGGTCTGCAGTTAGCATGCTTTTATTCCTCAATATTTTATGATTTCCTAGAAGGCACATTATTTTTAAATGACTGGTTTCATTTCAATTTTCTTTTGCCTCTATCTTTTCAAATGGCAGGAATCTGTGTACCTGTGATCTTTGTAAAATGGAGCAAGACACTTCAATAATAATTGGGATTTTCCCTGGAGAAATACCTCCAATTAAGATTCTTAAAAAATCTTCACCTCTTAACCTAAACTTTTAGATGATATTTGATTATTTCAGCTACAAAGACCAACTAGGTCCTAACTGGAAATATGTGAGCTGATATTAAATGTCTCAGGGAAGGGATAGAACTTGTTCACTGAAGATTCTTTTTACCCTAGAAACCGATGCTCCCAAACCATGGAGGGAACAAAACAACTATTCCTGCATAATAACATTTATGAGCACCTCATCATGTAAGTGTAAGTTCTTATATCTGAAAATATGTCTTGTTTCTTACAGGATTGAAAAAGAATAGACACCTTTAGTGGTTATTATCCTTTTTATTTATTTAGTGAAATATCTCCTAACAGCTGCTGTTGGCTTTATTTTACCACCATTCAATGCCCACAAGAAAACCATGCCTAAGGAGTAAGATTGGTTTTGTTTTATGACAACCCAGCCCTGAATATGTCTACAGTCATTTCTCCTTGGGGCTATCACAAGCATTAATAAGCAGCTATTCATATATACCAAACTGAAGGTTGCTCAAGAGTTCTCTCAGAACACCGTATTGATTCTCATTAGTGAGTACTAGGAAGTATTCATTCCAGTCCTTTTCCCAGTAATTATACTGTCTTCAAAACACTATTGTAATATAGACTTTTAAATTACCTTTGTAATTAATATTGATCACAATATTACAATTATGAGAATATATTAATGGGACATTACATTAATGGGATATAATACATTATATGGAATATATTTAAAAATATGCCCTCTTTTCCACAGGGTAGAAATCATAATAAAATCTGCAATTACCTAAGCAGGCTTATGCATCATTTGGAGCAAGATGTGTTCTAAGAAATGTATCATTAGCTGATTCTGTCACCATGTAAACATTACAGGGTGCACTTACAATAGCTTAGATGGTGTAGGTCAATTACTCAATAAAGAGACTCGGTAAACAGTAGATGAGTTAAAACACCCTCCAGCATAAGAAAACATTTTTATAAGCAGAAGCACACTCAATAATAATGACTTCAATGATAGCATTGCAAATACACAAAAAACTAACAATGAATTATTGTTCTGAAGTATTACTTTCTGTGGATAATTATATGTGTTATACCTGTTGTATACTGGAAGTGTGTAGTAGGGTTTTTAACCACAGTGCAATTGCAATTAATCCAGTAATACATCACAGAGTGGGGTTACATGGGGACCATGTAATTAGATGATAGGAATTTTTCACTTCATCATAATACTGTGGAACCACTATTACATAAGAGTTTGTCATTGATGCAAATAGGATTATGTGATATGTGACTATAGAAGTAAACAAAATTTGTTTTGTTATTATGCCTGATATCTCTCTTCCATTTAAAAAAAACATATGTAAATTAGAGTCTTGAAACTAGCCTTGGGGGAAAATCCTTACATTGTCTCTAAATTGTTACTAAGGTACACAACCAAGAGACAATGTCACTTTGTATTACCATTAAAAATGACTT
This sequence comes from Mus pahari, assembly GCF_900095145.1. Taxonomy (NCBI): domain Eukaryota; kingdom Metazoa; phylum Chordata; class Mammalia; order Rodentia; family Muridae; genus Mus; species Mus pahari. The sequence goes on from NC_034605.1 coordinate 9,981,089, forward strand.
TAACGACTTATGCACTTAGAAAAATTTCCTGGCATAATTGACTAAATGACTCAGTTATTCCTTTCATTCACATAGATATATTACTTGGGTCAGCATTTGTAAGCAATGAGTGATATAAGAGTACAGAATGTAGAGGGGAAGTCTATAATGCTTTTAGGAAAGGTGATGAATCATATTGAACCTGAAATGAATCATAATTATGATTTAGGTCTGAGCTGTCTCAGAGAGAAGCCACAGCTTTGAGCTGCTAAGATCCAGGTAATTCTGAAATTCTCTGTAAATATAAGATACCTGCTGGGTTTCACATAGGTAGTATGAACAAAATACCACAACATACTTCAGCCATAACTTTTATACTGATTGAAATTTAAAAATGTTAGTTTTGAATGACAAAATTCAGTGATGTATTATTTAACTATATTCAGAATAATTTACTTTTAGTTTATACACTATTAAAATTTAAAATTTTAGTTTAATTTCAATTGGCTCTCACTGATATAGAGGAGTTATTAATAATATCTTGGATGATTAGTAATCTACTTATTTATATAAAAGATAATTTTTACTTTATTAGATATTTTCTTTATTTACACTTCAAATGTTATCTCCTTTCCTGGTGTCCCTCTGAAAACCTCCTTTCCCTATCCGCTCTCCCCTTCTCCTGCTCACTAACCCACCCACTCCTGCTTCCTGGCCCTGGCATCCCCCTACACTGGGGTATAGAGCCTTCACAGGACCAAGGGCCTCTTCTCCCATTGATGTCCAACTAGGCCATCCTCTGCTACATGGCTATATGGTATACTCTACCATGTGTACACCTACCACGTGTTGGTAGTTTAGTCCCTGGGAGCTCTAGGAGTGCTAGTTAGTTCATATTATTGTTCCTCCTATGGGGCTGCAAACCACCACAATTCCTCGGGTCCTTTTTCTAACTTCTTTATTGGGTACCCTGTGCTCTGTTCCACAGATGGTTGTGAGATAAAAGATTTTTAAATAATATATGTAGAGTTGAGTTTTATATTAGAGTACTCACCAAGTAAATTTTTATCATATGCAATGTAATTCAATTCTATATTTGTTGTCTAGGGTATATGATAGCTCCAGAAACAATTTCAGCTTTTTTATTTTGTTTTTTATTTTGACACTCACTATAATAATAGCTATTTTAACTATTAATGTTCCAAGAGAATGAAATGAACACAGGCCTGAAATGTATCACCCTACCATATTGCTGAGGTGAAAGGACTGTGAAATGCAAAAATCAAGAATCAACCTAAACCTTTGTGGCAACCTCTTACAACTCAAGCTTCATAGGATTCCACCTGCCCTGTCCATCTCTTCTGTGACATTCGCCCATCGTGAAAACATGTATGATAGATATGATATTGGCGCAGCTTTGCAACGTGTCTCATGGAGCTGGCAGAATGAATCTGTGTGTGTGTGTGTTTTGTCTCTGTGTGAGTGTGTATGTGTCTGTGTGTGTCTTTGTGTGTGTGTATGTGTGAGTGTGTGAATGTGTGTGTGTGTGTGTGTGTGAGAGAGAGAGAGAGAGAGAGAGAGAGAGAGAGAGAGAGAGAGAGAGAGAGAGAGACTGTCCTTATGCATGCAGCATTGCACACAATGCCTCTAAGTGATGCATCTACAATTTTCCAGTGTCCTGCTCAAGATTCACTGGCTCAATAATATAAGAAATATATGAATTGCTACTCAGATATTGAATGTTTGGTATAAAATTAACCTTTTAAAAGATCCTCAAGTATTAGAATGGTAAATCTCCTCTGTTCCACTTGTCTCATATGAGCTTTACACAGTTGTGAATTCATTTTCAGTCCTTTTAAAGACTTCTTTGTTACTCTGGGGATTATGGTATTTTATTCATTTACAGGTACACATAGAAAAAAATAATAGCTAATGATGATAAATTTGGTTGTTACAGCAACACTCATTTGTATGACCGAATATATGTCATACACATGTAAATAGACACAGATCAGCTGCCAAGTTCACACAGACTAGTCTATGACAGACATACTATTTAAGTCACATGATTACAGATCCTAAGCATTGCAGAATTTTTCCATTTCTATATTTTTAAATGTAGTCCAAGTAATAACCAAGTGACAGAGGTATATAAAGTGAATGAATCTCCTAGTTTTACCTAATTTTTTAATTAAATTATCAAAAAGTTGACATATTCTCAACAAACATTGTCTTCAGGGTGATCTGCTGTAGAGTCTCAGGGTCTATGGCAAAGGCAGATTTTTATTTTTATTAGAGAGAGAAAGCCTTAAATGATGGCGCCATATTCTCTGGGCCAAAACTCATGAAATAATTGTCTCTGAATTAGAAAGATATAGTTTTGAAGGTGGGACTGTATATTGACTTTTCTTTCTAGAACTCTGAAGAGATGGTAGAGGTGAAGGCAAAGGAATCCTTAGTCTTTTTCAGGATAGCTAAATCTGAACATCTAGTAGGAGACAGAATGCCAGCTTGCTGAGAAATTCCATCGATTGTCAAAATATCACAAAAGAGAGTTGGATCAATGTTCTATGCAAACACATCTAAAGACAACATTCGCAGCCAGTCAGCTGGGACAATGTCTGAGAAGTCTCTGATGACTGGATACAAGTAGGTACCTGTTTATTCTAGAACTGCTCTTAGAGATTTTACAAGTATTGAAGTCAGAATAAAAGGGACTTTTCCCTATATTTGATCATGAGACTTGTGAATGCCTTGAGAGAAGCAGATAACTTCCTGGACCTTGAGTCTTAGTCATTGTGCAGGGCTAGACTTTCTTGATGCCGAGTTCTTCTGCTGTTTTGATGATGTTGGAGGAACACAGGGTCTAGGGTCTAAGTCTAGCTGTTTTACCTCCAAGTTATGGCAAATTCAAGGAAGAAGCTGCTATATCTGCCATCATTGTCAGGGAATTATAATTTACCTTAGACATGGTAAGGAATTACTTTCTTAAAACTTGTCATGTCCATGAGGAGGTGCCAAGAGGCCAACTCACTCTTTGAAGTCCAAAGCATCCAGGTAAAGTCTAAGATTAGCTGACCTTGATTTTTATCTCCCATAGTATTTTCATATAAAAACTTCACTTTCATAATCAAAAAGGAAATTCAGGGATGGAGAGACAAATCATTCAGTGGAGTGCCTAGAATGCACACAGGCCTTTGGCCAAGCTTTGGCACTATGCATACTAGGTGTGACGGTAAACTGGAAGCAGAGTGATCAGGTTATTGTTAACCTATATAGCTTGTTTGAGGTCAGCCTGACATGTAGAAGATTCTGTATCACAAAAAGAAAAAAGTAAAGAAAAAAAGAAGAAAAAGAAATTAAGTCATTCATCCTTCTACCCTCATTGATTAAATCAAGAGAATTATGAATTGGGTATTGGGTTGTTTGTTTTGTTTTGTTTTTTTCTCCCAAAGATTCATGCATTGAAAGCTTGGTAGCCAGTATTATGTAGTTAAGCTTGTATCACCTTAAGGAGACAGCATTCTGGGGAAGGTTAGATCACTGAACTTTATTCTCATTTATAGATTAATGATGTTAGGTCTCCTAGGAGTGTATTAGATCTGAAAATAGAATGGTGTTTTCAATAATGTGAGTATGATCCACCCGGTTCACAGTTTCTCCTCACATATGCTCTCGCCATTATGTCACTTGTCACATGACGAACCCAGAAGACCCTTATCAGAGCCACACTGCTGCTATGCCTCCAGACCTCCAAAACTGTGAGCTAAAAGCAGACCCATTTGAAATAGAGAACAAGCTTTCGATACTTCATGTAGCAATAAAAAATGGACCAGTTCAGAAATTAAGGTTGTTGGGGAATAAATCATAATACTGTTCATCTGGTGATATTATATAGCATTTTTGAGTTGTGTGAAACTGTATATTTAAGTTCATTTATATAATTATATTGTATATTATATTTATACAAACAGTATAGTATATATACTATATAAACAATATATTATATACTTGTATATATAAATATATATTCATATTAACATTATAACAGAAAGCAAGACAGACTTTATTTTTTGCTTAGCCTTATATGTTGAGAATATTTGATCCTTTATAACTTCTATGTAGAGTTTTACATTATACTTTATTACTAAATTTCTAGGTTAGGTCCATTTTTCTAGCTTCCCTTAGACCCATTTTCACTACCATCTGCTTTCTGCAGACAAGTGACAGCTAACACTGATTGTAGCAAATATTTATATATTTGAAAAATGACTAAGGAAAAAACCCAATATATGAATATTTCTACCAAACATCATTGTAATATTTCTAGTAGACCCTCTAGTTTTCTTGTTTTATTACCAATATTGTGGTTGTTGCTCAATGAAAGATATTAAAACCATTTAAATATCCACAAGATATGCTAACTTTTTAAAATAAATAAACAAGGAAAAGTTTAATATGAGTGTTCCTGATAAGTTAAATTATTAGTTTTTCCTTACAAGCTATGTCCTATATTTGAACACAAGTTTGAAGAAAGATAAAATTTGCGACCAAACACACTGAGAATAATTACCGAATGTTTAGGATTCATCTAAATTACTAAGAATCTTGGATCCTTTCTCTGATTTCTGAGGGTTTTAGTTAAAATATACGTATTTTATATTATATCAAAACAGTTATGAATTTAGAGTTTTGGGAAAACAAATTCAAAGAGTATTTATACAAATAAAGTGTACATTTTAGAATTTCATTTTTAAAATATTTTATAATTTACTGAAAAATCAATATCTTATACAAATTAATAATTCAAATTCAGTATCACTTACGAAATGTGAAATATTTTCTTGTAAGTGATCTTATAATGGGCTACACTCACAAAAACGCATACATGTAAAGATTCTCAAAAGAAAACTTTAATTAATTAATTAATATAGCACTGGAGTTTTGAGCTTGGGTGACAAAGAAGAAAAACACCGACTACTTGAACTTGTTACATTAGTAATCCACAGCAGATATGGGTGTAGTAAGAATGCATACTCAGAAACGCTAATTAAGATTTATTAAGTTTCATAGAATTGAGACATGTACATATTAGGAAATGTTGAGCAGTGTTCACACAGCTTGCTTAAATGTGTGAGTCATCTTTACAATGAGACAGGCATAGAGGCCTACAGCTTGATCTAATGTCAGAATGAGTCATAATGGTATTATTATAGTCAAAGCAAACACTGAAAAGACACACAAAGCAAGGGTGTAAAAGAGATAATGACACAGAACCGAAGAGTGAAACCTTGAACTTTAAAATGGATGCCTGCTGTATATTATTCTGGGGCAAAGACAACCATGGAGAAAGCTATTTTTCTTTCAAAAGAACTCTTTGTGGAGAATAAATATAATGCCTATTCTCAAAGCTGTCTAGCTTTCAGGCATTGTGGGGACTTTTATTCTTCTCTCTACAAGTCTGAATGTTCACTGTTGTTGCCAATTTAGATAAAATATCATTCTGGGCTTTGGTGTGTTTTCAAAATTCTCTGCATATACTGTTATTATTAATTTTAATATGTGATCTAACATGTATCACATAATACTCTAGGATGTCTGTTATTTTTTATTAGTTAAGTCTCTCACATTACTACAAATTGAGGAGGCTTTGATCAAAATAATTTACAGCACAAAGGCTTCTTTAACCAAAATAATTTTCTCCTTAAAAATGACAATCCTGTGGCTCCAATTAGCTCAGCAGGTAAAGATCTTTCAGTGAAAGTTTAAGGGGTGAATATCTAGTCCCGAGAACTCACTTGAGTGCCCAGTAGAGGAGAGGGGGTCTGACAGTAAGAGAGCTAGCTAGAATAGCCATTTCAGAGAGATTTGGGTTGATGCACACCTTTAATCCCAGCAGTTGGGAGGCAGAGGAAGGCGGATTTCTTAGTTTGAGGCCAGCCTGGTCTATAGAGTGAGTTCCAGGACAGCCAGGGCTACACAGAGAAACCCTGTCTCAGAGAGAGAGAGAGAGAGAGAGAGAGAGAGAGAGAGAGAGAGAGAGAGAGACAGAGACAGAGACAGAGACAGAGACAGAGACAGAGAGATATTTTGGTTAAAATGAGAGACTCTGCCTCAATGAATAAGATAGTGAGAAGCTCCCAATGTCAGCGTGGGGCCTCTGAAAGCACACACATTCTTCAACAGAATTTATGGTATTACTCACCATTAAATATCATGGTGTATTTGGATGTACCAAGGTAATAGATGTATGGGCTAGCTTGATGGGGGTAAACTCCACTAACATCCATTAACTTTGGTACTGTTTCTCTCTCACACTTAAGTCACAGCCAAAGGATGCAGGGAGCATTTGGTTTGGTTAATATAGGCCTTGTTTAGCTTCTCTGGAAAGCCTTTTTACAATTTTGTTTCCAGTGTACATGTACTTCTTAACAGGGTCATGTATACTGAGGTAGAAATGGGAAGTGAGAAGGCTAAATAAGCCACTGTCTTCCAGTAAAGGGATTAATATTTTAGATCAGCAGATCAACCTAGGTGTCTGAGTCTTTTCCCTTCATCACTGATAAATTCATTTACCAACTCAGTGAATATTTAGAATATACAATGGGGAAGACTCAAAACATACAACAAAATGCACTAACTATCCCTCTAAACTATGTATTTCAGAAAAAAAAACATATCTATTAGTTTCACACTGATGTCTTATTCTCCCATGATTTTTAACCACATTGACAAAATTACTAACAAGATGCCCCAATGATTATCAACCAGGACCATACTCATGTATTCTACTTCATATAACTGAAGGCAACAAGAGAGACTGTCTTTAAAACTCCTTTTGCATTAAACAAACATTTTTGGTAAGATTTTTAAAGCAGACATATCTATTTTAGAATGTTTTGTGGCCTGAAGCTGTAGCTTGGTGAAAGGTGTTTTTCTAGCATTTATGGTAGCTCATGTTTGAGACATAGTCAGTGAGGGACAATTTCATAAGTTATGTTTCAAATATATTTCCCTATTGTGATGTGAGATGTAGCTATGCCTTGTGGTAATTACCAATTGTTTGTTCCCATGTACTGGATGTGGATGTTGGTGCAGATATTGCTGAGGAACAGTTGTGAAACAATTGGCCTTTTACAGAGAGATGCTGTTAGCTGCTCCCACCTGAAGGCATGTCTGTGACTCAGAGGTGACAGAACCCAGGTACCAGACTAAGCGTTTCAGCCTTTGTTGAGTGAGCTCACATTCTGTTTGTCCCTTAGGCTCAGTATAACCTCTGACCTGAACCTGAGCAAATAGAGTGACAGCGGATTTCCATATTTCTGTTTATTTTGTTGTTTTTCACGAATCCCTTTTAAGCAACCACACCATCTCCCTAAAAATGTATATATGCTTTTTTTTTTAGATGTTTGTCTATTTAATATTAAACTGTGGGTTTCTTATCCTTTATTCAAATCATGCTCACTGTAAAAAAATTGTTGTAGAGTTCATATATTTAATGCTAATATGCTTTTGCATGCTATATATGCAGTTTGGGTGAAGTGGCCCAGTGTGGGAGCATTGTTAGGTTGTAATATCATGATTCATACATCACATGTGGTTCACAAGCCTATAGACATGTATACTTTCATTTTATTGAAATCTTTATCATTTATAACTAAAACATCACAGTGAAACTGTGAATAAATAAGCAATGTGGCTGTATCAGTACCATGCAGTTTTTTATCACAATTGCTCTGTAGTACAGCCTGAGGTCAAGCATCTCTACCTTAAATGAGAAGGGATGGAAGATGTTATGGTGACCATGGTTGTGGTGATGGTGGAGGTGAGTATGATCAAAATACATGATGTGAAATCCTCAAAGAATTAATAAAGGTATTTAAGGAATAGAAACATGATCCTATTTGTTTAACACAGAGTTTCTCAATTTATTTGCTGACATGGTAATCTTGAATTAAAATTTCAAAACAATACATATTAAAACGCTGATTTAGGGAGTACTTACTTCTATGTGGTTTGGTTTTTTTTTTGTTTCTTGTGTGTACTCCCTTGTATCTCTCTGTAGATAACTTCATGTTAAAATATGAAAAGTTAAGCTCTCTACGTACATGAACAATATTTACATCACTTATTAAGTAGCCATATTTGAAACCTCCTACTCTTTTGGTACTTCTTGTTGATGTAAAACACTGGCTATTATAATATTTAGCAGAGGATAACAAGTGTCTCATGGGCATACGAGTCCTCCAGCACCTAGACACCATGTCCCATTTTTTTTTTTTTTTTTTTTTTTTGGCTTCTTTTATTATGAATGCAGGATGCAGCTAAGTCTTCTTTTGATTTAATGGAATGAGTCTCAGTAAAATTTCATCCTTACAATAATAATCCTCTTCTCCCGATGTTGAAGTCTGGTGTTTCTTCGTTTTTGTATCAGTACCAAATTCAATTACGAGTAACTCTGATTATTTTGTTTAATGTATGGCACAAGAGATAATTTTTGAACAACAAAACTATTTCAATATAATTAAACTTTTTTTCATAAATTTTTGTCTCACCTTTTGTCATCCCTGCTTTTTTTTTAATGACTGGGAAGGACACCATCTTCTAGAAGGCCTTATCCATTTAGCTCTTCTTAAATGTGTGTGTTCATGCATACATGCATGTGCAAGTGTATGAACCGAGCTGCGTCTTCCCATCCCAATGGCCTGGAGTTATAGCTTCATAAGACAGTGCCCAGGATTTTAAATGTGAGTTCCTGGGATTTGAACTCAGGTCTTCATGCTTATACATCAAGTTCTTGACTATGCAGCTATTATCTTAGCCTCTCACTGAAGTTTTGTCATTCATGGAATTTTACCCTTTGATTCATTTGTCCAGTTTTTCAGTCTAAGTTTCTTCTGACCTCCAAAACACTTGTTTTAAAAATCATAGCAACTTTGTGGGATCATGTCTTCGATCCTGTCAAACAAGTAATGCTCTGAAGGGTGAAGCATCCTTATGAGGAAGTACATGGACAGGAAACTTTTGTCAACTTATTAAGTAAAGTGAGTGCTTAATTTGTTCAACTTTAAATGATTTTTAAAAAAAATTATAACTCTGCATTATATTTTGTTTATTTTTAATCTAGATTACACTGTAGCAGGGATAATATATATTCATATATGTATATGTGTATATGTGTGTATGTATGTATATGTGTATATATGTGTATATTACATATATGTATAATATATGACTATTTTAATATACATTTAGTTTGGGTTGATGTTCCTTTATACACCACACTCCCCAGCCCTCCATTGCTCATCAATATTTAAATTCTTTATCACATGTATTTTCTAGTTTCTAATTATATAAGTTAGTTTATCAAACAAACTTGTTAGTTTAATTAAAATTTTAGTTCTTAGCTTTATAATTCATTTAAAATTTCAAACAAGACAGTCTTTGTTTTTATGATAACAGAGATGAAGTCGTTTGGATTTCTCCTCAGATATATTTACTTTTTTTTCGCCTCCAGGTATGTCACTTGAATCCACTTGGAGTTTGTCATCACATACAGTGAAAGTTTGTCTCTGGGTATTTTCTTTTCTTCAGTAGCTATTAAGACTATTTATTTTTTTCTCCAAGATGAAACTCTAAACTCTGTCACATAAATCAGTCATGGTTCTCTTCACTTTAGTTCACCTAAAAATACTGCTGTGATGCACCTACACCCATAGCCCTAGAACTCCATGGAATCTCTGCACTGCTCAGGCAATAGCTAGAGCTGAGGGCTAGATGCCTTAAACTAAAGAGAGAGAGGCTTCTATCCTCTCTCTCTCTCTCTCTCTCTCTCTCTCTCTCTCTCTCTCTCTCTCTTTTTCTGCTGTGATGCACCTACACCCATAGCCCTAGAACTCCATGGAATCTCTGCACTGCTCAGGCAATAGCTAGAGCTGAGGGCTAGATGCCTTAAACNGAGCTGAGGGCTAGATGCCTTAAACTAAAGAGAGAGAGGCTTCTATCCTCTCTCTCTCTCTCTCTCTCTCTCTCTCTCTCTCTCTCTCTCTCTCTCTCTCTTTCTTTTTCTGCCATCTTTCTTTAAGCTAACTTTCTATTCAGTGTTCTGTATACCTACATGTACAATGCTATATGGCCTCTGATAGGTAATACATAAGTATATCATTCTAAACCTGTTAGTAATAGATTTATGTATTGGGGAAACACTAAAATTTGAAAGGAGCACATCAGAATTCTATATTTTAAAAGCCAAGAAAGAAGCTAAATGAAACCTCCCTGTGAAGGCAGACCCAGATGGTATACTGCAAGGGGAGATCTAGGATTGTTAAGGATTCCTGAGGTTGGAATATTAAACCTTTTATCCTCTAGGTTGTATTTAGAAACCTACTATGCTACTCTTCTCAGCCACAGCTTACAGCTTAGCTTCATGAAGCTGACTTGGAAATCCTTCTCCAGCTTTACCTACTAAACTTCTTTTAGGTGGTTCTCCTATGGAACATAACTTATTTCCTATTAATTCTAACAGCAATCCAAGATCAAGAGTAAATAACCATAATTAATCTCACTGAGAAGGGGACACATACACGTGTATACTCACACACATTCACAGTTGTGTACACACACAAACACACACACACACACACACACACACACACACACACACACACACACACAGATATTAATGTTGAAATGGGAGCTGACCCTGCAGGTGACAATACCGGGGGCAACTTTGTCAACCTGGATCAGAGTTGGTGATCCTGATGCCAGGTGGTTAATTGTCACCACATTTAAAACATAGTGCAATTTGGGAGCGTTTCCAGGCAGCAATCATTCCAATTCCAGGTGCACAATAAAGCTTAAGCTGTGACTATTTAGAAACTCCTTTACACAGTATATATGATCAAAAGGGTAGGTTCCTGTAGCTAAAAGATCTAAAATCCATGGTTGTCTCTGACTGATAACATAGACATTAGCTGATTATAAAATGCATGTGACATCTCTCCTAAGGTTGAGTTCTAACAACTGGGAGCTAAAGATAAAGGTCTGGGGAGGAAGATTCTGAGATAAACCTTCTGAGGGATTTGGATGACGTCTGTCTCTGTAGCACATGGTAGATGAGATCAGTCTGCAGGACAATAAAAAGGTTACCAGGTTGTTAACAGTATCCACTCCAACCTTCTAGGTAGAAAACAGGTGTTCCCCTCTTTGAGGAGAAGACCCTGTGTGTTTAACATTTCTGTCCCCATCCCCCACCAGTGCTCAGTGGGTGCCAGGACCTTTGAGTCCCTCAACAGAAAAGAAACTACCTGGACAGCAGAAGAGGACCATCAGGAGTGAGGTGGTATACAAGAGAGTGATGAGAGTTCATATTATCAAAATCCCTTGTGTCTATCTGAAAATGTCACAGTGAAACTCATGTATTATCAACACCTTCTAAGAAAAGGAATGAATAAATTGGGAAAAGACATAACACCTACATAGTATGCAGAAGGGCTTGGGTTTGATCTCTAATAAGGAAAGGATCACGGGGAATCAGCTAATTAACTTCCTATATGCTACACATTGAGTAGACCTATTTGATCAATATCAGGAATGATAAATTTGCTTTCTAATGTGTCGTTTCTTGAGATTTTATCTAGTCTTCTTTTAGGGTACTGAGGAAGCGACAATATCTGAAATATAGTCTGTTCCCTCTCATTTCATTTGAATTTTCATAAAATGTGTTTAATAAATCTTGTTACAAAGTTTTTGTCTTTTTCATTTATATTTTGTAGTTTCTGAGTTTTAAAGAAAGCACAGATCTGATTTGACTTTCCTTGAAATTTATGCTGAGCTATCTGTGCCCATTGCCACCTGTTAGTTAATGGAATTGCATTAGCTTTTTCTAGCTCCCAGTGGGGTTAAGAACTGTCACCTACTACTATCTGGCCACAGTATTTCATGGGAATTATCAAATGCTTCTAGTTTTGCTTTTATTTGTGTGTGTGTGTGTGTGTGTGTGTGTGTGTGTGTGTGTGTGTGTTTGCAATAGCTTTAAAGTGATAAATGATCTTATAGATTCTAAAATATAGGTATGTTATGCTTCCCACATCCACCACAAGGTTTATCTCACTACAGCCCAGACTGTGGGCTCTAGAGAACAATAGGTCATTTTTATTAATAGTTTTGTTATCTACATGTGTCACTGTACCTAACATAGAATTACACACAAATTGTGTTTAGAACAACATTACAAAATGATACTCTAATTGTAATTATGAGTCCCAGTTGAGAAAGACATAAAACAGGAGAAACACAGCGCTGGGGAGATGTAGCTCAGTAGAATGCTAGACTAATGTAAATGAGGCACAATGCTATATACACAGGGCATGGTGGCACATGCTTGTAATCCCAGCTTCTGGGAGTTGGAAACAGGAGGATCAGCGATTTAAAATAATTCTTAAATAAATAGCAAAGTTTTGTAAAATCTGAAATATACGAGGATCTATCTTTAATAAATACCTAATATAGATAACAACAACAACAACAAAAACATAATATGGAGAGACCCACACCTGAAAATCTTTTTTTGTTGTCTCAGTGAATTAAGGATTTCTATCTCATTGGGGTCTCTTGGAGTTTTGTGTAAGTTTTCCTTGCTAAGGATTGACTTTAGGACTTCATCCATATGAGACAGGTATTTTATCACTGAGCTATAGATTTTTGGATCTACCTTGCCCTTTAGATTTCTGGATAAATAGGTGAGTTTGAGTTAGCAAATCTGTTATTTGAGTAAACTATCAATGCATAGCTCCCAACAAACACCACTAGAGATCTGGAGAGAAGATTCTGTTAATAATGCACATTCTTCTCAAGCACATGGCCTTCAGTTCTGATCTCTGACATAGATATAAATAGCCAAGTGAAATGGCATGTGATGCTAATTTCAGCACAACAGAGGCAGAGATGGGAGCCTGCATTCTTGGGGCTCACCATCTAGCCAGTTTAGTCAATTAGCAAACTCAGGTTTCAGTGTGTGACCCTGCCTCAAGAAAATAATATATAGAGTACCATTACAAAAAAATAACTCTGTGTTGACCTCTGGCTTTCACACATAAATGCACACCAATCCATGAATATACATAACTGCATACCCATCCACATGTATACACACATACAGTTACGCATATTTTCACACAAAAAGAGTGAGAGAAAAAGAGAAGAGAGGAGAGGAGAGGAGGGGAAGGGAAGGGAAAGGAGGGAAAGGGGGGAGAGGAGAGAAGAGAAAGGAAGAGAAGAGAAAGAGAAGAGAAAGAGAAGAAGAGAAAACAAGTCTTTGTCTAAGGGGTTCCATGCCAAGTTTTATTTCCTAATGAATATTGTGGATTACTGTACTTCATTCTAGCAAAAGAAAAAAATAAATTTTTTTCTGATCAATGAAACTTGTATTTACTAAATTTCTCACATCAGTTTTCTCAAATAATTCAGAAAAAAATATCTGTAGGGTCTCAGAGTTGGTCCTGGAGATCTGAAATGGAACCTAGGTCTCCTCACATACGTCTTCAAGTGTTCTAGCCACAGCACAGAACTAATGCTGCACTCATAGACACCAGGGAGAAGCCTGAGATGGTGGGCACGGCCAACAGTAGTCATTGTATTCCATGATGGGGAGAAACAGAAAAAAAAATTAAATCCATAATGGACAGAGAAAGGGTGAGCTGGACATTCCTAAGCCTATTCAATGCTCTGACACATATTGAAAAAGAAAACCAGTAATACTAGTGATCCATAAACAACTTTCTAGAGAGCTAGGAAGTGTATGTTACTCAACTTCCATCAAAATGTACATTAGGTCAAAGCTATTCTTTTCAGGCATTTCATTAAAAGAACTATGAGTTAAATCCATATATCCATATTTTTTCTCTCTCCATCATTTAATATTGTTATGGTAGCCAACTAGACAGTGAATCTCTTTTTTCTTATTGTATGTGTGTTTGTGTGTTTGTGTACAGATATGGAGGATCTATATTAAGGTGCCTGTGTGTATGCTTGTGTGTGTGTGTGTGTGTGTGTGATTGTGAATGTGTGTGTGTGAAAGAGAGGTAGGAGAGAGAGAGAGAGAGAGGGCCAGTGGGTCAGGAGAGCATGTGTATTTGCCTGTGAGTGTGTATGTGTGTATGAGAGAAAGGGGGAGAGAGAGGGGGTCAGTGGGGAGAGAGATCATGTGGATTTATGTGTGTGTGGGTTCAAGATCAACATCAGGGTTTCCTAATTATCCACCTTGTCTTTTGAGATATGGTAACACAATGAGCCCAGTGGCCACCAATTGACTGTACTCACTGACCAGAGAGCTGCAGAGATTAGCCTGTCCCCTCCCTCCACTGTCCCCTCCCTCCATTGTCCCCTCTGGAGTTAAAGTTATTCTAGTGTTTGGTTTGTATATGGGACCTAGCAATCTGAATTAGGGACTTCACACTTTCATGGCAGGTGCATTAATGACAGAATTATCTCATTATATCCGCAGTACGCTGATTTCATTCTTGGTTCATTTGTTTTTGATAAAGTTAATAATTCTGATGGTGACCTCCACTAGGTATAATATCACCAGGACCCTGTCTTAGTCAGGGATTCTATTCCTGCACAAACATCATGACCAAGAAGCAAGTCAGGGAAGAAAGGGTTCATTCAGCTTACATTTCCATACTGCTGTTGATCACCAAAGGATGCAGGACTGGAACTCAAGCAGGTCAGAAAGCAGGAACTGATGCAGAAGCCATGGAAGGATGTTCTTTACTGGCTTGCCTCCCCTGGCTTGCTCAGCCTGCTTTCTTATAGAATCCAAGACTACCAACCCAGAGATGGTCCCACCCACAAGTCTCTCCCCCTTGATCACTAATTGAGAAAATGCTGCTTGTGGACGTTGTACATCGTGGTGCGGAGCCTAGTGCGCACCACGATGTACAACGTCCACAAGCAGTTCACTGTTCTCAACATTATCTTCCAAGCTCCTATACAACATTTGACAGAGCTCTTAACACCCAATGGATCTTCTAGCTCAAAGTTCCAAAGTCCTTCCACAGTCCTCCCCAAAACATGGTCAGGTTGTCACCGGAATACCCCACTCCTGGTACCAATTTGTCTTAGTCAGGGTTTCTATTCCTGCACAAACATCATGACCAAGAAGCAAGTTGGGGAGGAAAGGGTTTATTCNGCTTACATTTCCATACTGCTGTTGATCACCAAAGGGTGCAGGACTGGAACTCAAGCAGGTCAGAAAGCAGGAACTGATGCAGAAGCCATGGAAGGATGTTCTTTACTGGCTTGCCTCCCCTGGCTTGCTCAGCCTCTGCTTGTGGACGTTGTACATCGTGGTGCGCACTAGGCTCCGCACCACGATGTACAACGTCCACAAGCAGCTGCTTGTGGACGTTGTACATCGTGGTGCGCACTAGGCTCCGCACCACGATGTACAACGTCCACAAGTCTTAACACCCAATGGATCTTCTAGCTCAAAGTTCCAAAGTCCTTCCACAGTCCTCCCCAAAACATGGTCAGGTTGTCACCGGAATACCCCACTCCTGGTACCAATTTGTCTTAGTCAGGGTTTCTATTCCTGCACAAACATCATGACCAAGAAGCAAGTTGGGGAGGAAAGGGTTTATTCGGCTTACATTTCCATACTGCTGTTGATCACCAAAGGGTGCAGGACTGGAACTCAAGCAGGTCAGAAAGCAGGAACTGATGCAGAAGCCATGGAGGGATGTTCTTTACTGGCTTGCCTCCCCTGGCTTGCTCAACCTGCTTTCTTATAAAACCCAAGAGTACCAGCCCAGGGATGGTCCCACCCACAAGGGGTCTCCCCCTTGATCACTAATTGAGAAAATGCCCCACAGCTGGATCTCATGGAGGCATTTCCCCAACTAAAGCTCCTTTCTCTGTGATAACTCCAACTGTCTCAAGTTGACACAAAACTAGCCAGTAAAGACCCTTAATCACCTTCAGTAAGATGGTAAAGATTAGTCCAACACACCAATACCTACTCCCTAGAGAGACTACCAATGCCAGGAAGTTAAGAGTATTCCAGGTTCTATGACTCTCCATTTGAATTGCATCTCATGTCTTCTGAATAAAATCACATGTAAGTTAGATGTTAGCATTCCTTGGTTTTAGTGAAGGCTGGTGTATGTTAAGGTGATGACTCCTGGTTGCTATCGAGGAAGGGAGCTAAATAACATCTCCTTTGCTCTGTATTCTCTGTCCAGTTTCCTTGGACCTGTCTTTAGCATGTTCGTCTGTAGATCTGAGTAAGAATGTTTCATTTAGAGAGTTGGTCAGCATCCTCTAATTCTTCCCTTGAGGTCATGATGTCTATGCTCCCAGATTGTATCTCTGAAGGAAAAGAAAATCACAAGTTCATCTTTTGTAAAACGTGTCCACTTTTACTGTCTCTCAATAATGAATGAGCTGCAGAATCAATAAAAGCCAAGATGTATTCAGACTGTGATTATTATAGCTCCTTCAGTCTGTGGCTTTTACCAGAGACTCAGTCTGAGCTCACTGTTCTGATTGCACTGGCTGGCCTGACAAACCCCCACTGTTACCCTGGTTTCCTTTTTGGGATAACTTAAGTCATTCACCACACCTTCACTACCTAGACAGTTCTGTGCTTTTAAGCTGCACTCGCAAGGAGCCTCCTTTATATCCTGGTCTTGCATCTGCATTGCATTGTTATCAGTGGCTGCCATAGTGGGCTATGATTTCTACTCTACTTATTCATCTAGCTTTCTAACTAGGTGAAATTTCTGCTAAAGCAAGGATCATGCCTAATTTCTTTAAAAACGAAATACAAGAAATCCAAAACTGAATCAAAATATACAAAAACCCCTGTACCCGTTAGCACAGAGATTGTCATAGACCACCAAAAAAGTGCTCAAGACAGATCACCTCAATCTGCATTTATATCATGATTCTTCTAAAAGATCAGAAATAAGACCCACAAAAATTTATATAAAATGGATATTGTATGCTTAGAAATCCTTTTTATGGGGCAAGGCTGTCCAGATTCTAACAGAAACCAAATTATTCACATTTTATTAATTTTATTCTCTTTCCCCCCTCCCCCTCCTTCCTACCCACATCCTCTCTCCTAGCACTTTGTGTGTGTGTGTGTGTGTGTGTGCGTGTGTGTGTGTGTGTGTGTGTGCTCATTTGCCACATGCATGTATGGACATTTTTTGGTACTTAGTTTTCTCTTTCTTCCTTATGTATCTTGGGGATTAAATTCAGGTTTACTAGGCCCAGGGAAAGTACCTAAGTCCAACAAGCCATTTGCTATCTACCAAATTGCTCTTAAACAGGTTTGTGTTGTTCTACTGGTCCCTGTAAAGTCTGTCCTGGATCTAGCCAGTTAGCTTCAAAGGGTACGTAATCCATTCACCTTCTGTGACTTTAGAATGCCTGTAGATGTTCCAATCACTTGGTGTGTGAAATCAGAGGTGCCATTTGTGCTAAGAGATCCTTGACATAAAAGGTTCATAACTGAGTGCTGCTGAATTGAAATTTAAGTACATTTTTCTAAGAATCTGATGATCCTATTAGTGGTGAAGTTTTCAAGAAATAGCCTTTTTATTTGATGTCTTGGTATTTCTGTCTCTTACATCAAGTAAGTGGAATTGAAAATTGTAGTCATATTTTATTCACATCTCTTGTTTCCAAATTACTCAACTAGGCCATGAAAAGTAATATTTACTTCACCCTATCTTCTTGTAGTATGCTGACAGCCTTAAAAATGATATGATTTTTCATTTCAGCAAACCATATTTAAATCATCATTGTGTTGCTTATCTGTCTACCAAGTGGTAATTTGGTTTACTGTTATCAATGTGAATTTGACTGTCTGACTATTCAAAGTTTTTCTTATCATCTATTCTCAAAATAAAATACTATATTCAGAGATAATGTAATATTAAATAGCAATATCTAGGCAGCACAAACACTCCAGGAAAATGACGGAAGTCTTGATGGAATTTGTCTCACCTTGAGACAGTCTATTTTTTCTTCCATTCTTCTCTCTTTCTTTCCCTTTATTTGTTCCTCCCTCCCTCCCTCAACCCCTATTCTTTTCCTAACTCATCCACCCCCTTCTTTATCATCGTTTTTTTTTTCTTTTGCATTCTGTGAGACAGAATCTCATTGCATAATCCAATCTGAAAACAAGCTAAGGGCTGTTGTGATTGTGTTTCCAGAGAACTGAAATAACAGCCATGCACCACCTACCCTGTGCACAGATTGTTTACTTGTAAGTTTAACTTTGTACTACTCATGGTATCAAGGTTTACATCCAGGTGGGTACATTCTGAGTTGCTTCCATTCTCAGCACCATTTATACATTTAAATTTTCAAGTCCTTGCAAACATAATAAATTTGGATTTAAAGTTTGGGGACTAGCTTTATCAACATATCAAGAGCAGCTTCTCTATAACATAAGATTCTCAGAGGCTGAGTAGATATAGGTACAATGCCGTTATTTCCTCACTTTACCAAGGTGCTGTGAAGGAAGGAAGCTGAGTGCTTAGTGCGGCTGGTGAAGAGAAATATATTAAGCAGTAGAGTCTCTGAGTGAGGAGGACTTTGCCTGTCTGTCTTCCTGGGAGGCAGATGTGAGGACTTTGAATAACTTGCCGTTCTGTTCAGAGGCAAAGATGTGTCCTTCCTCATTCTATAGCTATGGGATCTGAGATTCTGTGGAAGGTCTGAAATTTGTTTGCCACATCTATATGCAGAAATGGAACCATCGTTTCCAGATCAGACACCCTGTCATTATAATAAGTAGAATCCCTGAGGCCACCGAACTGAAACTATCATGATTTGGCTGAAGTGATATTAGTCTTTCCTGTTCATCACATCTGATTTCTTGGGCACAATGCACTTTCATCAGTAGTTCTTAGATATTCCCTTTGTTATTTCAGCCCATACACATGCAATTGTGCTTATATCTTCAGTTTATCCAGTATTACATTTAGCACTTTAATCACCATTTTACATATATCTCTGAAATGTCTCTGTGCTTATCTCTTCAAAACTGAAGTTGACCCTTGTTCTGCTCCTACCATTTCTCGAATTCCACCATCCACTGCTTGTCACTCACCCATTATTGTTTACTAATGTGTCAGCATACCCAGGCACCAAGAATATTGGTCAGCTCCCTTCCACATTTACCCAAGGCCTGAAACATCTTCTCATTCCACCCCCATGAAATTGTCTGCCAATCTTTGGGGCTCTGTTAATCTGCTTTTGTTTGACATGTCTTGACAACAGACATAGAGTATGAATGATAATATAATTACCATACAGTTTCAATCAGAGGTACTTAATCAGAGAAGCCTGAGGCAGAATGCTAGTCATGTTCCTAAACAGGCTTGTGTTCTAGGTAGGATTCTATCCTCCATGTGAGGAAAGAACACCATGGAGAAAAAGAAGATTGAGACACTCATTTCAAGTCTTTCTGTTTGGGTACTTGAACACTGTGACATTGAGCAGTCATTCAAGGTCATTGAGGCTGAGACCATGGTGGGATAATATACTACAGACCTGATACAAATGTGAGCACTTGTAGTCTCCCATGCCTGATCTGAGTTTGCAGAGGCAAGGCAGTCATGGTTGGTATTTGACAAAACTTTTTAAAAGTATACATTTAATAACTATTCTAAATGCACTTGCTGGTTACTGGAAAACAGTAAAATCAACATAATAAAACAGAAGCTATTTAAAAATTTGTAAACATTCTGTAGTCATTTGAATGGGGCCAGTTTCATTGCTTCTGTTTTGCTAAAGAAAGCATGAATTCCATTAAACTACAGTGACCAATCAACAAAGGAAACACTGAATTTAATCATGATGCCATAGTGTATTGAGAAAAATTGTGCCTTCTTTGGACAATTGTTAGAGTAAATATCCACTCATAAGATACTTACCAAACAAATTCTAAGGTCCAAAGGTCACACTTTCCAAGTTGAAGATATTATATCATTCTTTAAATTGTAGTAAGTAGCAACTATGAGTCAGATCACTGTTTTTCTCTTACTAACTATCTCATTTCTCATCATATTCTTATTGGACATTGCTCACATAGCTTTTACAAAATCTACAATTCAAGGAGCAAACTCTTTACTCCATAGCTAGCTGCATTAGTGATGGCACCTTCCTCAAGGAACCTACCATTCTATTGTAATACCCTCAGCAGAAATTCCTCTTGTTCCAACTCTGGGATCAATTAAGACACTAATTGTGGTCTTTAATTATTTTCTAAAGATGCAACCACAACGTGTTAAGATTGTATGCTGTATGCTGGGCAGTGGTGGTGCACGCCTTTAATCCCAGCACTTCGGAGGCAGAGGCAGGCAGATTTCTGAGTTCAAGACCAGCCTTGTCTACAGAGTGCGTTCCAGGACATCCAGGACTCAGAAGGAGAGGAAAAAGAAGAGGAGGAACAAGAAGGAGGAGGAGCAGAAGGAGAGGAAGAGGAGGAG
>NC_034605.1:10001848-10015960 GCF_900095145.1 Mus pahari
AGGAGGAGCAGGAGGAGGAGGAGGAGCAGGAGGAGCAGGAGGAGGAGCAGGAGGAGGAGGAGCAGGAGGAGGAGGCGGGGATTATATGCTATATCTATGTAGAAATTTATTTCTTCCCTACCAGGCCCTCTATGTAGTCAGAGTAGATATGACTAGAACTTAGCTCATATATGAACTAAGCACAAATTCTTACTAAACTGCTAAATCTATGAGTGATTCTCGATATGTGTGTCATCTGAATTTTTCTACTTTTTACTATACATGCTATTGAAGCAAACAGTTCAATAGATTTTGAGTCAAGGACTTTTTTTTTTTTTAACACCTATTTCTACTGTTAGGTCCAAAGAAAACTCCATTTCCTCTAATTCTAAAAGGCAGAAGGGACAAGTGTCTGTATGTCCTACTTATTAGCATACCAAAGTGCATTCTGACCTCTAGACTCCATGAGTATCACAAGTACCTGTGACACAGTTCGAAGTCCATGCAAACATCCTAGCACTTCTCCCATTCTCTCCTATTGCAAACTCCCTTCAACTCAGGAGCCTCCCTCTGACAGCTACTCACTCTTCTTATAACTCTGTATTTCAGTTATGCTCTCTTCTTCTTCTTCTTCTTCTTCTTCTTCTTCTTCTTCTTCTTCTTCTTCTTCTTCTTCTTCTTCTTCTTCTTCTTCTTCTCTTCTGCTTCCTCTTCCTCTCTTTCCTCTTCTTCCTCTTGCTCTCCTTTTCCTTCTTCTCCTCTTCCTCCTCCTTCTTCCTCCTCTTCTTCCTCCTCTTCTTCCTTCTCCTCCCCTTCTCCGTTTTCTCTGTGTCTCTCTCTGTCTCTGTCTCTGTCTCTCTCTGTGTCTCTGTCTCTGTCTCTCTTCCTCCTCCTCCTCCTCCTCCTCCTCCTGACTCTTTCATGGACAGGTCCAATCTGCTGGCAATGTTTAGTCTACTTCTCTCTTCTCTCAACTGTTCCAGAAGCCTCTAACTGTTCACTTTTTTATGTCTGCAATAAAAACTTCTCCTTAATCATATGGCCATGTCATCAGTTTATACAACTCTCACCAGTTTGACAGCTTGCGGAAACTGTGGCTTCCGGGTTTTGCCCTCCATGTTATGTTTCCTAGAAGAAGAGCGGCATCCTCTAGATGTTCTCCAGGGAAGAAGAAAAGGGAAGGTGGGAGACATTCAGCTTGTCTTCCAGAATCCAGGAAATTCAGCATTTAATACTATTAATATTTTAAGAACTATCTTGTTCTATATTGGATATAATTAGGAATGGTTTAAAGCTGGAAATGAATTAATATTTAATGGTAAATTAATATTTAAGAGTCAGGCACAATGCTAGATCTGTTACTTACATTTCCACATTCAATTTAGTCCTTAAGACAATTTACAAATGAGAAATATGCTTTCCAATTTCCTTTTAAGGAAAGGATATTCAGAAATTTTGAATTACATAGTCAAGTTCATATATCCAAGAATGGCAGGCATAGAGTTTGACTCAAGCCAAATTCACTTGGTTTCATATTTGTTGCAAAGATACTATACAAGTGCCACTTTGTCTGCTTTCCTATTGGAAATTTTAGTTTTCTGTAACACAGTAAATTTAAATCTCGTGTCCCTTCAACATGTCCCTTGTACATTTTTCTACCCTAGAAGCATTATCACATAAGTGAATTTTAAAGCATGGTAAATGAGGGATTCTTTTTCTAGCTCTATGATGGAATGGGCCCCTGGGATGATCTTAGCAAAGAAAAGAATTAAAAATTATGAATATTCTAAATATAATTTGTGAATAGAAGGAAAGAGAAAGAGAATAAAAAAGAGAGAGAGAGAAAGGGAGCAATGGGCCAGCAGCAAGTAGGAACATACAAAGCGGAAAATGTCAACAATTTTAGAAAAATACAAATTTTAAATAAATAGACTCATTGTTCTCAGACACGTCAAACAAACAACCAACCTCATAATGTGTGACAGAGTTTCTGGATATCATGGGGCAGTTTTATCAGTTCTCATGTGTTTTAAGTATATAAGACCTATCACCAGAGCACTACATTTTTTTCAAATGGTGTTTAGTTAATTATGGAAACGTATTGAAAAGAATTGTTAAAGTGTTTGAAAGACTAGGATAATCAGTATTCTGTAAAATAATTTCAATAACATCAGTTCTAGTCCAATCTTACTTTGTCTACTCCCCTTCCTTACTGTGGAAATCACTTAGGTAGTTTTGAAAAAAATCATGACATTATAGCATCTATAATTTGTGTATATCATAAAGATAATACATATATGCACTGTGATAGGGCAATTTTTGGTTATATTCCCAAGAGTGATATTGCTGTGTCTTCAGGTAGATCCATTTCCAATTTTCTGAGGAACCTCTTGGTTAATTTAGAATGGTGGTGCCAGTTTGCAATCCCACCAGCAATGGAAGAGTGTTCCTCTTTCTCTGCATCCTCACCAATATGTGTTGTCGCCTGAGGTTTTGACCTTAGCCATTCTGATTGTTGTAAGTTGGAATCTCATCGTCTTTTTGATTTGCATTTCTCTAATCACTAAGGACTTTGAACATTTCTTTAGGTGCTTTTCAGCCATTCCAGATTCCTCTCTTGTGAATTCTTGGTTCAGTTCTATACCCCATTTTTGATTGGGTTATTTGCTTTTTGGTTCTTAGTTTCTTGAGTTCTTTATATATTTTGCAAATTAGCTCTCTATCAGATGTGGAGTTAGTGAAGTTTTTTCCCAATCTGTAGTTTGCCGATTTGCTTATTGACTATGTTCTTTGCATTATGGAAGCTTTCTAGTTTCATGAAGTTCCATTTAACAGTTCTTGATCTTAGAGCATGAGCCACTGGAGTTCTGTTTAGGAAATTTCCCCCTGTGCCAATGAGTTCAAGACTCTTTCCCACTTTCTCTTCTATCTATTGGATTCAGTGTATCTGGTTTTATGTTGAGGTCCTTGATCCACTTGGACTTGAGCTTTGTGCACGGTGACAAACATGGGTCTATTTTCATTTTTCTACATGCAGTCAGCCAGTTAGACCATTAACATTTATTGGAGATGCTTTCTTTTTCCCATTGTATATTTTTGGCTTCGTTGTCAAAGATCAAGTGTGCATAAGTGTGTGGTAGAATTTTTTAATTAAATAATTTTTGTCTTCTATATCCTAGATTGAAGCTTCCATCCCTCCTCTTCTCCTAGTTCCTCCTTTTTACCTCTTCTCCCCTCGGTTTCCCCTCCTTTTCTTCTCAGAGAAGAGGAAGCCTCCCATTGATAGCAATCCACCTTGGCATATAAAGTTGCAGAAGGACTAGACACATTAATTTAGCCTAGACAAGGCAGGTCTATTAGGGAAAGGGATGCAAAGGCAGGCAACAGAGGTAGAGAAAGCTCCTCCTCCAGTTGTTAGGGGCCCCATATGAAGACCAAACTGCACATGTGTTACATATGTGAAGGGGAACTAGGGTCTTGCCCCTGCATGCTCTCTAGTTGGTGGTAGTTCAGTCTCTGTGTGCCCTATGGGCCCAGATTAGTTGAGACTACAGTTTTCTTATGGTAACCTTAATACCTCTGGCTCCTTCAATGCTTCACACTCCCCCTTCCACAAGATACCAACAACTCAAATAGCCCAATTTAAAAATGGATAAAAAGCTAAACAGGGAGTTCTCAACAGGGGAATCTATAATGCCTGAGAAAATCTTAAGAAATGTTCAACATCCTTAGTCATTAGAGAAATCCAAATCAAAATGTGAGATCCTATCCTTTACCCATCAAAATGGGTAAGATAAAAAAACACAAGTGACAGCTCATGCTAGTGAGGATGTGGAGCAAGGGGAATATTCCAACATTGCTAGTGGTACTGCAAGCTTGTACAGCCACTTTAGAGATCAAGCTGGTGGTTTCTCAGAAAAGAAAAAAAAAAAGGGTGGGGATAGTTCTACCTCAAGATCCAACTATATCATTCCTTGGTATATTCCCAAAAGATGCTCGACCATCCTATAAAGATACTCAACTGGGGGCTGGAGAGATGGCTCAGCAGTTAAGAGCACTGACTGCTCTTCCAAAGGTCCTGAGTTTAAATCCCAGTAACCACATGGTGGCTCACAACCATCTTTAATGAGATTGGATGCCCTCTTCTGGACTGTCTGAAAACAACTTACATATAATAAATAAATCTTAAAAAAAAGACACTCAACTATGTTCATAGTAGCTTTATTTATACTAGTAAGAAATTGGGAACAACCTAGATATTCCTCAACTGAAGAATGGATAAAGAAAATGTGCTATGTTTACACAACAGAAGAATACTCAGGTAGTAAAAATTAGGAGATTATGAAATCTTGGCAAATGGATGGAATTAGAAAATATCATTCTGAGTGAGGTTACCCAGACCCAAAAGGACATACATCTTATGTACTCACATATAAGTGGATAATAGCCATAAAATGCAGGATACACATTCTACAACCCACAGACCCAAAGAAGCTAAGTAACCAGGGGGATCTAAGGGAGGATGCTTGAATCTCATTAGGAAGAAATTAAATATATATTGGGTTTGGATGGAGGTAGGGACCTGGATGGGAGATGGGGTAAGGAAAGGAACAGGAGGGATCAAGTGTGGGGAGGACAGAGGAAGAGAGAACTGGAATTGAGGGGAGCATTGCTGGGACAAAAAAAGATGTAGTTTTATTTAAAGATAACATTCTATATTTTGGAATTGGAGGCAAACTGAAAACAAACTTTTGACAAGTCCTGATTCATGAACTATAATGGCCTTTGGGGCCACTAAAAAAATAGGCTAAACTCCCCTGGAATTCAGGCAGAGAAAATGATTAGTAGATTTAAATTTTGGAATTTTAAATATGAAATAATGATGAGAAGCAATAGGAGAAACATTTAAGGAAGCAGAAAAAAATTAGCCTTAAACTTAGATAAGATATGGTCACAAAATGTCCTTCTGTTGCTTCTAATACTTGGGTCATTACATAAGCCAGAAGAGCAGGTGGTCTGCATGTTTGACTAGTGGCCTGGATTCACCATATGATGAGTAAACTTTCCTTTCTTGTCACTCACCAATCCCTTAATTCTCATGTGTCAGCTGTTTTGTAGATAGCGGAGTGCTCAACTGGCATTTGGCCAACAAGGACAATCATTTTAAGCTACACATAGAAATAAAATATTCATATAAAACCCATTAACACATGATGTAGTTGACTCTAGAGATCATTAAGAATGATCCATTGGACAAGTTACCTCCATGGGAGGTGTTTCAGTATCTGTAGTGTGCTTCCTTATTCAAATGTCCAATTAGGATGGGATATTGCTCTACTTTCCTATTGATCGCATTTTCCCTGGTGAAAACCTGAATAGGTATTCGGATATAAATATTATGTAATCCTAGAATGTATAATTAGGTTATACTTTTCTCACATACACATCAATTTAAAGGAGTTGCTTTCTTTAGCCTTTACTTTTGAGGAATGAATTACTTCCAGCTGAATGAATTCATTTCCTCTGTGAGAAACACATAATGATAATTATACCAAATTATTAACAAGAAATTAAAACTTCCATCAGTTTTGAAAATCATAATTCTTCATCGGTTTCTTCCTGACCAGTGGACAAAATGCATAATATTTAAAAACTGGTATCAAGCCAGAAGATGCACTTATAATGTCATTGTGGCTGTCACCAACATACTTCCTGAGTTTATGGCTAGTTGGATATTTCACATTTTGTTTATTCGCAGTGACTAGTGGAGTCACTGACACATCCATCTGTAAGCATATAATCTATTAAATAAAGAAAAAAGTAACAAATTTCATTAGCTTTGGCATAATGTTGGATTTCTTTCCCACACTTATGTGGGATGTCACGTTGACATCTAGCTGAAATCAGCTTACTGGCTCACAGACTGCTTTCCCGCTGGTCACCTGTGAGGAAAGGCAAAGGGAAAAGAAAGCATTTAGGCATGTGGAGAGCTCTAAATAATCACAGTGCTCACATGAGGGTCAAGAGAAGATTCCAGTATCTCCAAGGTTTGGTCTAGAATTTAAAAATAAAATAGCAACAAATTAGATGAATGACCAGTTTCTACAGATACAGATCATTTATATAATAATCACTGCCAACATTTTCTAAAAAAACAAAACATAATTAAAGGTTGTGGATGAAGCTTTATTTTTTAGAGTGTTTGTCTAGAATGTACACAGTCCTGGGGTCAGTGTCCAGACTACATAAAAAGAGGTGGTGGTGTATGTCTGTAAGTCCAGCATTTTGCTGGAGGACACAGAGGATCAGGTGTTTGAGGTCATCAACTATGTAACCTCAACCCCATCTTGGGATACATGTTACCTGTCTTTAAAAAGTGAAGCATGATAAAACCATAATACAAATTCCATGATTTAATCAAAACATTTTTTTCTCCTTCCTAAATATTCTACAAAGTGACTTGTTCTGTTCTCTTTTTCTTCTACAGACTCATACTGGTTGCAATAGTGTCTAGGCAAACAAAATATCCGTAACTGAGAATATTGGATAACAAAAGACATGGCTGTCTCATTCTGTCTTGAGTGCTGACTTATTAACTAGTTATCACATTGGTGGTTATTTTTTATTTCATTTTTATATCTAGATCATCTATTGATATCATTTCTGTTATGTAATTCTCTATGCAGTATACACATGTGTATATAGTTAATTCATATATATGTTAATATTATATACATACAGACCTATTATATATATTTAAATTTACTTTCATAACATATTTATTTTACTATATACCTGACAGAAATTAATCATTCATTATCATATTCTTGACAGAAATATCTAGAATTCTGAAAATGCATATATGATTATTCTTTAACCTAAAAGGACAAAATGAAGTAGTTCTGAAAAGTTATAAATCCCTACAAAAATTAGAATGATATATATCAGGACTGATCTTGTATAGAATTTGCATATTTCTATATATTATCTACTAAGTTATGAATTGATGAAATCTCAGAATTTCATGAAGCTTCAGCTGTTATAATTTCACAGCTTATGATGGTTAGTGATTTTGAATTACAATGTGTTTTGGAGAAACTTCTCCAAAGCCAATTCAAAGAAGAATTTGCAAAGGGGCCTGCTGGCTGCTCACGAAATGAACTGGAAAATTGGGTCAATTAACAGAATAATTCAGGATAGATTTTCCCACAATACCTATAATATGAAAGTCAGTTTTTATATAACTTCTAAAGGATGAAATATGTGGTATATTAATATGTCCCATGTCAAGTCTATGAAGCAAGAGGACTGCAGATCTCATTTAGTAGACAATATACGTTTCTTGATAAATTACATCCAGTAACTGAATATGGATGTGACTTTATCAGCCCCAAGAAAGAACACAGCTACCCTACAAGATCCCAGTCTATCTGAAGGTAAATTAATGTCTTTTCTAATCTATCCCTGAGTGTGCCTTGGTGACAGACCCTTCGCTATGCATGTGGTTGATACTTGTGTTTAGCTCATCACACTGTGCTTTCAAAGTTTTTAATGCTATATTTGGTCCACCTGCTATCCACCTGGATCTATGGGTTGTTTGTGCCCTATTCTATCCCTTGGACTTTGCAGATCTAAGCTATCTGGTCAGCCCTCACATCCTATTTGTAGCATTCATATAGCTTCTGCCTCTTACTACAACTAGGTGTTGTAATAATTCTTGATTCCTACTATTCCTAATTCCTATTTGTAAATGTAGAATCTAAAATCAGCAAAATAATATGTTAATACTACATTTCAACCATGTTAGCCGCAGATCAGTAAATAAATGCTTGTCACAATGACTTGGAATGAACCACGTAACAATGGTCACCATGTGATTTTTAACTTTCTAGTTCAGAAGTCAGCCAAGCCTCCATTGTTTGAAATTCATCTGGACATTGTGCTTTTCTTTCATTGTAACAAAGTCAGGTACATGTACTTGATCTGACAGTCATAATGCTGTGGTTCAAGTCCTTGATGGTAGAGTGTAGGTTCAGTCCTTCCCTGAACCTGAGTTTAATTTTCTTCTTCCACAAATTCTTTCCAAGAGTAGACTTAAGAGCTTTGCACTGCCCTAAAAAAGTAAAATCTCAGTAGATTCACAACTTTGCCATTTTACTCAATGCCTCTCCATTTTGGAATGGGTTAGGCAAACCTTCAGACTTTTCTTTCTATAGTATCTAAAAAATGCATTATGAACCATTTTCAACTCCATCAATTGTTGAATCAAATAAAGCTTGACATGCATTTAATATTTTAATCATAGCTTATTAATTTGTGAGCAATACTGATATAAAATATATAAGTTCCTTATATATTTTAAACAGTGGTATTTTATTATTTGTGCATGATCACAGGCATAGCAGCTTCACAGAACTTTTCATATATACATAAAATTAAAATTATTTTGAGATTCCATCTTACCTATCAGAATAGCTATCATCAAGAAATCACGTGATAAGAAACCATGGCCAAAATGTGAGAAAAGAGGAACAATTATTTACTGTTGGCAGGCATGCAAAGTAGTACAACTACTTTCTGATTTGACTTTAGACTCATGCCCAGGAGGAGGTTGCAGTGATACTGCAAATCTGGACAAATTCCATAACTATGGTGCTCATAATCCCTAAAGGTTGTCATTCTTGTGGTAAGTTGCCAAATGGACATGATGTCAAAATGACAACTAAGTAGTTATGATTTGTTTATGTCCAGTGATCAGAGCTACCCTTAGCCATGGTCTGAGAATCTTCTTTTTATATTGGGCTAATGATCAACGAAGAGACTTATGTCAATGTGCTGTGTATGCTACTTATTGAGTATCTAGTTTTAATATGTGCATCTGTATCAGCATTCTGAAGCTCAAGGAAAATGTTACAGAAGATGGCAGAAAGAATGTTGAGAACTAGAAGATGGTAAGGCATGTTATAAAATGCTCTCCTTGATGTGACCTTCATGAACTCACAGTAACCGTGGCTAACTATATAGGACTGGACACCTCAATATTTAATAATGAATGGCAGAGAGCCTCATAATTCCCTATTCCTTCCAGAGACACTATAGATAATTAAAATGTTACCAGAGTTGGGAAGTACTATGCTCCAGTAGTGTAGCCATTGCTACATTGCTGCTGCTCAAGCAATTAACTCCAAATTTATCATCATGCTGGCTCCCTCAGTTTAATGTAACTAAACACACACAGAGACATGAAAGTATGTGGGAGACCTAAGAATAAGAGGAGAATTTTGTGGAGAGGGGAAGGTGATACAGAAAGGATAATGGGGAGACTTTTTTTTATGTTTTTTAATTAGATATTTTCTTTATTTACATTTCAAATGCTTTCCCAAAAGTTTCCTATACCCTCCCCCCGCCCTTGTTCCCCTACCCACCCACTCCCACTTCTTGGCCCTGGCCTTCCCCTGTGCTGGATCATATAAAGTTTACAAGACCAAGGGGCCTCTCTTCCCAATGATGGCCGATTAGGCCATCTTCTGCTACGTATGCAGCTAGAGACATGAGCTCAGGGGATACTGGTTACTTCATATTGTTATTCCACCTACAGGGTTGCAGCCCCCTACAACTCCTTGGGTACTTTCTCTAGCTCCTCCATTGGGGGCCCTGTGTTCCATCCAGTAGCTGACTGTGAGCATCCACTTCTGTGTTTGCCAGGCACTGGCATAACCTCACAAGAGGCTGCTATATCAGGATCCCTTCAGCAGAATCTTGATGGCATGTGCAATAGTATCTGGGTTTGGTGGCTGATGATGGGGTGGATCCCCGGATGTAAAACAGTAAATAAAAAGAATGCTAAATAACAATTAACACTCATTTAGTGGCCCTTTAAGATTGGCACAGGCACAGAAGGCATTAAATCGTTAAATGCCATACCTTGGTATTTATCATTTGATATTTCTCCAATCCTAACAAATATAATTGCATAACCTGGAGGACAGCTTTTACTTTTCTCTTGTGCTTTATTCTCTTCACTGGTACTCTGAGAAAAAAGACCATGAGTGCTGAAAAGGCCTTAGGGTAGAACTGACACCTGAAAGATTCCACATGGAATGAGCCACAGTAAAAACACCTGTAAGGACCAAGCATCTAAGAGTCCACCTGCATGGTCCAACTAGGACACCTGTTTGCTTGTTAAAGGTACTTTCCCCTTTGTTTGTTGTGGTATATTAATTCTGGGGTACTTTGTTCATAAAGTTCATCCTAAGTGAAACCTTCATGGATTAACTATTTACCATGGTAATGATCCCAATCTCTGTCTACCATCAGTCTCTACACATATCCACCAATCTCTAAGATGACTGAAAATAAGAATTTTTTCTTGTTTTCTAGTTATTATAGTACGCTTACATGTGTTGTTAATTTTTCCTTTAACTTGGAATCAGATTTTAATTTGTAGTTTAGATTTTCCATCTGTTCTTAGAACTATCTTAGTGCTCATGCTAGTTAACTGTAAAGTAAAATTATCTGAGGTCATTGAATTGCACTGGGCTTCTACAGAGTTCAGAAAATCAAATTAATAAAGAATTTCATCATAACAACTGAATCTGAGTTGGTTACCCGGGACCCTGTATACAATTAACCAAGTTGTTAATAATTGAATAGCTGGTTGACTATTAATTATAGTTAAACATTTTTTCATGTGTCATATAAATGTCTTTGTCAGGGTTGCCTATCTTGCTGACTGGATTTGTTTGTTTTTTCTTGTTTTGTTTTGAGGCAAATCTCATATGTCTTAATCTAGCCTCAAACTCGGTATATATATGAGGAGGATGACCTTAAACTTCTTATGTGTCAAAGGACTGGGACTAGACAAGTGCACCAACATGTCTGGGTTATGTGATGCTGCAATCCAACCCAGAACTTCATCCATTCAAGACAGTGAGTCTACCAACTGTTCTTCATTTGCAGCACTGTTAAGTGGAATTCATACAATTCTTTCTGGTTCTAGAGGCATGCTAAAGCGTGAATCACTTCTGATTTGATGTTTCTTTGTTTTGTTTTATTTCTCAAATAAACACTATTCACCCTCGTTAACCTAAAGGATTTTCTTTTTCAATATAGTCAAGAATCACGTGTTAAACATGAAATGGATTTGGAAATGTTTATATTGTAGGATAACTGCATATTTTTTTAAAAAAATAGGCCCATCTAAGCAGAGTTATATTTTAGTTCAGATTATTGTTTTTTTTTTTCCAATTTGATTGTGCTTTAATCGGTATAAAACTAATTACATAGATTCTAAAGTCTCCAACACTCTGTAATTTCAAAAATTCATTTTTTTCTAAAATGAATTGACTTATGAGGACATCTAAACTATCATGTGTTTGGGTGAGAGTCTGTTAGTTTATACATAATGTAGTAAGTTGCACTGGAGACAAAGACAACACATAAGAAAACAACAGCAGATCTTACAATGCATTGTTTCTGAACTTGGAAATAACAGCAAACTTCTTCTTGCTCCTATAATAAGTTGGATAACTGAACGAGTACCTCACAATGCCTTCATTATTATGCCTGACAGCCCTGGAAGTTCCTCAACACAGACCATCTGGCTTGGGATTGTGCATGGCAGTTTGCAGGGCTCTCTTCTGTATGCAGCTTTTGAAAGGCTGCCAGTGTTGCCCAGGTGTACAGCGTATCTACCAGGGCAATGTGTCTTTTCCATGGTGAGATTTCTTTAGACTTCCCTTGGCTCTCAGAATGTCTGCCATGCTAACTTAGAGGCTTGGCTTCCATATCTCTCGTCCTGATTGACATTTTTGGCTCTAAAAAAACAATCATCCACATAGTTTTACTTCCCTGCAATGGTAGTTGCAAAATAATTTGCTTTCCATTGTTTCTGTTAAACTATCTCAAGCCTTTATGTTTTCTAATAGTTCCTTAGATCATGTTTATAAAAAAGTATAAAACCATGAATTCCTATTTTATTTTTTACATTAATTTCATTTGTCTCTGAGAGAAGTTTCATATAGTTAACTCTGGTCTTAAACTTTATATGTAGCTCTGGATTGACCTTAAATGTTTTAAAAAATTAAAAATAAATAAATCTTTATAAGGAAATGCCTAACACATGACAATCGTCACACTCCAAAATTAACCAGATTGACGTTTATACATCCCGTGAACTTCTTCTATACAGTTAACAGGGCTGTTTTGAAACTATGCAGCTTCACTTGGATTTTACACTTCTATTGTCCATTTTGTTGTTTTTACAGATCCAACACAGTCACCTAACAAATCCATGACCAAGTCAAACCCAGAAACACTTTACATTCTTTTTCATTACTTAAATGTCCATTACATTTAAGGATTTAGTCCTTCATTATCTCCTAATACTTATCCTTTTTGCTCTTCTGTACCATGTTAAATGTACTTGATATGTACATTTTACATCTACTCAGATATATAATAATAAACACATATAAATATGTATTAGACTGGGATCTTCATATGAGATAGAACATGAGCTTTTTTTCTTTCTGGGATTGTGTGACCTTATTTAATATTATATGTTCTAAGTCCACTAATTTTTTAATTTTTTTTTGTATTTTTCTTTAGAACTAGATATTTTATTTTATTTGCTTTGTTTTGATACAGTTTTACTATGTAATTCCAGCTGGCCTGGGACCCCTTAGGTGGACCAGGCTGACCTCAAACTCACAAAGATATACCTGTATCTGCCTCTCATGTTCTAGGAATGTGCCACCAGTCTGGTTTACGTGCTGCAGATCAAATCATAGCTTTCTTTATACTAGGCAAATACTGTCCAAAGTGTGCTAATTCCAGATGCTTCCATTCTGTTTTTGAACTCAGTTTTATATTGAGATATTGCTGCTAATCAAGATATGAGGAAAATATTAAGATTTTTTTGCTACATAATATTAATATTTAAGGGATTCAATAAAACATTCACATGTATGCAGATGCTTGTGTTTTAATACATATGTGCATATTACTGTGCATGCATACGTGTATGTCTTTGATTTCAATCACTATCTTCTATAAGAAAAAACACAAATAATTTTATAGATATTTCACCATTTTTCTTTATATGGTCTTATTAATTTTATCAGTTATAATAATATATTTTACAGCTAACTAACCTGATGTATAAACTGATGTCTGGAGAACAAATTTAGTTTGTGAAAAGAGAATGGATGTTTTCTGTTATGGGACCAACTCACAGATATTGAACTGAACCAAAACCACAAAGCAAAACAAAAGAAAACTCTGCTCAGACAATGCTGTACTTCAGGAAAGAATCCATTCTTGATAATCATTCGACATATAACCTCCACATTTTTTTATATCTCATACTTACAAATTTTGCTAAAGCTTTGAAACATATCCTTTGAATGAGAAAAGTTGGTGACAAAGGAGAGATTCTATATAAAGTACAAACTTAAATTGCTTCTGAGATAGTGAAAAGCAGACACTCAGATTTTCTTACAACAATGAAATGTTTTCTCACCTCATTTTTCTTTGCTTCATATCTCAAACCTTCATTTCCTAAGCAGACTACATTCTATTCTTTCAAACTCAAACCAGTAATAATCAAATAAAGGGAAATCAAATAAAGGGAATTCATAGGTGACAGAATGTACAACTGAATTTCAATATGTATGTTTGCATTATTTTATATTTCTTATGAGTATCCAAGGGATTATATGTAGCTTGGGAGAGTTGACCTATTTAGATGTACAGGTTATTCTCTAGGCTATTTCACTATAGTTGAGTGAATGACCATTCAACTTTAGTTACCACAACAAACTTAGTCCTGAAATTTCCACTAATTTACTTCTTTTATGAATTTTTTTTTGTCTTGATTCCATGGCATGGTGCATATGGTGTATAACATTGATCCAGCTTCTGGATCAATTTCACCAATGTGAGTATCACTTAGCAGACATTTCACAACGAACTTATGTACACTGCAAAAGCCACAGTTTCTTTTTCTTTCTATAAAAATTGCAACAGAGGAAGGGCATGGCCACCCCCCCCTTTTTTTTTAAATCAATTTTGTTAACAAAACAAATTCTCTCTCTCTCTCTCTCTCTCTCTCTCTCTCTCTCTCTCTCTCTC
>NC_034605.1:10015995-10022872 GCF_900095145.1 Mus pahari
CACACACACACACACACACACACACACACACACACACATATGGTGAGGGTGAGAGACAGAGACATAGAGAGACAGAGAAAGAAAGACAGAGAGACACAGAATGTTAAGGGAAGACATGTATTGTCTCAAATTATTAAGGGTCTTAATCAAAGTATTCCCAAGCTCACTGGACCTAGGCTTAGGCATAACTTAGAGTAAAATCTTGCTCTGCACCTTGATTGCCTTTACCTTTTCTAGTCTCTGTTGTTATTTGGGTTCTTGGGACTAAATCTTTTATTGTTGAGAACAGCTTTTGCTAACCTAGGTTTTTTTGTTATTCTAGATGAATTTGCCCCTGTACCCAAGACTGGCTTGGAACTCACAGAAACCCTCCTGTCCATTTCCCACAGACCCTTCTTTGCCTTATACCACATGTCCTCCAACAGAAACGAGCCATCCAAGCAACATTGGGACATTCATTTTCTTCTTCATAGTGCCATTATTGAATCCCAAGTGTATGGTTCTGTGAAACCACACTCTTATTTCTGTACCAGGGAAGGAAATCCTTACCACCTGTATGTATCATGGCTACCGATTTTGAGGAACATTGTGGTGCACTAGGAATAGAAGAGGGTTTTTTTGTTTTTTAATTGAAGTTATAGTAAGATAATCTTCCACCAGAACTACGAAGCAAACATGATGTCGTGAAAAATAAAATAAAATTGGAAATTTTAGAGACACAATTACTCTTAAAATACTCTATCTTAGCATTATGATCAAACTTTCTCATTTTAAAAAATGGAAAGCAGATGTCTAGAAAGTTACTTAATTCCAACAGGCAAATTGTGAAATTGATCCAACAAGGAAAGAAAATCTTAAAAAATAATTAAGACATTTTAGAAAAAAAGAAAATTTATTTGTGCCAATTATGCATTTCTCTTAAACTCTCCTATAGCTTTAGTATATGCTTACATTAGCTAGTCTGTATAATAACAAGCATATTACTGCATTTTTGCTATAGAAATCATGAAGTAGTGAAGTAGTTTTTGCGTAAACTGACTATTCACTTAACCTGAGTAATCTGACTCTGAAAGCCTATGCTGTCAACAAATTACATGAACAAGTTTTATTGATGTCAACAAGAGACAGCAGAATCATAATGTTTTCAAAAATTTTAAATTTACTTATATGAATACATTAGCTGTCTTCAGACACACCAGAAGAGGTCATCAGATCCTGTTATAGATGGTTGTGAGTCACCATGTGGTTGATGGGAATTGAACTCAGGACCTCTTGAAGAACAGTCAGTGCCCTTACCCAGTGAGCCTTCTCTCCAGCCCCAGAATCAGAATTATTTGTGAGTTATTCCCTTGTATTTCAAGTCCTTGAGTAGGGGAGATTAATTTGCTGATACCACAGTTAGCTGCACAGGGACCTAGAAAGAGCAACCTATCTTGGGTACCATATTCCACAATAACATAATTAGGCGAAAGTGTTGAGTAAATACTGTTTCCAGAGGAAGAATGATGAAAACTTAGCTGTTCTAGTCACCCCTCATTATATCTTGGTGTTACATTCTGAGCTTGCTCTAGAAGTGAGGATTGGAGGTGAGAAAGGGGAAGTGGGTTGTTTTTATACAACCCAAAGAACAGTTTAGAATATGTGAATCCATTAAGCTCTGTCCACGAGGTAACTTGTTTCTTTAATACATCACAAATAAAGAAGCAGAACTTAAAATTAGTGTCTCTTGCCAGGAAATAGATCAGCCCTAAACTCTAAATCACTTCCTAACTCTGTTTGCATATGTATTTAGGCATGTGTCATAAAGGAGGAATGAGTTCAGCTATTTTCCATCATCAATTCTAATCCTTTCCTGTCTGTGCTGTTTGTGCTGAGACACAAATTTACATTATCTCTGTTGTTCATTGAACATCCTACAGATCCATTTATAGAATTAGAGTAGACATCTATTCTTCCATATGCCTTCTACCTTTTCCAGCTCTAATGCATTCATTAGCCTTGTGAATTGACAAAGCACTGTCACACTGTACGCGATTGGCTTTGAACCCAGCCTTTACTCATTGATTCTGAGCTCATGGACTAGGCAGGAAATGCATGGTCATTCTCCTCCCATCCAAGGACTAGCTAGGCATAATCCTACTTATATATTTAGGTCAGATATGATTGGTTGTTTGTGGGGGAGCGGTGTGATTATGTAGACTCAACACATTCCACTAATATACTGAAGACACTTTGGAAATAAAGCAGATTTCAAATAACTGTTCTTCTTCCCAGGCCAATCTATGATCCTTTCAATACTTTCAGACTGAAGATGAATAGAAAACTAAATTGTTTTTTTGGGAGAGCAGAAGGATGAGCACCTCCTCTGCTTGTACAAAAAAGCATGTTCAATGGGGACTATCTTTCAGATGTGGAGCTAAATTCGAAGAACACCTGGGGTATCAGAAAAGTTTTCTTGTGTGTATGTGTACATTTATGTGGACACATGTGTGCAGACACATATAGTTGTGCATGTTTGTACACATGTTTAAAGATGTATGTGTAGGTCCACATATATGGGAAGCATGTGCATGAGTTTGTGTGTATTTCTGTGTATATGTGATGCATGTGCAGATGTAAGTTGGAGAATATTCTCCTGAATCATTCCTCAGGAATCAAGTCACCATATATGAGTTTTGTATATGTGTTCCAAGGCTTGATCTCAGGTCCTCAAGGTTTTGAGTCAAGTATGTTATGAGCTGAACTATTTCCATAGCTTGTAGCATCAAACCTTACCATAAGAAAACCTTTAGAGTTTTCACACTAAAATTTTAAAACCATATCTAGTTATAAACATATATATTTACAAAATAGCATTTACATTCATACATGAACATGCTCACTTAAAGACATGGCAAACAGTATAAATATGATTGTGAATCCATTTGGTATATTTAGGGATCTCTGCATCAAAGGACAGAGTTATAAGGCCTTTGTTATTCAGTGGGTTTTTGTCTCCACAGGGAGTCTGCAAACCTGAAGGTTGATGGAACATCAGCATTCTGGTTTCAGTTGTGAAGGAAGAATGGATTGCCTGCAAAATTAGACAGCAAGATGGAGAGGAGCTAGCAGTCTGCTCATCTTTGATTTATTAAAATTATGTCAGGATTTGTGTATCTCTGTCTATTTCTTATTTGAGTTTTGGACATTTTGAGGGAGAACACTAATTTTATAATTGCAGTAATATATTTATAATGAAAATACCCTATGTTTTAAGAACATATAGCTCAAAGGGATGTTTATTTTGCATAATACTCATTGCTTGCCTCAGAATTCTTTTTATTCTGTATATATACTGTTTCTGAACAACTACTCAGTTATATACTATATGCAATTAATTCTTATCACACATGTTGGCTCTGTACATATATTCTAAAGTTATGTCCTTCTGGAGTTTTCCATTGACAACTATATGAAATACCCTCTTTGGTTTACCTTCAATGAACAAGTTCCAAATGACATTACTAAATTTTATTTATTCTACTATCCTACCATCATATATAATGACACGAGACACGCTGTCTGTATCATATAAGCTCCTCACTACATTCAGAGTGAAAAGTCTGGAAAAATTAACACTACTTAAAAGTGAATGAACTAAAATAACATCACATAGTTTGTTATTTCATGAATTTCAATACCAAATACAACACACCAGACTGATGGTTTGATGCAATCGTTGTGACAGGTATTTCAGGGCGTAGGGGTGGAAAGCAACCTCTTCTCAGGTCTTTGTGTCTACTCATCATGATCATTTGAACGCTATTAATGAAATTCACTCCTAATGAAGAAAAGTCATGGTGTCAGTAACCAAACACTGTATTAGAAATCAGAGCCCACATATCTTCATAAGTTAACAACAAAGAAAAACAGCTTGCTGCATCAACTCGCTGATACATATTTATATATTTTCTACCTCTCTCTATCAATAAACCAAAATCCATTTTATATCTACTTTGTCAACATCCTCATGCTTGGCCATGTAGGCAATAAAAGGAAATGTGTCATTGTTTTCATTGAATGAGTGAACTAGATATGAAAATATAGCTAAAAGCACTACATTGTGTCAAGGTTTATGAGTTCTGTTATGTGTAGTTACACAGCCAGGACAGATGGCATATTTATCATATAGCAAGGTAATATAAAGCTGTATGGAATTTGTAAATCCTGAACAACTGCATAGGCAGTTTGTATTGTATAATCTAAGTTATGGCATTCAATTGATTCATGTAAGAAGTTGTACATCAGCTTAGTGAACTTGGCCAGATGGATGTGTCTGATTTAAAGGTCCTCAAGTGTCCTCAAATGTCACTTTGTTCACTCTATTGCCCATATGTAGTCACATTTTAGAGATTTCTTTAGGGTACTCATCTACCAAGGTTTATTTTAGGAACCTGAGTTGAAATAATTATTGGTTCTAGTTTCATGCATCAGATCAGCATTGATATAATAACTTTGTTCCTTTCTGCTTGGTCCTATACAACATTATAACTTACTGCCATGAAAGAAGTTACAGCAAAGACAGATGGCTACAAGTTCCTGGTCCATGCAGCTTTGCATAGACAAGAAAGTACATTGTAATGTTTAACAAATAGGTGCTTGTCCATCAAACTGTATCAAACTGTCTCAGAGGCAGTATTGTAGGGCCTTGTGTATTAATATGCTTATGGTTACAACTGTTCAAGTTCACTGAACCTTCTAGATCTATTTTTAGCATTCCCAGTACCCATTCTGTTCGCTATTTTACCTTAATTATTCACTACCTGCCAACAAACTGGCCTTAGGGACTTTGTATTTACAGTTCTCAAAATCTTCAACCCGCTGTTGCCAAGATATTCT
The DNA here is from genome assembly GCF_900095145.1 of Mus pahari. NCBI lineage: Eukaryota > Metazoa > Chordata > Mammalia > Rodentia > Muridae > Mus > Mus pahari. Next base: position 10,020,874 of record NC_034605.1, read on the forward strand.
CAGTTCATAGTGTCTCAATCTATAAGGCTTAAATGTGGTAGGTCCTCCACAGAAAAATTATGTGAAGATTTGGCCTGGCATGTTGGTTTCAATCCTAGTGGAAGGTTTTATTTTCCCCTTTTAGTGAAAATACTTTTTTTTCCTATTGACATTGTCCTTTGCCTGACAGAAATTCTTCAGTTTCACGAGGTCCCATTATCAATTGTTGATCTTAGAACCAGAGCCATTAGTGTGTTTTGTTCAGGAAGTCATCTCCTGTATCAATGAGGTCAAGGCTATTCCCAACCCTCTTTTCTATCTGATTTAGTATATCTGGTTTTATGTAGAAGTCCTTGATCCACTTGGACTTGAGTTTTGTGCAGGATGATAGAAATAGTTTTATTTGCATTTTCTACTTGCAGACATACATACAGTTAGACTAGTACCAATTTTTGGGGATGCTTTCAGTTTTAGATTGTATGGTTTTACTTTCTTTGTAAAATCTCAGGTGTCCATAAGTGTGTGGGTATATTTCAGTGACTTTAATTCAATTTCATTGGTCAACTGGTATGTTTCTGTCCCAATACCACGTAGTTTTGTTGTTGTGGTTGTTGTTGTTGTTGTTTATTCTTTATATCACTATTGCTCTGTAGTACAGCTTGAAGTCAGGGATGGTGATTCCTTCTGATGCCCTTTTAATATTCAGGCTGTTTTTGGAATCCTAGATTTTTTTGTTTTTCCATATGAAGTTGAGAATTGCTCTGTCAAGTTCTGCAAAGAATTGTGTTGGATTTTTAATGTAAAATTCATTGAATCTATAAATTGCTTTTCATAAAATGGTTATTTGTACTAAGGTAATCCTACTGATCCATGAATATGGGAGATCTTTGAATCTTCTGGCATCTTCAATTTCTCATGCTTCTCTATTTTTCAGGATGGCTGTAGCCTGACCTTCCCTCCTTCCTGGGCGTTCTGAAGGCAGTTGACACTATATTCTTTATGGCTATAAACAGATTTCAGATTTTCTAAATCTTTGGACATAAACATTGTCTTTGTTTATGTCTCATAACTCCAAGTTATGAGTGCCTCAAGTCCCCTTGGATACACACGGTTTAGGGTCCATGTGTTAATTGTTAATTATTCATGATATATGTATATAATATGGACTCATTTTCCAGATGTATAATTTTTGGAGATATTTACCTTATTTTCTAGAAACAATGATTATTCCAAACATCACATTGTGAGGTTGTTTTTGTTATGAAACATCTTGCTAGGTAACACAGATTAGCCCTGATCTCACTTTGTATCCTAGTATTGATGATTGGTTCTAATGCTTTGATGTAATCAAGAATCTGCATGTCCAAACACTGAAGGTCTTTGTTCCCAGTTAGTTTTGATCAATCAATAATGATGCTAGTGGCCAATGGCTGGGCAAAGGGCATGGGGCAGGACCTTTAGATTTGTGGACTAGGAACTGGGGAAAAGGAGACAGATAATTGTCATGACTTGGGGGAGAAGATGGGGTGTAGGAGCTGCAGGAGAGAAAGCCAACCAGCCATATGAGGATCAGGTGGGTGGCCACTAGCCACTTCTGCAATTGGGCCTGGGGTAGCAGGGGAAGGTTTAGGAGTGTTCAGACTTTGAGCTAGCCAAGGCATTTTAAAATTGGCTGGCACATACCTGCATGCATGTTGTGTGTGTGTGTGTGTGTGTGTGTGTGTGTGTACATGTCTTACATTCTCAAATACAGTAAGTTCTTGGGTGGGTGACTGGAAGCCTGTGTCCTGCCAGGAACACAAAGCAATGCAGGTAAAGTCACTGCTACATCCTAGTCTGATGCTTGATCCTGAGGTTTCCTGTCCCAGCCTCCTGAGTGCTGAAATTTCAGGCTATGCGACCATGTGTAGTATGTCCTGCTGTACTCTTTCTTTCTTTCTTTCTTTCTTTCTTTCTTTCTTTCTTTCTTTCTTTCTTTCTTTCTTTCTTTCTTTCTTCCTTCCTTCCTTCCTTCCTTCCT
>NC_034605.1:10022897-10029202 GCF_900095145.1 Mus pahari
TCTTTCTTTCTTTCTTTCTTTCTTTCTTTCTTTCTTTCTTTCTTTCTTTCTTCCTTCCTTCCTTCCTTCCTTCCTTCCTTCCTTCCTTCCTTCCTTCCCTCCCTCACTCCCCCCTTCCTTCCTCCCTCCCTCCCTCCCTTCCTTCCTTCCTTCCTTCCCTTTTTCTTGTTCTTGTTCTTATTCTTGTTGTTCTTGTTCTTGATATTCTTGTTCTTTTTCTTCTTCTTGCTCTTCATGTTCTTCTTGTTCTTGTTGTTGTTGTTGTTGTTGTTGTTGTTGTTGTTGTTGTTGTTCTTCTTCTTCTTCTTCTTCTTCTTCTTCTTCTTCTTCTTCTTCTTCTTTTTCTTCTTCTTCCTTTTCTTCTCCTTCTCCTCCTCCTCCTTCTCCTACTTCTCCCTCTCCTCCTCCTTCTTCTCTTTCTCCTTCTTCTCCTTTACCTTCCTTCTTCATTTCTTCTTCTTCCTCTTCCACCCCATGTCCTCCTCTTCTCCTCCTTCCTCTGCCTCTCCTCTCCTTCTCCCTTTCCCTAAGCTTTCTCTGATTTTTAGCCAGAAAAAGCATAGTTTTCTGTTATCATTTAACATCATTACTGCTAGCTGTAGCCTGGTCTTAGTCTAAAGCCATTATATAGAGGAAACACAACTCACAGTGTTTTATTAAGTGAAGCTTTTCTATAATTACCTTGTTCTTTTATTAATCTGTGTTATCTATAAGTAATTTCTTTAGATGTTTACCCAAATTTATAGTTGTTTTGTGCAAAATAGGTCTGGTAGGTATCTTTTAACAAATCATAAAAGGTCAACCCATAAGGTGATGTTACAATTTCATGATTATAGGCACAAATGCATCATCTTCTTTAGTAATATTCTATCTTAATTTATTACCCTGGTTCTCCCCAACACATTTGATAGTATCAATTAACATTGCAGATCTGTGTCAGATGCAAATATTTAATTTACCTCTGAAAGAACTTTTTTTTTTTACCCAAACACAGACCATTGGACATGATTTGAAATATTTTATGGCTTTATCATTATTAGTGGAAGTCTTCAATCTTCTCCAAATGTTGCAAGTATATATTTAAAGTTCAAACACACTTTGAAAAGAACAACTGGATTCCTATTTCATCTTCTCGTATGTGTATTTTAATAGTGCCCACAGGACTGAAAAGCTACCTCAGGGTAAAGAAGCCTTATTGCTTTCTCAGAGGACTCATTTTGGTTCCTTGCAGCCACATGTCACAGTCACAGCCACCCATAACTTCAGTTCCAGGTGATCTAAGACTCTCTTCTGGTTTCCATCCCCTCCAAGCACGTAAGTTGTGCACACTCATACATGGAGCCAAAAAACCTCTTCTACACAAATGAATAAATTTTTCCCCAAACTAACCATCACAAGGCAGGTTTCTTCATCTTACAGTATGTCTATTACTCAGAGTCTTTAAGAAACAAAAAAGAAGAAATAAGTACTGTAGTTAAATAGTTACCCACACGAACTGACACAAGAAACTTTTGAATATACATGTTTTAAAGCAGGATTGATAAGTACTGTTCCATTATTGCTGTAAGAAAGTCACAAAAGGGCTTTTAGTTCTGAGTGAACAAGAGTAAGAATTTCATGTCTGATAGATGGGCCAGTCACAAAGAGTTTGTGATCCTGTTAAAAGGAATGGAGAGATTGTAATGGTCAAATAACTACTACCCAACCCACAATTCACTATGAGGTTAAAATCATCCAGAGCAGCAAATATCAGTAGCAGTACCAGGAGAAATTGTAGTATTATTTGCCACATTTTTTAATGTTAAAATCTGAAATGGTGGTTTTATATAATAATAACAATAATATTCTTGAAATACAAATTTAGATGTACTCTATTTGTAAATTCAAAATTCTGATGAGAAACAGTGTGGTGTTAGGAAAAAATATTTGAAATCAAGGACATTTGTCAGTGTTAGAACACATGCTTTAATACTGGAATCACTTTAACAAAGATCTCTTTGGATCTGAATACCGTTTTACTAGTGGATATTGCCCGCTTTGGAACTCCACAGTGACGTTACAACAGCTAAAAAGCATATATTGAAATTAAAAAGTTGGTTAGACATCCTTTTGGATCCCACTCTATTTTGACAGAAATATTAAGCAATTTACTACTTTTCTCCCACTGTTGATTTCTAGGAGTTCTAGCTGTTTCTTGGGATTCCCACCTTCTTTTTGTTGTTGTGTTATTTTTGTTTCTTTGTTTTTTACACTTTTTTCATTTTATTGGATATTTTCTTTATTTACATTTTAAATGTTATCCCCTTTCCAGGTCTCCCCTCCAGAAACCCCCTATCCCATCCCCCTCCCCCTGCCTCTATGAGGGTGCTCCCCCACTCACCCACCCACCCACCCACCCACCCACCCACTCACTCTGGCCTTCCCACAACCATTGGCCAACTACAGACAAAGGAAGTCCTTGCCACCTTATTCCCTGAAGACCAATCAGTTCAAAAGTCACACTGTTCTGGCAATCACACTGTGCCGAATGGCTGCAGCTCTGAAAACTGTATGAAAACTTGTCGAATGGGCTGCGAAGTGTGGTTCTCTCTCCTTTGTGTGCAGGGCAACCCCAGCATGCTGGAACAATAAAATTCCTCTTGCTTTTACACAGATCCTAGACTCTGCATTGTTCACTCGGGGGTGGGGGGCTCTCCAGGAAGCTAAGGCTCACCAGAGTCTTACAAAATGACATGACACCACATTTGTATTGTGACAATAGATACTTAAAAAGCTCTTATTCCATTCTATCTTATAGTTTTCCCCATATATTGAATACATTGTGATTTTTATTGAAAAATAATTCATACAACATACTCTGATCATGCTAACTACATTCTATTTTCCAGTGTAAATCATAGTTTCCATAATATATTTTACTTAGCATAAACAAATCTCATCTACAATATTTTATAATTAATAAATTGTATTGTCTCATTATAATAAAAAGCTCACAAAATGTGGATTTGAAATCTCATACTGAAATGCATGCACAGAGAATTGAAAGATACAAAGAAAAAAAATCTATTGTGAAAAATAACTATGAATGTTATTTTGGTTTAAGTGATTTTTGGAAGAAAATACACTACTCTTACTTGATTGGTATTCCAGAGGGATAAAATACGCCTTCACAATAATAGCAAGGGCAGAGATTTCTGACTTTCATCAATAAAATTTACACTGATGACTGTCCAAATTGGAGATCTTTCAATGTCAAGAAAGGAGCTTGCTTTTCCTCCCACATAATCCAGTAGTAATGTCCCTATTATTAAGCTAAATTAAGAATAAAACTTTTTATACTGATTGTTGTCTCTGGCTTTGATTAGTATAAAACAAGAAAACCATTTATCTGTCTGAAAAGATACAGCCGTGGGGTATTAGAGTAAAAGACACAGTGGATATCTCAGAAAATTCTCTATTCAGTAAAAGCACCTTGACTGTGGCTCCCCTGAAAACAAACAACAACAACCCCCAAAAAGGTCAGCAGAACCAGGCTTGCCTGAATTCAGGAGGCTAACCCATGTAGCAATAAACTAAAGGGTATTTATTCAGGATAGAATGAAGAACTCTGGGAGGGGGAACCAGGATGGGGGCAGCATTCAAGATGTAAATAAGTAAAATATTTCATTAAAAATTAATTTTAAAAAACATCTTAATTATGGTAAAAAAAAGCATTCTTGTTTTGCTTTGTTTTGTTTTGTTTTGTTTTTTAATTCATCCTTCCCTTCTCCTGCTTCCCCCTTTTGTTGCCTTGGAACTAGCACAGCCCATCATGAGGTTGGCAGGGACTAGTGGGAGAAAAGCCTCAGAGTAGCTTCTTACACATTTGTCTCATTTTAATTGTCTGGTATTTCCCAGAAGAGTTCATGTGCTAATTTGTCTTTATTTGACCCAGCTCAGAGCTTACTCAGGAAAAAAAAAAAAAAAAGCAGAACATTCGTTGAGGACAAATAGGGATGTGGACAGTCACATGCATGCGCGAGACCATGCACCACTCAGGAAAGACATGAGGCAGTCATATGTTCTGACTTGGTGATGACTGTGACACTCAGCTCAAGCAAAATATTAGCAATGGGCAGATTGTCACATGTCTGCCTGAGTCCTGAAGGTGCACTTGAACACACAGAACTCATGTGTAGAGGTTAGGAAACTTGCTGTCTCCAGGCAATAACAAAATTTGCTGCTGCATCATTAAGGGACCACCAAGCTGAAATTTGACTACTGCATTTGGCAAAGAACAGGGACTTCCCAGAATCTGTTCAGAAAACCCATTAAGAAACATCAGTAACTACAGAAAGCATCAGTACCGAGAACTACAGAAAGACGCAGAAGCTGATTTTTAGTGCTGATACATGACGTACAGGCATACATGCAGTCATGAATAAACATATGTGAATTAAAAAATAAAATTAGAAGCAATTTATTATCTAGGGATAAAATGGAGTGAAGCTTCTTCTAAAAACGACTAGAATAACTTGCCAGCAGGTCTAACTTAGCAGAACCAATAGAGCTCTGTCTTCAGATAGAATTAAATAGGCTTTAGCTACAGATTCTTATCCACAGTAATAAAAAGGAGCACTTTAAACATGATTACATATGTAAAGGTAAGGTTATTAATGCACACTCCTTGCAATTGTTTCCTTAGTTTTTATTTAAAAAAAATGGCATGAAGTAATACATAAACCTATCTAAAGCATATGTGTACTAAGATATCAAGTGAGAATGGCCAAAAAGATGGAAGAAGGGAGTTTCATGGTTCAGGCATTGTGAGGAGTATGTAAATTATATTATTGCTAATCCCTAGTATATTGGTATAAATATAAAAGATTCAGCTATAGCCTTCAGAGATATCACTAGAAAAGTATTTGAAAACTACAATAAAAGAATAGACTAGGGAGATAACATGGTTTCCTTGAAAAATATTTAATTCAGAAAGATGACAGCAAGGGGAAACATGGAAGCATATCTGAATCATAAGATAATGGGAAATAGAAAACCCAAGAACTAGCTTTTATATTAACAGTAAATGTTAACAAATTAACACATGTATCAGAACAAAAATGGAGAAGCTAGACTAGAGTGGTGCCCCAGCAATAGATGCTGTCACCAGGATACAGATTTCAGATGGGATACACTGATTCAGAAGGAGAAAGGAACTTCTGGACTTTACAGTGTTATGTTTAGCAGAACTGCTTCAAAACAAACAAACAAGAAATAACAACAACAACTATAAGAAAAACATGCTAAATAGATAAAAGCTTACTAAAAAACAAGTTATAATTCACCAAAATATACAATTTAAAAATATGTCAAATTAACAACAAAGCTCTAGTTAGGTGATTTGGAGATAAAATATGATTGAAGGCAGAGCTTTAGTACTAATAAGCATGAAATTTGAGATCAAGCTCAATAGTTTATGGGACAAATATACAGAAGTTAAAGCAGAAGATAGAAGACTCAAAAGATGCCATGAGCCAAGTTGAATTGAACACTATCTGGAGAACTCTCCACCCAATCGTGAAAGAATATGCACAGGATATATTTCAGATTAGACTGTAAATTTAGATGCAAAACAAAACATTTTCAAGTTAAAGTATTGAAATAATATCAGTCATAATCTCTGATAACAGTAGGATAGGATTAAAAGTAAGTAGCATAATTATGAAAGTTTATCAAACATGCAGAAGCTATATAACACACTTATAAGTAAACAAAGTTCAAGGAAGAAGTTATTTAAAATATTACTACTTAGAGCAGTGGTTCTCAACCTGTGGCTCATGAACCCCAGATGGGTTATATATCAACTGCCCTGCAAACCAGATGGTCACATTATGATTGATAACAGTAGCAAAGCTAAAGTTATTAAACAGCAACAAAATGATTTTACGGTTGGGGTCACCACAACATAAGGAACTGTGTGAGAGTGTCACAGCATTAGGAAGGCAGTGAACCACCGACTTACTGTATCTTGTAACAGAAATTCTAGCAATGCTAATTATGAAAAGAACATATGTAAACAACAGTCATAAAACAATGTCTACTTTTATTTGAAGTGTTCTTATTGGTAGGAATTACTCAGGAAGTCATAAAACTGCCAAGGAGTTGATTTAACTAGAGTATGAGAGATAAGATCTATGAATAAACTAGTTGTATTTAAGAACAATGATAAGCGTGTGGATACTTCATTCCTCCTTAGAATAAGGAACAAAATACCCATGAAAGGATATAGGTACAGAGACAAAATTTAGAGCTAAGATGAAAGGATG
>NC_034605.1:10029662-10044508 GCF_900095145.1 Mus pahari
GGGTATGGGGAACTTTCGGGATAGCATTTGAAATGTAAATAATGAAAATAATAGTAAATAAATTAAAAAAAGAACAATGATAAGGAAAATTTTGAAATTAAAATTTAGCAAACAATTCCAGTTGATTTTATAAAAAAATAAATTATTGTAAATATATCTGACAAAAGAAGTACACTTAGGCACTAATGCCATAAAGCATTATCTAAAGAAATTACAAAATGTTACTTACATATACTGTGTGTTCATGAGACAGAAGTATTAATGTGAGGAAAATGTGCCAGTACCCAAATTGTGCTTCTTGGGCAGTTTAAGGCCTACTGACATTTTTAAGGCTTTTATTGCAAAAATTGATACACTAATTTGAAAATACAGATGTAAAAACAAAGCATAGGTAATAACAAAACCAATATTGAAAAAATTATAACAAGGATCCCTTTCCTATTATAAAACTTTCAAATTCTCAGAAATCAAGAATGTATGTAAATGGTATGAGAACAAACACAAAGGTTAACACTGGATTGGCAACTTAAAAATCTACAATTATAAGTAATACAGTTTGATAATTCAACAAAGTCAGTTTAATGGAAGAAAAAGCCCTTTCAATAAGTACGAATGACAAAATGGATATTCACAAGCAAAAAGTTAACTGGCTATATAATATCTCTATCTATCTATCTATCATATATATTGCCTATCTATTGACTCAAAATTCATATGTTAGATGATAACATCCTTAGAAAAGGAAGATAAATATTTCTTAGCCTGAAAGGATTTTGCACAGGTATAACATTGAAAGCCTAACCAACAAGTTGACCTTAACTAGTGTTTGTCCATCAAGGGGCACTTTGGTGGTGCACACCTGTAACCCAGGCACTGAGATGCAGAGGCAAAAGGATTAACAAAAATTCAGGTATAGATTTAACTGTGAGTGTATGTGTGGTGTGTGTGTGTGTGTGTGTGTGTGTGTGTGTGTGTGAATGGCTGGTTTTGTGTGTCAACTTGACACAAGCTGGAGTTATCACAGAAAAAGGACCCTCACTTGAGGAATTTCCTCCATGAAATACAGCTGTAAGGCAGTTTCTCAATTAGTGATCAAGTGGCGAGGGCCCATTGTGGCTGGGGCCATCCCTGAGCTGGTAGTCCTGGCTCTATAAGAAAACAAGTTGAGCAAGTCAGGGGAAGCAAGCCAGTAAGCAGCATCCCTTCATGGCCTTGCCATCAGCTCCTGCCTCCAAGTTCCTGCCATGTGTGAGTTCTTGTCCTTACTTTCTTTGGTGATGAACAGCAGTGTGGAAATGCAAGTTGAATAAACCATTTCTTGCTCTTGATCATGATGTTTTGTGCAGGAATAGGAACCTAAAGACAATCTGGTACCCGGTGTGGTACCAGTTACAGCCTGATCCTGTTTTTGGGAGGACTATGGAAGGACTTTGAAACTTTGAGCTAGCAGAGCCATTGGTATGTTAAGAGCTCTGTGGGATGTAGCTTGGAAGATAATGTTGAGAACAGTGCAAAAGATGGAGGCCTGACTTGTGAAATTTCAGAGGGAAGATTAAAGATTCTTATCAGGGCCTTTGCTGTTTTGACTGATGATTCTGAGGTTTTGGTTAGCTGGGGCTGAAGAATCAGCTGTTATTAGCAAGATAGCAGAACTGCTAAAGCTGAAACCTTTTCGTTGCTGAGACAATTGATTTGATGCTGCTTAGCTGGAGCTAAGAAATTAACAGTGATTAAGAAGAGGCCAACATCACTAAGGTGAAATCTTCTGGGAAGTGTTTCCTGAGAGCACAGAGAAGCTATGTTCCAGAGGCAGCCACAGTTGTATCTTTTGTTGGCAGCCAGACTTGGTAATGTATAAGAGTCTCTCAGGTGGTACTGATTTTGAAACATGAAGGGATAGCAGCTGATGTTTGGCACCATGAGAAGCCAGGAGAGGCCATGGGTGAAAATGCAGCCTCAGTGGCAGTTGAAGGCCTGGGAATGAAAGGGTCTTGTAGAGAAGTTGAGGCTTATCACTATAAAAAGAGCCTGTGACAGGCTATTTGTGAAAGTACAGTCCAGGTGCAACAGAAGAAAGCAGTGCTTTGGAGATGGCAGAACCATGAGATGACCACCGAAACCAGTAGCAGCAATGGAGTACAGGCAGCTTGAGCCCAGAAGATTGTGAGTGGAACCAGACATTGGATAGTTAGAGTTTAATTTTGGTTTTCATTATGACTGTGCCCTGATATTTTTTCCCTCTTGAAGAAAGAAAATATTTTAGTAGAGCCCACAGTTAAGAGACTTTTAATTGTAAAAAGACTTTGAATTTTAAAAGAGATGGATATTTTAAAGGGTTTGACATTTTAATATGTAAGAATTTATAAAAAACGGTGGGACTTTTAAGGTTATTTAGATCTTGGGGATGAATAATAAAGTAAGGATTGTGGCTTAATAGTGATGTGTTTATGTGTCAAGTTGACAAGGGGTCAGTTGTACTGGCTGGNTTTGTGTGTCAACTTGACATAAGCTGGAGTTGTCAGAGACAGGAGCCGCCCTTGAGAAAATGCCTCCATGAGATCCAGCAGTTAGGCATTTTCTCAATTAGTGATCAAGGTGGCAGGGCCCATTGTGGGTGGGGCCATCCCTGGGTTAGAAGTCCTGGATTTTAAAAGAAAGCAAGCTGAGCAAGTCAGGGGAAGCAAGCCAGTAAGCAGCATCCCTCCATGACCTCTGCATCAGCCCCTGCCTCTAAGTTCCTGTCCTGTGTGAGTTCCTGTCTTTACTTGCTTCTAGGTCATGATGTTTTATGCAGGAATACAAACCCTGACTAAGATACACACACAAACACACACATGCACATATAGATATTACATACATACATACATGCATACGTACATACATACATACATATTCCTCAACATAACAAGCTCAGTTTGTATCATGTTACTTGTATGTATTTTTTAGGGCTGATCGTTTGGTATTGGATAACCAACTGGTGAATTTTTACGTGGGGAACACTATCTCTTCCACTTTCACCATTCTTGGCTGCCTGTAGTTCTTTGTATAGAGTTGAGGTTACCTAGTCTTTCCCCATGTCTATTTTTATTGTCCTCGTTCAGCGCATGTTTAGACAGCGATGTTAGTGACATTTTCTGGATATAGTTTCTAACTTTACTAGGAGATACAATCTCACAGAAAACATCCTGGCCCTCTGGCTCTTTCAATCTTTCTTCCCCTTCTGCAATGTTTTCAGAGCCTTAGGTGTGGGTGTTTTTATAGATGTATCTGTGGGGACTGTGCTCAACAACTCTATGTTTGATTGGTTGTTGTTTTTCTGTAATTGTGTTTGTTTCAAAGATCAATTTTTTTCATGAATAATGAGGACTACATTTATCGATGGGTCTAAAGGCAGATAATTAGAATGTAGACAGGAATTATTTTGGCTTACTAAAGTGGCAACCATAGGCTCTTCTTCGAGATGTATGACCTCAGAATACCTGGTTAGCTGGTAGGTTTCCAGTGTCGAGCATGAATTCCCTCTTATTGAACTGATTCTCAATTTCTGGATTGTTTGTGCTGCCCATGGTCCTTCTGTCTGAGTTTTCTTGGGCAGTTCTTGAGCATTTATTCTCCTTAATTTCTTTCTCTTTAATTTCATTGAGTTGGGTTTTTTTTTTTTTTTCTTGTTTTCTTTAGTTCTTTTCTTTAGTTAATTCTCGGATGAGGTTCATAATTTTTCTATTAAATTCTGTGTCCTCAGTCTCATATAGACAATTCTCATTGGCAAACATTTGTATGGGATATGTTGACTTTAGATAGAAGATACTTGCTTTTATTCTTTTATATGGATCATATTTTTACAATGAGATCTGTGGACTTCCATAGTTCTAATCTTAGATGTAGGGAACAGATCAGAATAGAAGTGAGGATATATAGGGGCTATAGGCACAGAGATTGCATATGGATTGTGACAAATGAAGTCAGAATGTACCTCTGACATGTAGGGATGTCTCTGAAAATGGGTGGAAAGGTTGGATGATGTAGGAGGTGCCTATGAGCTGTGGGGTAGGCAGGGTGAATTCTGTTGGGAGCATAGAGATTGGTTGTGGAATAGGCCAGGGTTGGTGTTGGATGGTAGACTTGGTCAGGAAAATGGATGTGAGATCTAGCTAGATTTAGGAGTTGGGAAGGCTGCATGGACGGGCATCATCAGGGAGCCTGACTCTATTAGACCCTGGATAAGGGAGTAGGTGATAGAACTGAATGGAGAGAGATTGGATCAACAAATAAACCTTAATGAAAGTTTTGTATAATGAAAAAGACTCTAGAAATGTAAAGTTGCCACAGACAATATGCCCATAAGAAAATGTAGATTAATTAGCCAGAGCTTTAGAGAAAATAATAGAAAAACATTACTATTAGTAGCTATGAGGACATTGTGTGTAATTTAAATATATTTGCATATTTATAGATGTTATGAATGCTCAACTGTTTATGTCCTGGAAAGCACTTAAAGGTAGACTTTAAAATGATAAATTTCATAATACATTCTTCCATAAATAAGATAAAGCAGAATATCAAATTATTTTTTAAATTTATTTTACAATACTGGTGTCTTCTATTTTTCATTTATAGTTTGTTATTGGATGAATTTATTTAGCAATTAAAAAAAAATCTTGGTGGGTTTTTTATTAAAATTGCATTAAACCTAAAAATGGTTAAAATGATAATGACTCTTTTAAAAACTATTTTAAAATCTTAAAAAATAAACCCTTGTAAATCTATAATTCTGAAGACCGTATATTACTAAGACACAGGTCAGCTTGTAGATCAGAAATGGGGAAGAGGGAGATGAGGGAGGAGTGTGTGGGGGAGAACCAACCTAAATGGCATACTTACAAAGTTCCCACATGTGATCCTGTTCCCTTGTAAGCTAATTTTAAATAGAAAAATAAGGTATGAAAAATGACTAAGACAAAGTAATAAGCTTGTGAAGCAGAAAGCTTTAGCACTTAAGTCTAAACAATGACATTTCTAGACACAGGAAATCACTTATACCAGAGAGAACAACATTCATTTCTTATGTTCTTAACGAAATCCACCAGCTACATATCACACCTCATCCACTAGAAAGATGATGACTTAGCAGATTTCTAGATGCTCACTTACGTGTGTGGTGGTGAAGATGTTTCTGCAAAAGTCACTTCACTTTACCCACTGTGCTATTTGTTACCTTTGAGCAATTTTTATGTACTTTCCACAAGACTTTGTATTTCCCTTTCAGCAATCCTTCTACTTTGAGATATCTTTTCTTCTGGGATTTTGTATGGACATCTTAAGAATAGATAACACAAGTATCTTTATTTAAGAATGTGAGATAAGTCTGTGTTCACCACAGTGTGATTCATAAATTGCTTTTAAATCATATAGAAAGAGAACAGAACAAAAAAGTATGGTAAGAATTTTATGAGACTATTATTTTCCTCAAGATTGTGTGTGTGTGTGTGTGTATGTTTGTGTATGTGTGTCTGTGTGTGTGTGTATATACACACACATATATATGTGTGTACTTGATATATATGTATTATTCATTAAATGTCTTCATTAAAGTGGATGTAATGCTCCTTCAGGGTTATTGTTTTTAAAACTGCCCTCTTTTGAATAGCTTGAAGGTCCTTCAGGAATTGCAAGCTCTGTTGTGAAACAGAATGTTCATATCGTCCTGTTAGTCTTTGGCTCTGCTAGTTCGCTGATTAAAATAGGCTCACGCGCAGGAAGCTAATCTTTGTTTATAGAAAATAGCAAAACAGATGGGGAAGCAATGATGAGTAAAAATAGACCCTTTCCTCCAGCAGATCTCTTAACACTTAGACGTCAAGAAAGCCTAGCAGTCAGTGAAACCTAGTCTGGTGTTCCCCACACTACCCTGAAGTGACAAATCACATAATGACAGGGATCCATTTGCGCCCGGGGCAACAGCTAAGCCGGACTTCCAGTACTTTCTATTATAGGTGGCTTTTTCATTGCAACCTCCATTTACTTGGCAGGGCCTCTGGAATCTCTGACTGGAACTCTGAATGAATCCTCTTGTTTGAATCCCGCTTATCCCCCAACTGTAACTGGATCAGCTGACATCACCAGTGTGCTGAGCCCTGTGAAATGTCTCTGTAATTGGACTCCACCCTTGAGTCAGAGCTTGGTAAACCCTGGAGAGGAGCAGTGGTCCGCGTGCTCAGCATGACTCATGCCTCTGGTGCCTGGAGACTGTTGCTATGTGAGACTTCCTGTTAAGTGTTTACTTCTTACAGTGGGTTTGTCCTGTCCCAAGAGCTATTTGGATTTGGTATGCGGGGTGGGGTGGGGTGGGGTGGGGTGGGGTGGAGTGTGTGTGGGGGGGAACTAGGGCAAAGGATTTGCCTTTTTCTTCTGAAAACAAGGATCCTGGGAGAGTCAGCTCTGAGTTAACTTCCTTAAATGGTCTGGTAGCTCCTGTTTACAGAAAGAGGAAAATCCGGGAAATACTGATAGAAGTCATAAATGCAAGGAGGGAAAAATAGCATAGTTGAGGTCATATGCAGGTGCCTGAGAGCTATTATATTTTTAAATGCCTATTTGTGTCATTCTTATGCCAAAAATGCTTTAAATTATTCCAAATGGTTTTATTTAGACTGCTTTGAAAATTAAATAAACATTTTAAAGTTTTCAGTCCAAACTCTTCTGTGACAAATTAAGGAACATTTGAAGATATGAGAAAAGACACAGAGACATCTTATCACGTAGCACTTTACAATTGTAAAATCATTTTCTTTTCTGAATGATAGGTAGCTATAAGACACAGTGGCGGATGAATAAACATTTAAGCAAAACCAATATACATTTATGTGAACATGTGTTTCTACACATGGTTTTATAGATAGAAGTGGAGACTGGATAGAAGGCCAGGATATTACAAGGAAATGCGATTTGATTCTTCAACAGTGCTCAGATCATCCAGGCATATGAATATACTGGATTGTGATGCAACCTTGGTAATAGGGAGTTCAAGCCATCTCTATTCCCGGAGTCATATGAATTCAGCTTAGTTCATATTGCCAAGGCACACTGGCAACTACAGCCAACACAAGAGATAATCCATGTGTCAGCCAAGAACAGATAAAGAAGAGTATGAGATTGTTGGAGCTAACTCAGGCTGTGGACAGGAGAGGTGTTCACGCTGTTCTATAAACAGCCAAGACAGGAGCAGAGCAAGGAGAATATCGTGCTAAGCCTGTGAGTCACAAGACCAGAAGGAAAACAAAGGTCTTCGGGGCCATATACAAGGCTCACCCATGAAGCCAAAGGGGTGCCTTGGAGAAAGGCTGACTTCATTGCGCTTATGGAGTAGAGTGGTTAATGGAGCCAGCTCTATGAACCTTCATATACAGCTCTTTCTTCTGCCTTTTCAAGAACAGTAGCTTTTCAGAAATTTGAAGAAAAAAAAAATAGAAAGTATTGGAAGAAGGAGTTGTAGTAACTAGTACTATCTGTTCACTTTGCTGAGAAAGGATCTTAAGTCATCCAAGCTGGCCTACTGAAGCTAGTCTTCACCTTTTAATCCTCTATGCGCTATTTCTTCTCTGTGAGGATAAGAGACATGATATTACCTTGTGCCATTTAAGGTGTGTTAGGCATTGAACCTAGAACTCTGTATATACTAGGCTTGCACTCTACCAATAGAACAACCTTTCCAGCTCAATTTTCTCCTTCAATTGTAGAAATATTATTATTTCAGTAGTCACAGAGCCAGATAGGGCAGTCCTCAGATTACGGGTTTTAAATGCAGTCACTTGTATAATCATTAATGCATACATCATGAGGTGGCTTTCTGTATTCATTTATATCTGAAAAGACAACTTCAGTTAATTAAAGGGAACTTTGCCCTTTCTTTGTCTTTGGGTGTTTTGGTCACATAGTATCATTTCATCAAGAATAATATAGCCTAACTCTTGTTTTGAATGAGAAAAAGTATATTGGTGGCTATAATATGACTTTTGCTTATTGAATCATTTATTTTCTTACGTCATTAATTTGTAAGATTCATCTCTTAGACTATGTTCAGCAAGTTCCACGCATGATGTTCTCATCTGCTGACAGACCTAACCAGATGAAGGGACCCTGATTCCCATTGGTCAACTAGGATTCTAGAGAGAGTAAGAGGGAGACAAGCAATAAGAAAAAAAACGACAGCAGAATGGATAATGTAAAGGAGAGAGGAAAGGGGAGAGAACAGAAGAAGTGAAGATTCAGGCAAGGAAATCAGAAGATGGGACTAAAAGAGTAGAGGGGGAAGGAGAAGGTGGACCACGGTCATACAAAAGTCTACTCAGGTTCAGGCAGACCTTTACTGATGACTTTGAATAGTTGTGAACTATATAGACTATGATCATAGTTGTTGTTCTCCTTGTACTTGTTCCAGTTCTTGTTGTTCTTGTTCTTGTTTTCCTCCTCCTCTTCCTCCTCCCCCTCCTCCTCCCCCTCCTCCCCCTTTTTCTGTTTCAACTTTATGTGTATGGGTTAATTCTCCATACTTTCTTGTATATTTTGTGGTCAGTGAAGTTGATTTATCTTGCTGAACTGCTAAAGCTTTGAGAAGTGCTGCATCTCAACGGAGACTATTCAAAGATGCAGGTAAAACATGGGAGACAGACATCTTATTCCCTCTAGATTGCTATGCCATAATTTTGGTCATTG
This sequence comes from Mus pahari, assembly GCF_900095145.1. NCBI lineage: Eukaryota > Metazoa > Chordata > Mammalia > Rodentia > Muridae > Mus > Mus pahari. Next base: position 10,038,375 of record NC_034605.1, read on the forward strand.
GGAGACATAGATCCAGTGATGAAAAACCCCACTTTGATATACACATAAAGTTTTAGAGCTTTACCTCTTGGGGTGGTGATGTCTTCTCCTATTTGCTGCCGCTGGTCATATTTTTTTCTTACATGGGAGAAAGCCCTGATGCCCTACTTCGATTCTCTCCATCTGGTAAGTTCCTACCCCCGAGTCTTTACAGGTTGTCCCTGTTATTCCAGCTACACCATTGCTCAGAGTGAGCAGGAGTGCCTTCCTAGAGGTCACACAGTTAATGGGAGTCACTTGAGACCCTTCTGCTGTTAGCCCTCCTCCTTTAACTTCAGAAAGCCCTTCCATCCTGCCATCCTGAATGTATCAGGTTTTATTATGCACACCTATTCTAAAAAGCAAAATCAGCTGACTCCGGTGGCCAGGTTATAAAAGTCAACTTCTATATCCAAAGCTGCTATTCTAGTACATGCTAGAATATTCTAGTACATTCTCTTATTCTTGGCCAGGAAAAGAAAAGCCACACTTTTTCTGTATCTTAGAACTTGATTATCTCAATTGATATGACTGAGTATAAACAGATTGTTAGTTAATCTGTGATAAATGGTGCATTAAAGATATTATCACTCTTTAGATCAAATATCTATTCTGGGCTCACTGTACAAGAATCTAATCAAAGGCAGCATTGGTGACTCTTCCAGTTAAACTATGCCCAGTATTGACATTTCCGCCATGTACTTGGTTAAAACTTAATTGTCTGTGAAAGGAAAGGAAGCTGAAAGTCGTTACTGGAATTCAGGAGGAGTGGGATGTTTTGATGCCAGATGCCTACATTAGGCTTTTTGCATTTTATTATCTTTTTCTATTTTGCATAATATATCTCATTTGATTCTCGAGATTTATTTATTTATTTTCAGGAAATTATAGCATAATTCTGTGGCAAAGCAAAGACAACCTCATATGTCTGTCTGAGAAAAGGTTCAGGAAATCCTGTCCATAGCTCCAAATATTCTGAGAATTGTATATAACTGATACGGGGCAAAGAGTACTGCACAAGGCTATATTTGAAAATGATACATTTCTATTCATTTCATAAGCCAACATATTTTTGAATCACTTCTCAGATTGGTGACCTAATTTTTTAAACAATTATCATAGGGTTTCAAACCAGATTTAAGACTTTGAAGGGAAAGAAACTGAAAGGTTACATTTCATGTCAGTCTACAGATGTGTAACTCAAGACATAAGGAAGCCTTCATCAGAAAAGTGACCCTTGACAAGGACCTGTATTTACTCTTGGGGAAAATAGCAAGATTAGATTAGTTTCAGTGTAATTTTGATCCTTTTTCCTTTTATTTTTATTGATTTTCTAAATTATGACTGTTGATTCGGCTTTTTAATATGTGTAAGACAAAGCTAGCCTATTGCCTACATTTTTCACCAACTAAAAACATCAAATGAGTTCAGTAGAATTTTTCAGATCACTTGTAAGAAAGGAGTGTGGCTACAATGCCTTTTCTGGCTGTAATCAGAGTGTGCTTGTAAGTCTGTGGATCAAAGGACTTTGCTGCATCAAACCTGGCTCTGAAGAAACACTGAAATAATTAGCAATAATAATTAAGCTTGTTTGTGTGAACTTTGAAAACAAACTGAAACTTCAGATTGAGATAAAGCTCTTATGAACTACAGCACTAAATGCAGATGTTAGTGAACAATGCAGTAGTGCACGCAAATGTGTATGTGTATACTTAGTGTATATTACTGTATGTGTATGTATTTTATATATGATATATACATAAAATGCATTGTATGCTATAGCCTTTAAACTACAAAGACACATGCCCAATTACATTTACACTGATATGTAAGTATGCCTACATATGCATATTACAATGTACATTAAATATTTTATATAGTATGTGTATTAATGTGTTAGTTTGGATTACTATTACTAGACTATAATGAATACATATAGATATATATATATATATATACTATATTAATAACTGTTATTTTACTATATTCACTCTTTCAAGGTATACTATACTATATACTTACAGATATTGATAATGTATGAGCGTGTGTATGTTTATGATGGATACATTTGTCTTTGCACACAGAGACCAGAATTCAATGTTGGGTAACGTCCTCTCTGCCTTGCCACCTTATATTTTGAGGAGAAGTCCTTAACAGATCCTAGCTTACTGTTTGACTAGTGGAAGGCAAGTCACAGTCCTTCCTGTCTGAGATTACAGGCCCACAGTTGTCGCTTTATGTGGGTTGTCAGGAACCATATTCAGCTCATTTCCTTGCACAATAAGCATGTAATCCACCGAGCCAGCCCTTATATGCCTTTTAAAGTTTATATTTTATCTATCTATCTATCTATCTATCTATCTATCTATCTATCTATCTATCTATCATCTACTTATTATTTATTATATGTGCGTGTGTGTGTGAGTGTGTGTGTGTGTGTGTGTGTGTGTGTGTGTGTGTGTGTGTGCATGCATGTGTGCTCATGTATGCTCATGTATGCAGGAACATGTGCACCGCAGAAGTTGATTTTTTCTCTTCCATGGCGTCAGTCCCAGGCATGCTGAGGTCAGGCATGAAGACAGGTGTCTTTACCTACTGAGTCAGCTTGACAGCTTTCTAATAGAAATTTTTAAACGCAAAAGAAAATGTTTCCATTTCTGATTGTGTGATTAAGAATGGAGCCCATGTTTTTATTCTGATTACATTACACTAATAAGACCAACATGAAAAATGTATATCTTAACTCTATGTTTCCAGGGGTGCTCTGCTTTTCTCCTGAGCCTTAGATGTTCTAAGGATGTGGCTCACATGTTTGTAATTTCAAAATCAGTTCCTTCAGAAGTTTCATGCAACAAAAGACCAGGAATCATTGGTTCCTTACAGAAAATGGACAGAAGGGGGCAGCGATGTCTGCTCAGCATTGGTCATAGCTGCAGTGTTCCTTCTCTGAAATAGAGGTAGGGGATTGTGTGAACTTAGCCATGTACTAAGTTTAAACTACTCAAAGAAGATTTTTTTCTTTATTACTTACTTTCTTGTTTCTCAAACAAAATTTTTACTATAGTCTATCAAAATCACTGAATAAAATTCGGAGAAGTCAATAGTTCTAAGAACAGAAAAACCAAAAATGGGTTACTCAAATTTCCATCAGCAAATATTGGACTTTCTGATATGACTGGTTTATTTGAATACATACATTTGGCTAAATATGTGGATAAAATATAATTCAGTGTGTACATTGATATAGTATATAAACTAGATTCTATATACCCATTTTCAACATATTATATGCATATATTATTTAAAAATATGGATTAATTTGAAACACTCTGAGTAGAGCCTATCCTATCCCTGAATTGTACCTTTCATAAATGTCAGTAGTGAACAGATAAAGTTCAGCATAACTGAGTACTATCCAAGAGGAATAAGTAGTGTAATGGCCACAGGATACCAGAAAGAAGAGTCATTCCCCCATTTTTGGGCACCTCCTGGGACATCAGGAGGAAGTTCATTGCAAGCTAACATTGTATCCTATTTTGCCACTATCTTTCTTTGCTAAACAACAAATGAATAAACAAATAAAATGCAAACTAACAAAAAATGGTCTTAATTCAAGAAATGAAGATGTTTTCAATTCTCATCATGTCCAAAAATTCATCTTGGATGCATACGAGTGGCATCTTTTATGCCTTAAAATTTCCATCTTTGAGATTTTTTTCTTTTAAATTTCCTTTATTTCCTCAAAATATTTTTCAGTTGTTTATATACACCACTCCAAAACATAGAAAGATGCACTTTCAGAGTGCCCAAAATACTCCATAATTAAATCAGTTCTGTGTGCTCTTCATAAGTGTTTGGAATGTTCTGGTGCAATAGAACTTATATAGAAAGTGTGAGAAAAACAGATTCAGTGGAGCCTTCCCTGTTACCACAAAAGGTATTCTGGGAAAACAATGCCCATAAAGTGATTTGTCCCCCACGAGTCCTGTGACATTAAGACAAACTGAGTCAGGAATATAAACTCTAAAGGTATCTATTGTCTGGTATTCCAATAATAGTATTTCATTTTCATTATGAGCAGAAGGCTAAGCTCTGCCTTCACGTGATCCATTAATGGCTCTCAAACCTTTTATACAATTATTAGGCAAAGTAATTTCAAAAAAGTAAACTTAATTCTCTTAAGATTGAATTTATCCCAAGGATTTAGGAAGATCTTTTTGCAGATTAAAAGTAAAATGAGTCACTACTATTCCAGTGGTGCTGAATGTTGTTTTATAATCTCTGAAGAAAAGGTTGATTTATTTCTACTTCAAACCTTACAAAAATTAAAATTTAGCACTTAGAAATAGAAAGGTCAAAATCTTAAACATTTAGAAGAATGCATATTCTATATAATATAATACATTATGTAGAAAACATTTTAATGCTCATAAGAGAATAACTTTAAACCAATCATAATAATAACAACAATAATAATAATCAGCACAAAGGCATAGGAGCAATGCATAAATTGAGTTTAATACTGTGAACATTTTACCAAATGCTTCATAGGAAGGAGAACAGCCATGGGTGGGCAGAACACATAGAGACAGTGCTTAAAATACAGAATGCATCAGGCATAGACTTATTAAGAGGCTAAGAAAGGAGCAAGTCAGAAGAATCCGAATTTACAGTGTAGTTTTTAAAGGCTGATAGTGTACAGTCCTGTAAGGGAGGAAGAAAAATACAATGGAGCTGAGGTGGCTCAGGAGTAAAGAACATGGTTTGCTCTGTCAGAGAGGCAGATCTCAGACTCCAGAACTCACATTAGGTACTTGAGAAATGCCTATAACTCAAGCTCCAAGGAATCAGATGCCTTCCCTGGCCTCTAGAGGAATGCTTACATATGTGATATATACATACACACACACACACACACACACACACACACACACACACACACACACACACTCACTCACACACACACACTCACTCACACACAGACACACATTCATACACACACTCACTCATAAACACATTCACATTTACATGCTATAAACAGAATAAATCTTGAAAATATAAAACAAGCAGTATCCTAATAGAATAAATGATCATATTGCCACATAGTTTTAAATTTGACCATATTATTCTTGTATTTCTATATTTTTCACATTTTTCTTATAAGAAGAGTCTTGTTTGACCATCAATTTAAATAAGACCTCTCTAAGAATGGAATGTCCTTCCTGAACATTAAAGTTTTTAAGATAATGGAAAGAATTAAATTATGTTTGTTTAATTTTGTCTATAATGATGTTTTATAAAAAATAGAAATGAAACTAAATTGACAATTAAAAAATGATTCTTTTTGCTACACTGATGATTATACCTGAAACTTTTTGCATTTCTGAGGAGATTGAGAACAGTCTAAATGGAAATAAAGTTGCTTTATAATTGAAAGTTTGCATCTGAGTAAACTCTAGCCTCAGAGAATACCAGAGAGTAAATTGAATATTCTAAACTAAAGAAAGAAAACACCTAGAACCAAAAGTACGAGAGCAATTAATGGATGAAATAATGATATCGATAATTCTTCCTGGATATCTAATAGGATGGTTAATCTCAAGAATGACACAGACTTGCTTATGCTGAGGAAAATGTAGGTGTTCTCTACAGCATAGGGAAGAGGTCTAAAAATACCCCAAGCACCTGATAGAAACACCATGCTACAAAATTGCTCTCATGCACATTTACTAACTGTTGTTAGCTTTCAACTTTCTATTAACTTTGGTCTCTGTCGATGCATATGTATGTATGTACATGTATGCATGTGTGTATATATTTACACATGTGTGTATATATTTATGTATGTTTGTATCTAGAAATCATTGATCTGTCAATAACCCATGTCCTGTATATCAATCTATTATCTTTTTAACACACACATATAAGCTTATCTAGTCATTATGTCTATTCTATCAGTCAATCATTTATCTACCATCTAGCTTTGTTTGCCTGCCTGCCTGCTCACTCACTGTCACCTTCTTTCCTTCCTTCCTTCCTTCCTTCCTTCCTTCCTTCCTTCCTTTCTTTCTTTCTTTCTTTCTTTCTTTCTTTCTTTCTTTCTTTCTTTCTTTCTT
>NC_034605.1:10044518-10048781 GCF_900095145.1 Mus pahari
TTCCTTCCTTCCTTCCTTCCTTTCTTTCTTTCTTTCTTTCTTTCTTTCTTTCTTTCTTTCTTTCTTTCTTTCTTTCTTTTTTCTTTCATCTCTATCACATTTATAGGTATCATTTACCATATTAAATTACATTTATTTTAACTAATGTATATCTTAAGTACCACCTATGTGAATGTTGTTATATGTTGTTTCAGTGAATATATGTCTTGTGTACCATTTCATCAAACTAAGCATATCTATTTAGTCACCATTTACCTATAACAAAAGTCAGATCCAAAACTTTGTACTTTTCTAGGAATTCAGTTGCAAATTTGATAGTATTGACAAACTATCACTATAATTTCCAATGTTTTTGAATAGATCACTCCAGAGGGTTTATCTGTTCCCTTACCTCTAGAAACTTCCCAAGTTTTTCTGTGTCATAGTTTAATAAAATTGACAAAAGAAATTGTTAGACTTCTCTAACATTTAACCTAAATGCAAAGCAAATCCTCATAGTAGGCTCCCAAGAAACACCTTTAATACTTCTTGATTCTTTTGGCAAATTCTGAGTCCTGAATTCTGTAAATGACTCACTATTTTGGAAGCCCATGTCATCAGGGTGTGGCCAACAAGCCTTTATACCTCATGGTGGGAAGACATGGAGTGCCTAATCTTTTAATTATTAGTTGTAAATGAATGGGTGAAGAAATACAGAGGTAATATGATGCTATTGTCTGTGTGTGCTACCCTGCAGCTGCAGTCAATTTTAGGGCGGTGGCAGAGAATGCTCTTATTGTTTCTGTTTGCTTTCTACAGTTTTCTTCTTCACAGTTTCCTTATTACTGACTGTGTGGAAAGAATCATTTGTTGCCTTATAGAGATGGGTGGTGTTTCACTGTTTATAGTGTTAATATTATAGAAAGCCAATACACAGATTTTTGTATCCTGTCTATTTTGTCAGTTATGAAGTCACCTTGACAGAAGGACTGTGCATATGCTTTGCAAAATTTTAGTAATAGAATCCAGTGAACATGTTTGAAGTCCTCTCTATCTGTAGGAAATAAAGTCAAAGGCACAGTATGTCTCCTTCTAGTGGCTTCAACCTTCTTTTCCACTTTTCTTCTTCCTTTTTTTTTTTTTTTTTTAATCTGAGGAAACTTTCTGTCCTGGGTTTGTGTTCAACATCTCATATAATTTCTAAAGAAACCAATAGAGAGAAGTATATGAGAAAAGTATGTTTTCATTTCCTTCTGACGTCAGTCCACCAGGAAGCAGGCAGTTTTTGTAGAATCCCAAAGACAGACTTTAAGACTGCACATGTCGGTTATGTGAACACAGGTGACTGCATGAGCCTTTTAATCCACTTGACTCTCTTGGTTATGAATCTGCATCGTTATAGAATCGGAGGTCTAGACTGAGGAAGCTGGAGAAATGGAGCTAAAAGAATCACCACCGAAAGCTAATAGCATGTGCAAGGAATACGAAGAGTGCATAAAGAATACACATAAGAACTTCAGAGACTTCATGTACTGAGACACTCCAGGGACACCCAAAGATCTTTCTTATGCCAAGCACCTGACTTCTCACAATATACCCTCACCCCTCATGAAAAGCAAAGAGATGCTAGGAGATCCCATCTTCCTCTTAACTCCACCCCTTTCTGCATGTTTCTCCCACACATGTATATGGGAACATTCTAGCAGAAATCTTAGTGGTGAAGAAGAGTGTGCTGAGAGATATTCATGTTGAAGGGGAACATATATAAACAGTGATGACTCCCCAGCTTTACTGATTATAAAACTTGAGTGGAATTGAGGAGGCTCTTGTTGAATACCCCTAACCATTTCTTTGTATACGTAATCATAAAGTAGATATATCATACAAGAAATTCTCATTGATGTTCATGTAACTTGAGGTCTAAGAAGATATTAAAAATAATGCAGAGGACAAAAGATAAAAATGAAAACATGAGTGACATTCAGCCTTTTATTTACACAGTATTTTTTGTGCCACAGGAAGCAGAATGGAATAGTAATCAGACAGCATCTCACCCATGAAATAGATGTTTTGTGGGGAAGTTAATCTTTTTCAATCTGCAAAGTCAAAATCTAGATCACTCACATACTTCAGATGACACATGCCAAAAATCATGCAATGATTAACCAAAGGGCACTCTTCAGCCTTGCAAAGAAGACACAAATATCCAAACAAATGTCTTTCCAGAAATCATGTCTTTGATTTCCGCATTATACTTATACCCCCAGCATTAAGCTCGAGGTGGAGGAAGATGTGTTGCTGACCTCCATTATTTCTGTGTTGGAAGACTGATGAGAATGTTAGAGGAGTTGATAATGCCTGTGTCACAATGACCCTTATAAAAGTTGTATTTCTCCTACAGCCATCTAATATTTCATTCCTAGAATACTCAGTGACAGCAAGAATCTGAATATGTTTTTACTTCCTGTCTTCCTGCTGCAGAAGTTTGGCAAAGAAAACATTCATTTACAATTTATGTAGAAGCTGCACAGATGCCACTGAAAATCAGCTAGTAGATGATGTAACCTGCATCCATCATCATGCAACAGGACTTCATGATTCACACAGTATCGAAATCAGGTTAAATTGAAAACAACAGCAACAACAATAATAATAATAAAGTAATAATAATAAATGATCATAAAGTTCAAAGGCTGCTTGCGGTTAACTATAAAAAGATGCCTTGAAGGGCTGGAAACATGGCTTGGTGTCTAAAATGCCTGCTTTGTAAACATGAGGACCCTCTGCTCCCATAATGTGAGCTCAGCATAGTGAAGAGAATCTGTAAATCCAGAGCTGAGTAGGAATTTGGATGTTTCTCTGCAGCTCTCCAGCAGGTATGCCTATGGAATGGGTAAAGTCCAGATTCAGTGAAAGAGAAAGAATGGAGAGGGACCAAGGAAGACACATTATATAGATATCTGACCTCTATATCCATCCATCATACATGACTATAAAGACAAATATGCACGCAGAAATATGGACATAATACACACACACATATACACATTTTAAGTATAGTTTAAAAGGTTGCTTAAGTTGGAATTTTCTAACATGGTCAGCCTGTGAACTGGAAGTGAACAGGGAAAACATGAAAAAGGTAGACAGAATGACAGTAGGGTCTCTTCAGATAAAATATGGAGCCTAGGGAGAAGGTAGAGCTTTTGTATTGTGCATCTAAATCAAATGTGCTCTTTCCAAAACTTAAAATGCTGCTGTATGGAAGGCTTCTCATCATTCCTTTATTTCCGATCCATGCAAGATCTCCATACAGAAGAACACAGCACCCGTGCTCCATGGAAACCTAGATGAGGAGTTAGAGATGTTCCTGTAGATCCCAACAAATGTCAGGGTCACAGGGGTTTTGCTTGATAAAGGCCTGCTGTTCAAAGAGGTAGAACAAAGGGCATCACTGGTCTAAGTAGGAGCTATGCTCTGATGTCACACCCCTCACAGTAGGGATGTCCTTACAATCAGCAAGAGAACTGCTATCTTTGTGCAGTGTATTCTGTCCTAGAACACCTTGAAGTACCTTGAGCAGTCTGTGGCTTTCCAGGCCTGTGCTTCACAGTTTCAGGTGATACTTTCTGTTCTTATTAAATCTTTTATGACTCTCCAAGGCATCCCTTGTCTTTTGCAGGGTTCGCTATTACAACATCACAAGGATAGAACAGACTGCCTTCATTATCTGTCTGTAGACTCCTTAAAGCCTGAGCCTGGGCTTGCCATCTACTGATACTCAATAAATATTCCTATATGGACTGAATATGTGGACATAGTGACATTGAAATATACTGAATGCTGCTGCTGGTGCATGTAAACAATAGAATTAAAACTACAGAAATGTCACTCTGTGAACAATGACCAATATTAATTGGTGTCTCCATCTCTACGCATACATTTGTATTCCTGTTGGTGATTCCAAGATAAACATAGAGCAAGCTGGAGGGAAAGCCCCGTGTTTGTCTTAGGAACAATGGCATGAGAACAATTCTGCATTTACCCTTCCAGTGGGAGACCTGCACAAATATATCCCTTCATTGTCAAATCTAGGAAATAAGAGTCTTTCGTACCATAGCCTGATACTGTTTGAAGTGTTTAAAAGATATCAATGCTAATTTCTTTTTTCTTTTTCTTTCCTTCTTTTCTGTCTTCTTCTTCTTCTTCTTCTTCTTCTTCTTCTTCTTCTTCTTCTTCTTCTTCTTCTTCTTCTTCTTCTTCTTCTTCTTCTTCTTCTTCTTCTTC
>NC_034605.1:10048864-10061128 GCF_900095145.1 Mus pahari
TCTCTCTCTCTCTCTCTCTCTCTCTCTCTCTCTCTCTCTCTCTCTCTCTCTCTCTCTCTCTCGTATTTCTGTCTGTCTTTCTAACATGTTATCGATTCTTTGGTAGCTTCACAACATGCACCACAATCCCACTCACTCATCTCTCTGTCCTCTCAAATCCTCTCTTAGGCCTTGCAACCTCCTGCACAAAAGTAAGTTAAAAACCACAAAGAAAAATTGTCATGGAAGCTGTAGTGTGTCACAGTGATTCCCACAGTATCCTTCTGTCCACACATCTTTACTTGCAAGTATTCATTGCAATGAGACCTGGTCTGGTCCCAGGTCTCTGACTACTTCTCCATTATTTATTCTGGAACTTCATCGGGACTCCTAACAGTTATCCTGTTGTTGTCCTGTGTCAGGGAGATTCTGCAGCTTTGAATTAGCAGGACTGGGCCTTTCAGATGCTCCAGCAGTTCAGAGATGATGTAGATTTTGGGGTGGGCCAACTCAGATGGAACTGGGCCTGAGTGGTTAGCCTGATGGCTTTCCATCATCAGTAGGAGATTGGGACAGGTCTCCTGATTGCATATCCTCGGGGCCAGCTCACCTATACCCATGCCTCCAGCGCCAATTCTACTGTGCTGCCTAGTCAAGGCACAGGGCTCACTCTCCCAAGTGCTACAACTTGATAGGGGCTGCCTCTCCTGACTGTTTCAGGTGATAAGGGGGCAGAGAGATCACCTTCAAGCTTAAGCCTCCTGATGGCAGACAAGAACAGGGTCAGAGCTCCCTTGCTCTTACCTATATTCCCACAACCAGGGCCAGCTCTGCTGTGCTGCCCGGATGAAATGCAGTGTGTGCTGCTCTCCAAAGTACAAAGGCATGCAAGAGGCAGGGACAGCTCTCTCGTGCTCTGATTACCCAAGTAATTACTCTGATTGCTTCAAGTGGTGAGGAGATGTGCTGCCCAGGTGAGGGACAGGGCCTGTTCTCCTGAGTGTTGCCACTAGTGAGAGATGTGGCCAGCTCTCCAGACTGCCACAGTCAGTGAGGGGCAGGGCCAGTTCTGCACAGTCCTTGGACATCTGTATGGTCCCAAGTGACTACCCAGACCTAGGATATCCTCATGGTCTCTAACGGTAAAATAAGCCAGGTACATCAACCACAACACTTGCTGTTGTCTGGCCACCGACCTGAAGCGAATATGGCCCTGGGTCCAGACATGGCAGCAGCAAGGACTAGAACTTCAGCACAGCCTCAGGTGGCAGGGCTGGCTACTCATAACAGGCTGTTCCTTTCCACTGTCACATCTCCAGTTCTGTCTTCTTAATGCTTAAAGTGTTAAGCTTCTCTTTCTCTCCCGTTTATCCATCACAGGTGGATAGCAAACAGGTCTCTAGGTGGCATTGTTGTAGGTGGGTCTCTGGGTGTCCTTCCCTGCCAGCACCTCATGGAATGCTGGTAGGCAGGTCTTGTGTCATTCTTTCTTGAAAAAATATATCTGCTAGTGTATATTTTGTACCATTTTGACAACTTCATTACATTTAGCAGTTCTACTTATTTGCTGAATTTTTAATAAAATAATCTTTATTTGTTCTTTGAGAATTTTATATATACATGTAATGAATTTTAATTTAAATACCAGTAAGAGATATATCAGCAAAAAATTAAAGAAATAATTTAAAGATTTCTTCTGCTAAGATCTACAATGATTATTGTTGTATTTTGCTTTCTATTTCTATTGATACTTTATTTTGTTTCTCCATGGTCCTTATAGATATCAAAATTACTATTAAATATCTTCAACAAAAGTCTGCTGATTTTGATAAAATTCTAGTATTCCTAAAGTCATTTGCTGAAAAAATAAGACAACTTAAAAGGATGAGATATAAATTCATGAAGGTACAAAGTAAAAGAGAGAGAGAAATAGGCCTGTTGAAGAGAGATGAAAAATACTTGTTTTTCTCACTGACGAAAACATATTGTTGGTTTGTTTCCTTTAAATTTGAAAGTGAACTTCACAGTAGTGATATATATCATACACATACATATGTATACATATAGAGAGTGTGTTTTGAAATTCCATATTTAAATTAATGAGCAATTTCATCAGATTTACTTTTAAAGTTCCATATTTGGGAAGTAGGGTATTTTTCCTTTAATGTTTTTTATTTATTCTTTGAGAATTCTATACAATATGTTTTGATCACATTCTTTCTTTTCTCCAAGCTCCTCCCAGATCTTTTCTACTTCTCTACCCCACCAACTTCATGTTCTTTATCCTTCTTATAAAATCAGTACCAAATCAAAACCAGAACAGCTCACAGAATCATGTGAAGTACTGTCAGTATTTACCAACTACTCCTGAACATTGGGCCTGCTCTGCAGGGTGTTTGATAAACTCTATTGAAGTAAACAGATTTTACTTCCCTCGCAGATATAATTTGTAACTAGCCTCTTGGCTAAGGGTGAGCCTTTTGCATGCCTTCCCTTATTTGTGCTGGAATTTTATCTCCAGCTTGATCTTATCCAGGTTTCGTGCATGCACGCTTTCCAGGGTGGCTCTCTGTTAACTACTGTCAACTGCAAGAAATTTCTCTGCTGCGGACTGAGCAATGTGCTGATTAGTTGAAATCACTGGGAAGTAATTTTCTTTGAAAAAAATAGTCTTAATTAATGTCAGGAACATTAGCTCTAGAGATGTCTGTGGTAGAACTCTGTAAGATTTCTATTCAAATAAAATAAAGCAAGCGGTTTACAAATCTATCACTAATCCTCTGTAGAAACAACAGAATAGCGGATGTGAAAGACTGGAAATGAGAGGAAAGAAATCATGAACATAAGAAAAGTAGGTATTGTTTAGGAGAATCAAACATGGCTGCCTACATCCTGACCTTTGTTAAGGAGACAGTCACCAACTTTTCTATTTCCTCTAGTGACATGACTCAGTTTCATCCCCTTAAGGTCAATCGTAACCCACCCTCGATTTGGGTAAATAAAATATTGGTGTACTAAAGATATACCATTGGCATTTTGGCTCCTGACAAATCCCTTAGAGCTGGTTAGAAATGTATAATGTATTTTGGTTTTTAAAGTATTTATAGTTGAGAAGTTCTAATTATAGATAAAAACGAGTGGTCCTTTCAAAGGTGGCGAAATTCAAATACTTGTCAGACTCTAGACAAAGATAAAGTGCAAAGAGTTGACTTTGTTAAAGTGAGTAAAAGTCAAATGAATGAAATTTACTTTTAATCTTTAAATATTCTCTATCTCTGAAAGGCCTCAGATCCATATTTTAGAATCTGCTTTCCAAAGTCGTTAATTTCTCCTATTCATGAGCATATCTGTTACTTTTTAAATTTATGAGATTATAATATAATTGCATTATTTCACCTTCCCTTTTCTCCCTCCCGCTCCCATATGCCTCTCCTTAATTTTTTAAAAGTATATATGCTGGCATCTTGTGTTTTCGACTTGGGGTGGGTGCCTGTAGTGACATTGGGAGTAACTCACAGGAAATATTCAGGTGTAGGCTCTCACTTCCACGCTGTTTGAGACAGAATCTCTTGCTGTTCAGTACTGTATGCACAAGGCCTGCTGGACTTTTAGATCCTAATTATGATCATGCCTCTGCCTTTTGCCTCATCATAGCGTGCTAGTACTACAGATACTCAATACTGCATTTGGCTTTACTTAGCATCTGGGGACCAGAATGCCAAACTAACGTTATGCTCGTGTGGTAAATACGTTATTTACTGAGCCATCTCTCTAACCCTGGATGTGTACATTTTTTTCCTATTAATTTAAAATAATACAGGATGTTTGTGAAATCCACACAAACCTAATTTTTGGCTGATGACAGGAGTCATTCCTGTCCTACTTGGGAGTGAGATATGTGCCTTGCTGACAAAGCTGCCAACCATCCTTATTCTCATGGCCTTGCTTCCATGGCAGCTGCCATAGTGGCTTATTATCACAAAAGCATGTTGAAATTGTGCTTAAAAAGCATGGAAAAATACCAACCCACCAAGTTTACAATAGCTATTATTTTGACTTAATACTCCAAAACCCAGCTTTTGATGAGAGGAAAGGAGCAGAATGTCCTGAGTCTGGCTTTGGAGTTTAGATTCTATTTAATTTTAAGTGCTCAGCACTGCTTTGGTGGTTTTAAAATATTTCTCTAAATTCTTTGACTATTCATCGTAAGATGAACTCTAACTTCTTTGTTCTTGAACATAGTCTGGCTTTAAGAATGATAATGACATGTGCATTAGTATCTGGGTTTGGTGGCTGATGATGGGATGGATTCCCGGATGGGGTAGTNTCTGGATAGTCCATCCTTTCATCTTAGCTCTAAATTTTGTCTCTGTACCTATATCCTTTCATGGGTATTTAGTTCCTTATTCTAAGGAGGAATGAAGTGCAAAATGTTTCTTGGGTATTCTAAGTTTCTGGGCTAATATCCGCTTATCAGTGAGTACATATCTAGTGACTTCTTTTGTGATTGGGTTACCTCACTAAGGATGATATCCTCCAGATACATCCATTTGCCCAAGAATTTCATAAATTCATTGTTTTTAATAGCTGAGTAGTACTCCATTGTGTAAATGTACCACATTTTCTGTATCCATTCCTCTATTGAGGGACATCTGTGTTCTTTCCAGCTTCTGGCTTTTATAAATAAGGCTGCTATGAACATAGTGGAGCATGTGTCCTTATTACCATTTGGAAGATCTTCTGGGTATATGCCCAGAAGAGGTATTGCTGGGTCCTCCACACCAGCAAGATTCTGCTGAAGGGACCGTGATATAGCGGCCTCTTGTGAGGCTATGCCAGTGCCTGGCAAACACAGAAGTGGATGCGCACAGTCAGCTATTGGATGGAACACAGGGCCTCCAATGGAGGAGCTAGAAAAAGTACCCAAGTAGCTGTAGGGGGCTGCAACCCTGTAGGTGCAACAATAATATGAACTAAGCAGTACCCCCTGAGCTTGTGTCTCTAGCTGCATATGTAGCAGAAGATGGCCTAATCAGTTATCATTGGGAAGAGAGGCCCCTTGGTCTTGTAAACTTTATATGACCCAGCACAGGGGAAGGCCAAGTAGTGGGAGTGGGTGGGTAGGGGAGCAGGGGTGTGGGTGGGTACAGGGAACTTTTGGGATAGCATTTGAAATGTAAATAAAGAAAATAATAAATAAATAAAAGACTGATAATGATACTAAGGCGATGCTCACTGACATTTTCTTTGTGAACTTGTATACTAGTGTGTGTGCTCCTGTATTTTCCCCTCCCCTTTACCCCTATGTGTGAGGGGTGTGTGTGTGTGTGTGTGTGTGTGTGTTTTGTGTGTGTGTTTATGTGTGCACCCGCGAGCACATGCATGTGCATGGCATGCATATGTGTTATCTGGAAGCCACAAGTCAACCTTGGCTGTAGTTTCTGAAGATCCATTCACCAAGTCTTTTATTTTTGTTATAATATCCTAGTTCTCAGTAATTCAGCTATGCTGGTTGGCCAGTGAGCCTCATGTATCCTTCTGTGTTACCTTTCCAGTTTTGAATGGCAAACACAAGTCACCACTCCTGGCTTTTTAATGTGGATTCTAGAGAACCCATTCATGTCACTATGTTGAATAGCAAGTCTTTACAGACTGTGCCCTGTAAACTTACTCATGAAATTACTTAGTAGTACATTCCTGCCTCCTCTTCTCACTGGATTCTTCTGTTACACTGTTTCATTTCTCCTTCCCTCTTTCTTTGTCTTTCTCCTGATTTCTGTGCTTTTGGGGGAATGGCAAATTTAAGGAAGCCCAAGACATAGGATGAATCAAAATATCACATCAGTATTGTGATATTGTAATACTAATACTATTAATAATAGCAATAATGTTTCTTTCTCTGTTCCAGACAGTATAATATAAATGGAATGACTTTTTTCCCTTGGTAAAACTGTAAGAAACTCAGAACTATCTTTTTCTCTAACAACTAATTTGTTCCAATAGTGAAAGGTAAAGGTGAGACACATTTATGGAGTGATGCAGTTACTAGATAATAATGTTTCCATTTCAGTGGCTTCCTGAAATGGTGTCTTATCTTCTTAATCCTTCATTATTAAACTTTTCAAGTAAATGCTGTGAAGTATTCAATAACTCATATAAACAAATGCATTGGACAGACAAAACATTGGACAGACTTACTTTTTCTTAGTATTTGTCTATAGCATTCATATTCTCTGAGATAACAGAGAATTTTGCTGGGAAAATGATCGGCACTTAAAGCAATAAGGAGAGTTTTCTCCCCCATAAATCCCCCTTATACATAGATAATGTTAGAGTAAGCAATAGAAGTCTGTAAGGAAAGCCTCCTGGTGGAAAGACTATCATCTCTGACCTAGGTAGTAACCCTTTAATGTGACAGCACCAAAAATTTGCTTAAGGGAGCAGACCTAGGGAAAGAGGGAATCACTATAAATGTATTTTTTATTTGCCTGATGTAATTGTCATCTTAGAGGCTTACTGCTAAATAATCTCATCCTTTCTAGTTCCTTCTGAACTCTGGCTGGCTGGTTTAATTCAGCTGTTCTGGTTCAAACTCCTCTCCAAGCTGACTCCATCTCTCACTGAATTGGTCTTTTTACCCTCAAGCTATGGCAATTTCTTCTAATGTGGTTGTGTTTTCTTCTCTGGCTTGAACTGCCTCTATTGAGTGGCACTGAACTTTGTGAACTCACAGTGCACTCCACTACAGTGCACTCACTGCACTGACTTTCAGCTGACTGACTCTCTTTTCCTGCACTTCTCTTTTTTTTTTTTTTTTTTTCCAAGACAGGGTCTCTCTGGATAGCCCTGGCTGTCCTGCAACTCACTTTGTAGACCAGGCTGGCCTCGAACTCAGAAATCTGCCTGCCTCTGCCTCCCAAGAGCTGGGATTAAAGGCGTACGCCACCACCGCCCAGCCTCCTGCACTGCTCTTGAATACCTTCTCTTTCCCATGCTATTCTCATGAGAGTAGTGTGTATTTTATTTCTGACTAATTTAGTCAAAACTTTCTCTGATTTGTCACATTGTCTGCTCCTTAATTAGATGTCATTTTCAAACATACTGTTTTTTTTTTTTTTTTTATACTAACTGATTTTGAAAGTGTATACTAAGGCTTTGTCTATATTCCAGCTAGAGGAATTAAAGGTGTGTTATGTCTTCATTCCTGCCAGATTGCACAGTCTAGAAGGTCCTTGGATATGGTCCCTCGCCAGAGCAGCCATGTTGCTGGATTAAAATTCCCCTACAGAACACCCCCAGGAGGGCAGGCTTACCACAAATCTTGCCTAAAAGGTAGGTAGAATAATTCTGCCTTTAATGACATATTCTATTTTCCTTCCCAGAATCCCTTGCCCCTGTAAGTTGTGTCACCATTAGCTTCTGGTGGATCTGTCTATGTTTCTGTACCATTGTCCCCTATATCTTTCCTTGGATGCTGTCCAGAGCCTTAATGTGCTTTTACTGGTAATTTGGGTTTCTCAGTTCTTCCTCTGCAACTTCCTTTCCTGCCATGTGACTGCCTACAACCACCCCATTAACCTCAATGCTTGCTTAACTCTATGACTCTTTCATCGGCTCCTCCATTTGCCTCCTCTGGGTGGCAACTAAGTCTCATAGCTTACTTTTAAACTCTAATAAAATTGTCCTCAATCCTCCATTTGAGTGTGTTCTTAAATACTTTGGTTAAAGAAACTAATAACCTCAGGAAGGAACACTGATTTTCTTGGTATCAATAAATTTCAGTTTTTAAGTCTAAATGGGAGATTAATTATGTGCTCAACAGGTTTTTCCACCTTTTGGTACACATGAATTAAAGGTAAAAAGAATGGATGACTTAGACAGGTTTTCATATTGCAAGGAATGGAAATCATTAACACTTAAAGTTCACCTGTTCTCTGTAATTTCTGCTACAAGAAATGTCTAGAAATGAAAGAAATTTCTCCTTTTACTGCTGAAATATTAGCTAGTAAAACAAGATGATGAAATGAGATACTCATATTTAGGATGGAATGAAGGGTGGAAATAGCCAAGCATTCTTTTCTGTTTTATTCCATTTCTTTCATTCTGTTTCTTTGCTGCTATGACACTGACTCTTATAAATCCCACACTCACTCTGTACTGAACACAGGCTATGAGAACTAAGAAGACTATGAATTTCAACTCAAATGCACATCTGTAAGGAGAAGCAGACAACTTTTAGCCTCACTGTTAATTTCTGTGGAGCTGACCTGCTAGCTCCATTAAGAATGATGACAAAGGAACTATTTTTGGTTAAAGAACAAAATGTTCTGGAGCCTATTATTTTTAGTAACCCCACTGCTTGAATGAAAGAGTGCCAGCAAAGCCACGTTTTGTGATGTAACACTGATTCGCTTACCCCTGTGGGGTTATTCTTTGGTCTATCCATTTGGCCCAAAGTGCAAGCAACAGGAACAAAAATTTTTGCTGGTTTGTGGATTCAAAAATGAAATAAAATAAAATTTAAAAATGAAGAAAAGGAAAAGCAATCAAAGGCGTGCTACTTTTTGTGACTCCCTGGAGTTTTTAAAACTTATTTTTGTTTAAAATAATTTCTTTTTATGTTCATATCTTTTAGTCCTAAAGTTCAATGAAGATGTGATTTGGCATCATACCATGTAATATCTGATGATTTATACACTTCATTCATTTTAATACCGTTTTAAGTGACTGGTTCTACAAATGCAACAATACTTTTGCATGTTCAAATTGAGGATAGAATATCTTTCCCAGGCAAGTTGAGAAAAAAGTGTTTATGATGTGCAGTCAGTAAGAAGAAAGAGAAAGGGGGAATATTGGTGTTTCACTTCTATTTTCTTTTAACTCTGTCCAAGACCTAAGCCCATGGACTACACCACCTACTTTCAAGTGAACCTTCCTTTTTCAGCTAAAACTCTCTGGAGGATTGTGATTCAAAAGTCAGAATGAATCCATTCATTAAGTTTAGAATGTGTGTGTGTGTGTGTGTGTGTGTGTGTGTGTGTGTGTGTGCATAAGTGTGTGTAGAATATGCAGAGAGAGGTATATGTATATATGCAATTGTTTAATATAGAGTAAAATAGTCTGGAATATAAGGTAATTGAGTTAGAACCTTCCCAGCCTAGTAGGTTCATAAGAAAATGACAAAATTGAAGGTGCCTTCAAGAAAGGGATTAATTGTAGCTAAAATGATGCCTGCGCAGTTTACAGAACTAACTTGCTATTCTTACAGAGAAACCAAATTTGGTTCTCAAAATCCCCATTATACGGATCACAACGGCCTATAACTTCAGGTCAGGGCATCTGAAAATCAGGCCTCTGAGAGCATTGTATGATACACATAAGTAAGTATAAAGCTTTAAAACAAAGAAAGTGATTTATTGGCCACATGAATTACAAATGGATAAGTAGTTGGCCTGAGAAGAAGGGAGGATACAAACAGAAAACTGTGTATGGCTGGGATATGCAGAATTCTAAGATAGCTTATAGTGCTTTGGTGGCCTCCCATTACCCTTGCAGCATTGTTATGCTAAGGTGTTTACAAAAAGATTATGGATATGCAATTAAAATTAGCAAGTGATTTTAAAATAAAAATCTTGTCTGGGAGATTTTTAGCTACCCTTGTATATTTTTATTTAAAAATGTTTTTCATACAAATATTTCATTATGTTTACTTCTTCCAGATCCTATCCACCTCCCTATCCACCGACCCTACTTTATGTTCTCTGTCTTTTTGACTCTTTCCCTTTCTCCCCCCTTCCTTACCTCCCTCCCTCTACCCCCATATTTCTTTCTCTGTCTCTCTTTCTAAAAGCAATTTCCTTTTTTTTTTTTTTTTGAGTAGTTTAAAATAAGTTTAAATATCTAATAGCTCAGCACTAGGAGTATTAATATACCATGATTATTTAGAGCAAACATACTATGAGATATATGGGTTATTTATTTAAGTTACTTATTTACTTTACCTCCGTTCATAGCTTCATTTTCTTCTCCCAGTCCCTCCCTCTCACTTTCCCCACCCTCTCTCCCAACTACCCTTCCTCTCCTTCTCCTCAGAAAAAGGAAGACCTCCCATGGATATCAACCAGCCTTGGCATATCAAGTGGTGGTAAGACTAGACACTTCTATTGAGGATAAACAAGGCATCCCATTCAGGGGAATGGACTTCAAAGGCAGGATAGGCAATGTAGTCAGAGATTCCCCCTGTTCCTGTTTTAGGAATCGCACCTGAGGGCCCAGCTTCACAACTGTTACAGATGTGCAGAGGGCCTAGGTCTGCCCAGTGCACGTTCTCTGTTGGGTGCTTCAGTCTCTATGAGTCCCTATGAACCTAGGACAGTTGATTCTATAACTTCTTGTGGTGTCCATCAGTTGCTGGGTGAAGCATCTCTGGTGACAGTTATGTTAGGCTCATGTTTGTAAGTAAATCAGAATATCATTAACAGTGTTGCGGTGGGCTCTATTCCTAGATTGGCCTCCAGGAGACAGCCTGCAATCAAGACGCTGCTCTTAGAAACACACAGGGAGTTATGTTCTTCCAACAAGTTGAATCACCTAAGAAATGGATTCTAAGTATATTCCTCATAAGATTCCACCCCAACTGACATACTGATTTCAGAGTGGGAGGATTTCTGAAAAACTCAGTTGAGCCCCTGTAGATTGTTTGTCTGCAGTCTTAGTAGCTCATTCAGGTTTAGTTTAAAGGGGCTAAGTATGTGATGACATCTTATGAACCAATGAAATGTGAATATAAAACTAAACGGATAAAAATATAACTGAACAAATACAAAAAACATATTTGGAAAAATCAGATGATTGAAGCTGAAAGTTTGGAAGTGTTTTCATCATTGGAGATGAGGCAACCTTGGAGTATGAAAGAAAGTGAGAGATGCTGAGATAAGGGTTTAAGGAAGATCACTCAGAACATAAAAGGTAAGAGCTGTCAAGAGAGAGCAAAAAT
Source organism: Mus pahari (assembly GCF_900095145.1). NCBI lineage: Eukaryota > Metazoa > Chordata > Mammalia > Rodentia > Muridae > Mus > Mus pahari. The sequence goes on from NC_034605.1 coordinate 10,059,840, forward strand.
AGTATACTGGGGTCACTATGTCTTCCCGTAGATTCATCTCCCAGGTACAAAATCCTACTGAAGTATTCATTACGTTCTGGTGCTTAGACATTATGGCCTTCATCAAAAAAGCCTTCCATTATCTTCCACTACACAACATCTTTATTTTTATACTTATTAAAATTCCCCTCAGGAAAAAAAATAAGAATTGTTATAGTTTATTCACATGATCCTTATCTATCAACTAGTGGCTATTCTTTAGTTCTTTTTTTATTTCAAAAACCAGAAGTGAATTATAAGAGGAAAGGTAACAGTAATCTTCTGCTTCTCTTTTTATTAGATATTTTCTTTCTTTATTTACACTACAAATTTTATCCCCTTTCTTCATTCCCCCCCTAAAAAAAAACCCCGTTATCCCATTCCCCCTCCCCCTGCCCGCTAATCCACCTACTCCCACTTCCCTGTTCTGTAGTCTCCATACTGGGGCATAAAGCCTTCACAAGTCCAAGGGCCTCTCCTCTCATTGATGTCCCACAGGGCCATCATCTGTTACATATGCAGGTGGAGGCTTAAGTTCATCTATGTGTACTCTTTGGTTGGTAGTTTAGTCCTGGGAGGGTTAGTTCACATTGTTGTTCCTCCCATGGGGCTGCAAACCCACTCAGCTCCTTGGGTCCTTTCTCTAGCTCCTCCATCAGGGACCCTGTGCTCAGTCCAATGGATAGCTGAAAGTGTCCATTTCTGTAATTGTCAGGCACTGGCAGAGCCTCTCAGGAGACAGCTTTATCAGGTTCCTGTCAGCAAGCTCTTGTTGGCATCTACACCACTGTCTGGGTTTGGGAAATGTATATGGGATGGATCCCCAGGTGGGATATTCACTGCATAGCCTTTCCTTCAATTTCTGCTCCAAATTTTGTTTCTGTATCTCCTCCCATAGATATTTTGATCCCCCTTCTAAGAAAGACCTACGTATCCATACCATGGTGGTCTTCCTTCTTCTTGAGCATCATGTGGGCTGTGAATTGTATCTTGGGTATTCTGAACTTCTGGGCTAATATCCACTTATCAGTGAGTGCATATCATGTGTGTTCCTTTGTGACTGGCTTACCTCACTCAGGATGATGTTTTCTAGTTCCATCCATTTGCCTGAGAACTTCATAAATCCATCATTTTTAATAGCTGAGTAGTACTTCATTGTGTAAATNTACCACATTTTCTGTATTCATTCCTCTGTTGAAGGACATCTGGGTTCTTTCCAGCTTCTGGCTACTATAAATAAGACTGCTATGAACATAGTAGAGCATGTCTCC
>NC_034605.1:10061808-10066616 GCF_900095145.1 Mus pahari
GTCTTCAGTTCTATTCCACTAATCTACCTGCCTGCCTCTGTACCAATATCATGTAGTTTTTTTTTTTTTTTTTTCTACCATGATTGCTCTGTAGTACAGCTTGAGGTTGGGGATGGTGATTCCCCCAGAAGTTCTTTTATTTTTGAGAATAGTTTTCCCTATCCTGGGTTTTTTGTTATTCCAGATGAATTTGGAAATTGCTCTTTCTAAATCTATGATGAATTTACTTGGAATTTTGATGGGGATTGCATTGAATCTGTAGATTGCTTTCAGCAAGATGGCCATTTTTACTATATTAGTCCTGCCAATCCATGAGCATGGGAGATCTTTCCATCCTCTGAGGTCTTCAATTTCTTTCTTCAGAGACTTGAAGTTCTTGTCATACTGATGTTTCACTTGTTAGATTAGAGTCACGCCAAAATATTTTATGTTGTTGTGACTTTTGGTGAGTGTCATTTTCCTAATTTCGTTCTCAGCTGGTTTATCCTTTGAGCAGAGGAAGATTACTGGTTTGTTTGACTTAATTTTATATCCAGCCACTGTGCTGAAGTTGTTTATCAGGTTTAGGAGTTCTCTGGTGAAATTTTTTGGGTCACTTAAGTATACTATCAAATCATGTGAAAATAGTGATATTTTGACTTCTTCCCTTCAAATTCATATCCCTTTGACCTCCATTTGTTGTCTAATTGTTCATGCTAGGAATTTAAATACTTTATTTAACAGATAGTGTAAAAGTAGACAGCCTTTTCTAGTCCCCGATTTTAGTGAGATTGCTTCAAGTTTCTTTCCACTTAGTTTGATGTTGGCTACTGGTTTGCTGTATATTGTTTTTACTATGTTTGGGTATTGGCTTTGAATTCCTAGTTTTTCCAAGACTTTTATCATGAAGGGGTGATGGATTATGTCAAATGGTTTCTCAGTATCTAATGAGATGATCATGTGTGTTTTTTTTTCTTGAGTTTGTTTATATAGTGGATTATGTTGATGGATTTCTGTATATTGAACCATCCCTGAATTCCTGGGATGAAGCCTAGTTGATCATGATGGATGATTGTTTTGATGTGTTCTTGAAATCGGTTTGTGAGAATTTTATTTAATATTTTTGCATTGATGTTCATAAGTGAAATTGGTCTGAATTTCTCTTTCTTTGTTAGGTCTTTGTATGGTTTAGATATCAGGGTAATTATGGTTTCATAGAACAAATTGGGTACTGTTCCTTCTGTTTCTATTTTGTGGAGTAGTTTGATGAGTATTGGTATTAGGTCTTCTTTGAAGGTCTGATAGAATTCTGCACCAATCCAAACTGGTCTTGGGCTCATTTTGGTTGGGAGACTATTAATGACTGCTTCTACTTCTTTAGGGGTTATGGGACTGTTCTTTACCATTATATATCCCATTCTTTTTTAAAAATTTTATTTTATTTTTGTACTTACTCACTTTATATCCTGCTCATTTTCCCCTACTGACCAATCCCTCCCACATTCCTTCTCCCATTGCCCCATCCTTCTTCTATGCATTACTGGGCACCCTCCTACAAATCTCCCCAGCCCTGCCACTTCAAGTCCCTATGATACTAGGCATGTCCTCCCCCACTGAGGTCAGACAACACAGCCCAGCTTTAAGAATATATCCTACAGACCTGCAATAGCTTTTAGAATAGTCTCCTTTCCAGTTGTTTGGAAACCACATGAACAACAAACTGTACATCTATAACATATGTGCGGGGAGGCTTAGGTCCATTCTGTGTATGTTCTTTAGTTGGTGCTTTTGTCTCTGAAAGCCTGAAGGGTCGAAGTTAGTTGACACTGTTGATCTTCCTATGGAGGTCCAGTATAGCACAGAGTCTAAACTGTGTTGTTTTGAGACTTTCTTTGTCAGTGTAATTAATTTGAATCTCTTCACCTGAGCCTCAGGGTGTCTCTTCAAACAAGGGCAAAAAAGCAGCCATATTGGTCACTAAAATATTACAAGAACAGTTCCTAGGTCACATACTAAAATTCTTCTCTAGAGTCAGGCTTCCACAGTTTAAATATCCTTCAGTACCACTATCTTCCATATTCCTATCATTCAACTGCTTTCCAAAGTTCCAAAATCCACATTCCTCCAAACAAATGAATGATCAGGTCTATCACAGCAGTATCCCACTCCCAGCACCCTTCCGTCTTTGTTAGGGTTTTACCACTGTGAAGAGACTCCAAGATCCAAGCAAATCTTATAAAGGCAAGCATTTAATTGGGGCTGGCTTATAGTTTCAGAGATTCTGTTCATTATCATCATGGTGGGAATCATGGCAGCATACCACATTCTGACAAACACGATGCTGAAGGAGGAGCTTAGAGTTCTACATCTTGATATAAAGACACCTGGGAGACTATCTACCGAGGGCAGCCAACAGAATTTTTCTTCCATACTAGGCAGAGGTTGAACACTAGAGCACCTCAAAATCTTCTATATAATGACTTACTTCCTCCAACAATGCCAAATTTATTAAAACAAGGTCATACCTGCTAATAGTGCTACTTCCCATGGGTTAAGCATATTCAAACTACTATAGTGTTCATTTAAGTATTTACATGCATATTTTCCAGAATAATTTAAATTGTCTAAATTAAATAAATGATTTACTTTACTTCAGCAAACATATTTTCTTCAACTTTGCCAAAGCACAAGTATGGGGACTATATTTCACACTGGGATATACTAATTAGATGTCCTTATTCTGTTCATTGTCCTAAGAAGCATATTCAAAATACCATGTGGCTATTTGTGTTAACCTTAATTTTGAGAGAAACTTCTTTGACCTGACTGCAGCTCACCAACGTCACAAAATCAAAAAGGTTATATGTAGTTCAGCATAAACCTGGAGATATAATTTGGATATTTGTTGTTCAAAGTTCACCAAACCTACATTTTTATGGTTAAAAATATAAAGTTGATCACAGGAATTAGAAACACAATAAAATTAAAGTTCATAAATCATAATTAAGTTGCAATTCCAACATATCACTTTCCATCCATCTTGGCAACAATTAGAAGTCACATCTAGAAATAAAGTACAAAAGAAATAAAAAAATAAAATATAGAACAAAGCAATTTTTGTCTTATGTGGACTTATAATTTAAAGTTTATCTGCAAATTTTTTTGCTGGTCATACATTGATTTCAACAGGATTGTTGTCTGTGAGACAGTGACAAGGTATAAAATAGAATTTCCCACTGAGAAAAAAAAATTCTATTGAATAATTTTTTTTTTTGGTCTTTTGAGACAGGCTTTCTCTGTGTAGCTCTGGCTGTTCTGGAAGGTGAATTCTACCATGAAGCTTATTATAAATGTAGATATCAATGGAAATTGCCCTACTTTGCTCTGTGAGTCCTGTTTTCACAGGGTCACATGCCTGGTGCTTCAGGAATTCTATATTGCCATATAAGAGATTCAAAACTATCAGAAACCTATGATCTACCACTGTGCTATGTACACAACAAGAATTTAATGTATAGCTGTGATCATCTGTGTTCACAGAGTCTTTATTACTTTGTATCCTGAATTGCACAACTCCATTTATTAAACTCATAAAGTCTGATTAAACCCTCAAATATCCATGCTTGCTCATTCTTAATTGTATTAATGGCATTTATAATTTCACCAAAATAATCCATCATAATAGGAAATAAGAGTGAAACATATTCACAGGCACAGAGAACTTTTGTAAGCTCAGTGCTTAAAGAATGATGATCTTTACTTGTTAATATTTAAAGATCTATAATTATCATGCTATTATTAACATATAATTACGTATAGTTAATGCATTATTTCATGTTTCACTTTTTTTGTATGTGATTTTGATAACCAAACCCATGACCTCCCACATCCTAGGCAAATGCTAAGCCTCAGGCAAAGATTCCATAATATTTAAAGGTTGAATAATATTTTCCTTTTTATTTCTGTCAAATATTACATTTGGGCAGGTAGATGAAAGTCAATTGCATTAAGTCTGATGACCTGAATTTCATACTCTGGTACCACATGTTAAATGGAATTGATTTCTATCAATTGTCCTTTGATTTCCATAAGTGCAATAAATAAATACAAGCTATAATTAAAGTATATAATTCAATTATTTAAATAAATTATTCTCATTGAAATAAATTGTAACTTAGTGAAATGCTTTATTTATTACTCACCCTAATGGGAATACTAGTTTTCACTAGAATAATACAATTTGTTTAGCTGAGACTATAGCCCAGCAATGCATCACTTGCTAACTTTTTCAAAGCCTTGACTTCAAGTTCAATTCCCAGCATTATAAAAAATTATTTTGGAAATATTTATACTTTTGTATTAGTTGTATCTACTAGATATAATGTTAAAATATGATATAAAATTTCTAACAAAGAATAGAAAAACAACCAAAACCCTTCTCAAGTTCACTTTGAACTATTTATTTTAAAGTAATAGACTGATTTTGGCAATAGCTTATTTTCCTTAAAAAAAAGTTCTCTCAAATGTAACCTTGTAATCTTGACAGGACTGTGAACTTCATGCTTTATTCCTCTTCACCCTCTATGTGACGCATGGTGATTCTTAAAAGAAATGACTAAATTTCTGGAAACTAACTCAATGTACTTTTTTTGGTGAACCAAATTCCTCTTTGAAGCTACTAGTATGACTTAAGAAGAATACAAAATGTAATTCCAGACACAAAATTTCAAGCTCAGATATTTACTTGAACCATGCTTAGGAGTCACACTAATACATGGCTTGTCAAATCTATGAACTATTTTCTTTTTTTTTTTTTTTTTTTTTTTTTT
>NC_034605.1:10066627-10068895 GCF_900095145.1 Mus pahari
CGAACACCCATCCTGGGCAGGAGAGGCGCAGGACGATCGGTGAACTATTTTCATACCTTGTACAATTATCTCAGTGCTGTTTATTCAAACACTGAGAAACTAAAACCAAACCCTGGGAGATATCCTTTAATACATATGCAATCATGAAGAACCTTATTTTTGATATACATTTATATTAAATGAGTGTTTGAGGAGTGAAACTATTAGAAGATGACATACATCATTTATTTATTCCAATATCATTAGGCATAGTATTGTAGTTCTTGATGGTGTTTAAAACAACTAGAAGCTTGAATTTCATCAATTTGAAATACTGATTATTCTACCATTTGTATAGAGTTATTTCACTGGCTCCATCCTATCTGTACATAGATAAGACCTTCTCAGTTTTTGTTAAAGTCACTTAAAACTAACTGGTGATATGTTAGTTCAGTGATCACTCAATGACTTTCTACATTGAACTGATTAAGTCTCTCCACAATTTTATTTTGTTGTTCTATTGTAGGTTATACTACAACCAACATTTAAAAAAACATAATCAAATGTTTATATGTTCTGGGTTCTAGAAAATCCCTTTTTGCTTACTCTTGTGTTCTATTTTGTTCAAGCTCAGATATTTTACTCTTCACATTGCAGTTACAGAATGTGCTGAATTAGTTCACAAGTTTAGTGTGGAAGCTGCATTAGTGATTTCTGTATTGGCAAGCCAATTTGAGACTCTAGTAATTCAAACTTTTTATTTTATAAATAGGAAATTGAAGTTTAGATATTGTGAACATGCCCTAACTGTGTCACTTTAAGAATTCTATAAACAGTATGTACTGTTTTCTAAATATAATGAGTAGCACAACAATAATTTGATGTGATTTGGAAGAAAAGAGGCTTACTATGTTTTTCATGGAACCATATTATCCTATGTATGGATGACTAAATATTGGAAGTAAAATGTAAGACTTTGTTTATGTGGGATAAAATGTCCTAATATTGTAAACTTTCTGTTAGAGTAATACAAACAGTAAGAAAACGCTCAGTAAGGTGGTTACATCTGCTATCACTCACTTATTCTCCTATATTTTGGATAAAATAATGTCATCTATTGTAGTTGGAACAATGAAAAAGAAAAGGGACTTTATGAATAAACATGAAAGATTTCATATTTCTATTTATCTTCATTTGCTCTTGAGAAAGAAAAATGAATTTGATAGATTGCCTAATGTGTTTGACCTTATCAAAAGGTATTTTGCATTTATATTGAGGAGTTTGAAAAGAATGAGGAATCAATGCTTATAAAAACTAAGGTAATTCATTCATTCATTCCTATTTTAGGGTTTTCTCCAACAACTATTTATTGGATTGCTACATCGGGGACTTTTCTAGAGAGTTTAGCAAAGACAATGGTACTGAGGAAAAAGGGTAAGACAAGAACGTTTTGCATTAAATTCTTGAAGACCACAGTGACTGACTAGAAAGCAAACAAAATGGGCAGACTCAGTCAGCCCAGGTACCCTAAGACTTGGCATTGACTCTGATAGAGATCAAATATGCTGAGGCTTTGACCCAAGACTTTCTTCTGAAGAGGTCCACGCTGGCTTCTGTCTCAAGAAATCCTGGTGCCGGGACTGAGTGATATGACTGTGAAGAAAGATTACTTTTGAAAAATAGGTGAGGAGACTGCCTTAGATGTACATAGATGTGAACTCAGCCCAAGCCTGAAGTCTTCATTCTGATCACAGCCAGAAAGAGAGTCCCTGCAATGGTTCAGGGACTAACAAAGACAATATAAGTAACAGGCTAAGGAAGGGAGAAGGCACCTGGAGTGACATCCAAGGAAAGCCACCAAGCACTGTGTGGGATCTTAAAACCAAATACAAGGTTTATTAATATTAGGCTTTTGACACCTTATGTTGATTATTGTTAGAAAGTAATAGATTAAAAGAATATACAATGCCCATGTGGATTCATAACTCTGTTAAAAAAACATCTGGACAGCACATTTGGGACAAGTTCAAGTGAAGCTTATTGTTAAAATGCATTTATGAAAGAAGAAAGTGAGGATGGAGCAATAAGTAGATGTTGCAATATTCTCAGTAATGGTTCACTACTGTTTCTAAATGTTTTATTAAGAAGGAAAGGAAAGGATTTTCTTTTTTTTACAAAAATAAGAGCTCTTCGAGTACCCCATTCGGGAGTCCATCCCATCATCAGCCACCAAACCTAGATACTAATGCTCATGCCAGCAAGATACTGCTGAAGGGACCCTGATATTGC
>NC_034605.1:10069165-10070559 GCF_900095145.1 Mus pahari
ATTTTTTCAATTAGTGACCAAGTGGGGAGGGCCCCTTGTGGGTGGGACCATCTCTGGGCTGGTAGTCTTGGGTTCTATAAGAGAGCAGGCTGAGCAAGCCAAGGGAAGCAAGCCAGCAAAGAACATCCCTCCATGGCCTCTGCATCAGCTCCTGCTTTCTGACCTTCTTGAGTTCTAGTCCTGCATCCTTGGGTGATCAACAGCAGTATGGAAATGTAAGCCGAATAAACCCTTTCCTCCCCCCCCCCCAAAAAAAAAGAGCTCTTCATAAATTTTCTAACTCAAAACATCCAGGAAATCCAGGACACAATGAGAAGACCAAACTTACAGATAATAGGAATAGATGAGAATGAAGACTTTCAACTTAAATGGACAGCAAATATTTTCAACAAAATTATAGAAGAAAACTTCCCAAACATAAAGAATGAGATGCCCATGAACATAAAAGAAGCCTACAGAACTCAAAGTAGACTGGACCAGAAAAGAAATTCCTCCCGACACATAATAGTCAGAACAACAAATGTACTAAATAAAGATAGAATATTAAAAGCAGTAAGGGAAAAGTGTCAAGTAACTTATAAAGGCAGACTATTAGAATTACACCAGACTTCTCACCAGAGACTATGAAAGCCAGAAGATCCTCTATAGATGTTGTACTGACCCTAAGAGAACACAAATGCCAGCCCAGGCTACTATACCCAGTGTACTGGCTAGTTTTGTGTCAACTTGACACAGCTGGAGTTATCACAGAGAAAGGAGCTTTAGTTGAGGAAATGCCTACATGAGATCCAGTTGTAAGGTATTTTCTCAATTAGTGATCAAGGGGGAAAGGGCCCTTGTGGGTGGGACCATCCCTGGATTGGTAGTCTTGGTTTCTATAAGAGAGCAATCTAAGCAAGCCCCGGGAAGCAAGCCAGTAAAGAACATCCCTTCATGGCCTCTGCATCAGCTCCTGTTCCTGACCTGCTTGAGTTCCAGTCCTGAATCCTTTGGTGATCAACAGCAGTATGGAAATGTAAGCTGAATAAATTCTTTCCTCCCCAACTTGCTTCTTGGTCATGCTGTTGTGCAGGAATAGAAACCCTGACTAAGACACCCAGCAAAACCCTCAATTACCATAGATGGAGAAACCAAAGTATTCCATGATAAAACCAAATTCACACAATATCTATCCACGAATCCAGCCCTTCAAAGGATAATAAAGGGAAAACACCAACACAAAGACAGAAAATACACCCTAGAAAAAGCAAGAAAGTAATCCTTCAACAAACCTAAAGGAAGACAACTTCAACAACAAAATAACAGGAAGCAATTACTTTTCTTTAATTTCTCTTAACATCAATGGACTCAATTCCCCAATAAAAAGACATAGACTAATAGACTGGTTACACAAA
>NC_034605.1:10070570-10073128 GCF_900095145.1 Mus pahari
GATAGCATCTGAAATGTAAATAAAGGAAATATCTAATTAAAAATGGAAAAATATAATAAAAATAAAAATTTTTTTTGGTCACATGTCAGAACTCTTATTCTATCCTGGTGATCTGAACACAATTTACCAGAGCATGTCACATCATGGAGGCTGGGAAATTGTGAACAGAGAAGTCTGGGGACATACTATATTTAGAATTTATTTATGTATTTATTTATTTCCAGTTTTAAATTTATTTTGATTCTATTCTAATTCTCAAACACTAGGATGATGCTATTCACATTCAGGATGGCTCTTCTCCTCATCAATTAATCTCTCAAAACACCTCCAAAACCTTCCACCAAGCTTTTCCTTCAGTCTCTTAAGTAATTCTAAATCCAGTCAAGTTGAAGTGAAGATTAACCTCAATACTATTGTGGCCTCCTGTTTTACAAATGAAAAAAAAGAGTGAATCAGGAAACAGTAAATGTACCAACACTCTCAGCAGAGATTGCAATGTATTTGTTCTAAAATTGCAGATAATCAGCTATGCTAAAACATTAAAACAAACCTAACTATTTGTGTAAAAATAAGCAAAAATATTGATATTAGAAAATTCTTTTTGATGTACTTAGTAGAGGCAAGGCTATTGTTTGGTTTTATAAAACAAGCACAGCTTGTAATCATGATTGATGCGCTGTTGGATTCTAGGTACAACCACTTCATTTAAGAACCTTTTGTATCAATATTCATAAGTGAGATTAATGTGAAATTTCCTTAGTACAATTTTTGTTGAGGACCTTAGACCAGTGTTTCACCTGATTTATGAAAGCAATTTGAGAGTTTCCCTTCTTTCTTGTGCTCCCATATAGATCTGTATTAAGCAGTTAAACACTTCCATAAATACAACTTAAGTATGTCTTGCAGGGAACTTGGGCAGATCATTGGGCAGACCAGTATCAATCTCTTTTTACTTCAACTTCATATTCTCAAGTGAGACTTAAAATTGATGCATAAACACTACAGGTAGAACACCCCATGTATAAGAATCCATACTTAACTTCTGCATTTACAAGACACATGGCTAGAGTTGAGATGAGTCATTATGAGACTTTGCATCCTATTAGGGACCTCAATGAGCTCAAAAACTGAAAGGTGGGCTATGAGAAAGAAACTCTTAATAAGGAATTCTTCCCATGACATACAGTGGATGTAATTTTCAATTTCAATTAGCATGCTATAATCCTAAGCTTACATTAATAGGAATAATCTTCATGGGGTTGTATATATTAAGATATGAAAATGTTCACTATCTCATAAACATTATTTTAAACTTATAAATTTTATTTGTTTATTTATATCCCAAATGCTGTCATCCCCTTCCCTACCCCCTCACTAGTCACCCATCACAGAGTTCCTCCTCCCAAGCCCTCCCCTTCTCTTCTGAGAGGGTGGGGTCCCTTGTATATCACTCAACCCTGCACATCAAGTCTGCAGGATTAAGTTTCTCTCATACTGAAACCAAGCAAAGCAGCCATGGATACTGAGCTTCACTTGTGCCAGGGACCTTGGTCCAGCATGAATATTCTCATGGGTAGATAGCTCGGTCTCCGAGAGCTCCCAGGGGTCTAGGCCAGCTGACTCTGTTGGTCTTCCTGTGGGGTTCCCATCCCATTCAGGTCCTTCAATCCTTTTCCCAACTCTTCTGTAAGGGTCCCTGACCTCTGTCCAATGTTTGGCTGTGGGTATCTGCATCTGTTTCAGTCAGTTGCTGGGTAGCGCTCAGAGAACAGTCATGCTAAGCTCCTGTATTCAAGAAAAGTGACTAGATACAAAATTAACTCAAAGAAATCAGTAGTCCTCCTTTATATAAATGATAACCGGGCAAAGAAAAGAAATTCCTGAATCAACATTCTTCACTATAGCCACAAATATAAAATGTCTTGGTGTAATTCTAACCAAGCAAGTGAAAGACCTGTATGACAAGAACTTCAAGTCACCGAAGAAAGAAATTAAAGAAGATATCAGAAGATGGAAAGATCTCCCATGTTCATGGATCAGTAGGTTTAAAGTGAAAATGGCCAACCTACCAAAAGCAATCTACAGGTTCAACACAATTCCCATTGTCATTCCAACACAATTTTTATAGACCTTGAAAGAGCAATTCTCCACTTCATATGGAAAAAAAAACCAAAAACCAAAAAACAAAACAAAACAAAAAACAGAATAGCTAAAAAAATCTTAAACAATAAAAGAACTTTGAGAGGAATCACCACCCCTGATCTCAAGTTGTACTATGGAGCAACAGTGATAAACACTGCATAGTATTGGTACAGAAACAGACAGGTTGATCAATGGAATCGAAAATTTTAAACTATTTATTATTATTATTATTATTATTATTATTATTATTATTATTATTATTATTTTCTTTATTTACATTTCAAATGCTATCCAGAAAGTTCCCTATACTCCCCCCCCTGTTCCCCTACCCACCCACTCACTCTACTTGGCCCTGGCCTTCCCCTGTGCTGGGTCATATGAAGTCTGCAAGACCAAGAGGCCTCTCTTCCCAATGA
>NC_034605.1:10073765-10077364 GCF_900095145.1 Mus pahari
ATGTTGAACATTTTTTCAGGTGTTTCTCAGTCATTCGGTATTCCTCAATTAAGAATTCTTTGTTTAGCTCTATACCCCATTTTTTAATAGGGTTATTTGAATTTCTGTAGTCCAGCTTCTTGAGCTCTTTGTATATATTGGATATGAGTCCTCTATCAGATTTAGGATTGGTAAAAATCCTTTCCTAATCTGTTGGTAACCTTTTTGTTTTATGTAAATAAAATAAATTATATCATCTTCTCTCTTCTCCCTATCATTTTCCTAATGCCTCCTATGCTCTTTCAAATTCATATTCTCTTTTTAAAAAAAAAAGCATTGTTGTTAAATACAAATATACATCTATGCAAATAAATATATCAAAGCATCTGCCCAAAACTCCACTTATACTTTAGTTCAAGATATGTTTGAAGTAGGGTAGAGAGGTGAAAATAAGATAAATAAGAGATTTCAAAACTTCAGTTGTAATGTTAATTGCACGTGGAAATCATTTTGAGAATTCACATAATTACTTCAAAACACGTAAGTTAATACCTAGACATACTGAAAGTAACAGTACACTGCCAGAGTTGTTGTAAAACCTTAAATCCCCTTACTTCCCAGTTACCTTCTTTTCAACAGCATTCTTATGGTAGGTTGTTTAGCAGATGTTTGAACACTGAGGGTCTGAATGCAGAGGATGAATCATAGTGTGGAGTTAAGCAGCTAAAAAAATCAGCTACATGGGAAATTCTTCCCTCCTTTTTTTTTTTTTTTTTTTTTGACTAGCTATTTACATTTTCATATTGAAGGTTAATCAAAGTAACAGATGATATGCAGAAACTGTGCTCATGACAGTTACCTCCAGGTCGTGTCTCATTAGCATATACTTGAAATCTCTAGTGAACAGTTTCTAGTTCATTTTTCTAAATCATAGGCTTAAAATATTCCAAAAGAGAAATGAATATCAGTTATATATTTATGAGACATATTAAGAAATGGGTTATTAATTGATTGGAGTCCTTGAATTATACTGATCAATACTTCAATTGTTTTGTGTAAAATAATATCAAAACAACTTGATGTTATGACCTTCAAGTGTATTAAGTAGGCATTGAATTAATATGAAAATAGATGTATATTCATGACCATTGCCAAAAAATAATCCATATTTGAGTTCTTACAAGGTAGTCAGTAAGAAAACACTAGTATATCTTTACACAAACATGAAGGAAGACAGGCAAAGTTTATGTGCCCCTATTGATGATGCAAGCAAGGAAAAGCATTCATCTACATAACCAGCAGTGATGACTTCTAAGAGAAATAGACACTGTTATCTTTCTCATTTTTTTTCTTTTCTTAAAGTTGTTCATTTGGCTTTAAATATTTCCTGCATCTGAAAGATTTCCATAGATATTGAGAGGTACTTAAGGGCTCTGGTTAAGCTATGAGAAAATAAGGCTTTTAGGCAGCTATTTTATGTCTCAAAGACTATACGACTGAATGAGTTAAGATGAATGGAAACAAGCCAGAGAAATCATTCAGTGGGTAAAGGTGTTTACCACAAACTCTGAGGATCTGAGTTTGATTCTCAAAATCCACGTAGTGGAATAAAAGAGTTGTGTCATCAGATATCCATGCATACTGGCACATAAACACTCATGGCACAAACACATCAACCAAATATAAAAATTAACTGTAAACATACCAGAAAATGAGGGAAAATATACCTCTTTGTGTTCAACATAAGGCTGCATAATCTTTCCCATATGGTTGTCTAGAGTTTGTAAAGTACTAGAGAGTAGCACTTTAAAAAATAGCAGAATATATGATAAATATTTTTGCATATCCTCAGTTGATAAATTAGTCAGATTGCCATACATTGAGGAAGGAACATGCACACTTTGATGGAGAGCATCAGATGATCCATTCAGGCTTCCTGAAACCCAGCCCTCAGGGCTAATTACATGTGTGATGATGGAGGTAGTTTTTATGGCCCTTCCCACATGCTGCATCTTTCCCTCCTCTGAAATGCCACAGCAATTTATCTCTGTCCTGCTCATGCAAGAGATCATTATATATACATTTTGATTATGTTAATAACCAAGGTTATTAAATATTCATTAGGTCCTACATTATTTGATAATGTACTTCTTTTTGTCTGTGACAGCTTCTGGAAAGATAGAAGACACCTGTACACATTTCTCCCATATATTTACTCTACACCACCGGTACTCTAAAGAATCTCATTTTCTTTTTTACTTTCTGAACATTGTTCACAAATACAAGCTCATGAGATGAAGAATTGGAAGCACACAATGGTGGCTTTAAAGTAGCAAATGTACATTTATTAATGCTCTGAATTGGTGTTGACATCAGCATATATCCTATTCTTTATGGTTTAGGCTCTGGAATGCTTAGAATATCATTGATTCTATTGTCAATGATAGTACAAGAAAGTGTGTCAATGAACGTGGAAATGAATTGCATTTTTGTTTTCTTTTTCTGTCTTGATGGTAGTTCTGTATTTTAATAGCACCCGATTGTGTTGTTTCTTCCCCTGTCACCTATTATGTCTTACTTCTTTTTACCTTACATTCCAAGAGTTCCAAGAGAGTAGGTGTCTAGACAATGGTAATAGGTTGATTCATACAATTTTGATTATTTTCTCTTATTTTTTTTTCTTTTCATTTCACTATCGTCTTCATGATCAGGTATCTTCTGCTGACATTAGAATCTCTTCTTTGCAGGACTTATTGCTGTAAACTGCATGTTTTTGTCGTTATTTCATTTTTCCAATACATATCAAGCTTTCTATGACCCAGTGTAAAATATGATTCTTATTTTACCTGAATGATATTAATGTAATAAACTATACATCGAGGTAATTGAGCAATGAAAAATGCAAATAGCATGGCACCTATTTTCATAATGCTTTACATATCTTCTTCTAGGTTGTCTAACTCATCTTTCTAAAACTATGTTAAATCAACGTGATTTGCCTGAGTCAGAATTCATCCATATTTTGCTAACTTTAACAAGCATAACACAAAAGAAAAGAGGAAAGCAAAGTGAAGCAAAACCAAACCAAAAAACTTGAGGTGATATGGAGAAATGAGCCTGAGACAAATTTTTCTGATGACAGCAACTATCATAGGATACTGGTGGACCCAAAACTCTGCAAGAACATCTCTCTGAAAGGGTAACCGCCCACAATGACCTGCTTAGTTTCTGCCCTGTGACACACTGAGTATTAATTTCGTTATGCTAGGTCTACTGTATAAAAACCACAGCATAATACTCTCTCTTTTTCCCTTTGACTTGTTTTTCATTCTTTGGAATAGGAGATGTCACTGTAGAATTGTGATCATGGCTTTCTTCAAGGGATTTATTCTTTTTTCCAAATTTTATTAGGTATTTACTTCATTTACATTTTAAATACTATCCCCAAAGTCACCTATACCCTCCCACGCCATGCTCTCCTACTCACCCACTCCCATTCCTTCACCCTGGTGTTCCCCTGTACTGGGGCATATAAAGTTTGCAAGACCAAGGGGCCTCTCTTCCCAGTGATGGCCGATCAGTCCATATTCTGCTACATATGCAGCTAGAGACACAAGCTC
>NC_034605.1:10077375-10083450 GCF_900095145.1 Mus pahari
TGTCCTTGTTCCTGCTGTCACAGGCCCATCACTATTGGACTGGAGCAGCTGTTGTGTTCTACCCACCAGTGATCCTAAGATAGCTTGGGTAGTCTGCTAGGGACCGTGGGGGTATCCACCACATCCACACACTAGGTGACCCGGTGCTGGTGCAGACTGGAAGGGTCTTGTGCCCCTGATCAGGCCTGTTCTCTGCTACCCTAGTGCTGCCTCAGGTCCTATGCAGAATTGAATTGGAGCAGATGTTGTGTTCCACTCACCAGTGATCCTAAGATCACGTGGGCAGTCCTCTAGGGACCGTGGGGGTGTCTGCCCACTCTGTGCCCTAGGTGACCTGGTGCTGGCGCAGACCAGAAAAGATTTATCTCTTCAAGGGATTTATATTGGAGGTAAATAGCATATGCTACAATATCCAGCCAATAATTTCCATAATAATGTGCTCCCAGCTGATTTTATTGACTTTACAATTTCTGAGGTAAATTTATTGTCAATGCTTTTATGCCTAATTCCTTGATTTTACTGTAAGGTTTTTAGTTCATTTTATAGAGTGTTCCATACTTGCTTTTAGGCTTGGTTAATTTGATTTCACAAGAAAGTATGAATTCATCACATTTCTCCCCCTGTGTTCTAGATAAGTTTCCCCCATGACACTCTCCTTCTTAAAAGCAAGCTGTTCTTTAAAATGTTGCTAGTAGTAGAATGCAAAACAGTAGCTTTTGAAGCACTCACAATCCTGTTATGGAGTCTCAACAAATATCCAGCTATTATTCCTCCTGGAATATTCTATTATCCACTACACTGTTCAGGATTTCCAATCCCTGCATAAAGCATCAACACATATGCTGGTGTGATGTGTAATTCTTTGCACTTGTTCCATTTCCATGTATTTTTCTCTCAACTTGCTTCTGAGTTGCCATAATTCCTACTGGATAGGAGTTGTCAGCACAAAAGGAAGCTTCCTCAACAGGATGGAGCTCCAGTGAAGGAGGACTTGTGGTTTGAATAAGTGTTCTATCTCCCTGCAAAGATGCATATGTTAAGGGCTTGATCCTTGAAATAATATCATGGTAGTTTATGATCTGGTGGAAGAACCTTGGGTTATAGAGTGGGTGCCCTGAGAAGATGTGTTGCCATTCATGGGAATCCCTTTCTTCCTGCATCAGTTTAGATTGTTATCATCTTATTTATAACAGCACTTGCCATGATACACTACTCTTACCAGACACCAAAACAACGAACCTAGCTGATTTTGGACTGTGTATTAATGTTTTCCTCATCTTTTCTATTTTTGTATATAGGCTCTCATTTATTGTTTCCCCCTGTAGTCTGAGTCTCACTAAGCAGAGTGGGCTGACCTTGAATTCACAAGGATCCAACTGCCTTTGATTCTCAGCCACTGGGATTCCAGAGTTTGCCACCATGGCTGACATGCTATTTGTCTTCTGTCAGTATCTTCCAGCTGCCAATTTTATAATGGAAAATTGTCTTAATTTATACCAACCATGTCTTTATGATTGCATAGTTTTATATAGTCTTCTTATTTTTAGTGCCATGTCTAATTCCTGCCAAGCATACTGAGCATATATACATGTAAAAATAAATTCAAATCATTCGAATATTTTCTATAGAATTTTTTCTAGGAAAAGTGGATTACAGATAATTTAAGATAAAAATATTCTTAAATTTCTATGCATTTAATTTTAATTAGTATATTGTAAAATATTCTAGTAATACAATACATCTGGATTTGTACATGGTAGACAAAGGCACTTTCTGTAAATAAATTTTGAAGAAAATGTTTCAATGCTCTTAATTTAGTATTGTATGATGTAAGAATATTGAAAGCACAAACCTGCCATCTTCTAATGGTCTGTGTTGGGAAAAAAGAATGATATATTTTATCACATCATAGAGGGGGTCTAATTTTTAGAAATAATTCTTAGTGTTAACCTCAAAGAATATTTTTCAAACTCATTATCTTTTCTTATTTTGTATTTTTTGAAATTATAATTTCTAAATATTTTTTGAAATGTGTTATGTCCCCCTTCCCTTTCTTCCTTCAAAATCTAAGTGACCTCATCCCTCCATCACCTCCAAATTCATTCTCTTTCAAATTCATGGTCTCTTTTTCTTTAATTGTTGCTTTATAAATGTATACATATCAATATCAATGATGGTTTTTATTTTGTCCATTTCTCAATCTATGAAAATATTCCCCAGAACTTTAATTTGGACTAGAACTTGGATTCCAGAAATAATAGAGGTAATGAACATATGTGTTTACAGATAATGTACTGATTGTCATGATACCAAGCCTTAGTTTATAGGGTTATAAGCACATAGCTGTGTCTTTGTAACATTTACAAATAACAATGTCATGTCAGTACAGTACCATAGCTGGCATAGTACCCTCAGGAATGATTCCACTGCAGAATCCATGAAATTGCTCAGTGGTCACATTTTGACCATGCTTCCAAGAAGCCTTCAGCTGCACCTTTGTGTCAGCCATGGTATGCACAATGGCCTACAGGTAGAATTAGATCTCAACACCTCTCATATTCTACTATCTCCTTCTAGCCATCCTTTTCAAAGCTTGTATATTATCCCTGTTCACAAAATCTTATCCTGCAAGTCAAAACCAAATACATTAGAGGCTCAGCTGTCATTACAGATTCACTGACTTTGCTGGAGTTCTGAACTGACAACTACTTCCCTCTGCAAGAGACTATAGGGAACTTCAAGAGAATAGCACTTTCTGCTATCTTTTAATCTGCTGTAAAGGGGGAAATGTAGTCTGTCCAGCTAGGATATGAACAGGGAACAATGTGGGATATTCTGTTTAGTTTTCTTGAATAGTGCTCTGTAATATTACATCATGTTAACATTCCTTAAATGTATTTTTGTATTTGTTAGAACTTCCGTGTAATGATTTATTCCTGTGTTTGCTGAAGCCTTGGAAGATCTGTCACATCGAACCATCAAAAAGTTATGCTAAGCCAAACAATGAAATAAAAGTCATTGATACTATCTCAAAATGAATCTACTTTATTTGTATTCTCCAAGAGGGAGTTTCTCTAGTAAAATGTTCAGTTAAATGAGAAGAAAGAGTGATAAGAAAACAAATGGATGACACATACTCTAACCTGCCAAGTACTGCGGCACAGTCATGGCTAGTTCCAAAAGGAAACACCATCCATCACCTACACAATTTCACGGTCCAAATCAGCAGTGCCAAGCCGACAATTGTGAAGTGTTTATAGACTTATACAGAGTGTGCTATTGTTAATCTTATTACATTTAATGTCACCCTATTTCCTATCAACTCACCAGTTTCCAAACAGTGATTTTAGACTTGTTTAATGGAAGCCCACCAAAGAACACAATTTCCAAAATTTAAATTCTGTTTTCTTTAGAGAAAAACACATGGTTGAAACAATAATATGTCATATACAAAGATACTTTAGGGCAACATATTTTAAAACTTCCCTTTAGAAATAACGGCAATGAATAAATTTATTGTTTCACATCCATATTTAAATGGCAACTAATGACACTTGATCACAAGTATAGATGAAACTAAGTCAAAGAAATTAACTTGAAAATCATTACGAAGAACTGTTTAATTTTATTTTAGACAGAAAAAGCTGTGATTTAAAATCTCAATTCAAGATGCTAATGTTAGGAACCCAAAAAAGTTGTCTGAACCTGGAAATATTTTCTTCTTTCTGCTTCCTCTAAGAATCAGTGTTGTATTTTAATGAATTCCAAAGTCAGTTTTTCTAGCACTGTAGATATACCTAAATGGGCAAGAGTGCTTAATGTGAAATCAAGAATATCTGAGTTGAAATCCTAGCCCCATATAAAATTCAGGTGTGTGTGTGTGTGTGTGTGTGTGTGTGTGTGTGTGTGTGTAACTCAAACTTTGCATGAGAGCTGGGAAAGCCAGGGTGGTTAGAGATAACCCAGTGTGGGTTAACCAGCTGAGGCAAAATGATGATCTTCAGGATTAATGAGAGACCCTGACTAAAAAATTAAGAGGGAGAGAAAGATGTGTGCATATACCACAAACATACACATTAAAAATAATTAATGTTGGGCTAGTGAGAAGGCTCAGTGGTTAAGAGCACTGACTGCTCTTGCAAAGGTCCTCAGTTCAAATCCCAGCAACCACATGGTAGCTCACAACCATCTGTACAGCTACAGTGTACTCATATACATAAAATAAATAAATCTTTAAAAAATATGTCTACTAAAAGCTCCTGAAATACGATTTTTGTTTGAAATAACAAATTGTAATATGTATTAATCTCATGATTCACTCTAAACTCATGGCCCCTCCTCATTGGGCACAGGGATTACAAGTGTGAGTCATCATCCTGTTTATTTACTTATGCTGTGGCTTTAGCACCTCAAATTCAGGCTCCCATGCTTGTTCAAGAAACTATGGTGCCACATCTCCAGCCAGTGACTCACTTCTGAGAGTCTGGCTGTTGGGAGCAGTGGGAAGAGATACTGAGTGAGGGCAGGGTGACACAAGAGTCATGATCACAAAGAAATCAGAAATAGAATGATAAATTGTTAACAGCTGCTGTTAAATTCCATACAAAGCCAGGCAGAAGAAGTCATACCGTGTTTGGAAATTCTGGATGTGTGAATGACTGTGTTACCACTTGATTCAGCACTGGAAAATGACTTAAATGGATAGGTGGAATTCACTTATTATTATTTTTCTCCTATGTGATACTGGGTGGAGGTTGGCAGTGTGGAGAACTGGCTTTGCCAGGGTTATTCATAGAGACTGTTGAAATATCCATCAAGACACCAGATCTGTAAACTAACCTCAACCTCCATCAATAAGAAAACATTTCAAACACCCTTAGTTTGTAGTAATTGGGCTAATTTCTCAGCAAAGGAACAGCATTGACAACTACAATAAGCTCCTGAGGTTGGCAGACTGCATTTTTTTTAAAGTAGTGAAAGTATAGAGAGTCTGTGATGCTGTAAAATTGAAGGCACATGATGCCTGACTTTGGATTCCACTCCAACCAATATTCCTAGTACTTGGCATGATAAAGTGCCCTGATACTCCAACTCCTTGGTTATTGCTTTTGTAAATGTCTGTAGCATTCTTACAACTCCCAGAGTGTAACAATTAACAAAATACTTAATATAAATATTAAGACATGCTGCAATAAATGTGTAATAAATCTGTTGCATAAGTATGTTCCCCCCCCCCATTTTTCTACATATGTGCAACAAGTCATGAGGANAAGCCGATAACTCTTAGCTTTTCATTTGCCCTTTTGTTTCTTACCACAGCGGTTTGTTTTTTTAATGATTCTATTTTTTCTTTGAGAAATTTAAATCATTTATATTGATAATATCTGCTCTCCTACTCCAACTCCCACCAGTTAGGCTCACAGCATGGGAAGGGGACCTGGGAGGTAAATTCATCCCTAACTGAGAATCTATTGACAATTAATAGCTACTGGGATGGGGAACATTCAGTTTCTTCAATGGTGTGTTCTCTCCTGGGTCACTTAAGCTCCAGTGAAAGTACACATATGACAGGGCTGGAGTTGATGGCTTAGTGATTAGGAGTCCTTGTCTTGAAAACCAAAAAAAAAAAAAAAAAAAAAAAGTCCTTGTTGCTCTTATAGAGGACCCAGTATGTTCCCTTAACCCACCTGGAATCTCACCATCATTCATAACTTCAGTTCTAAGAATTCTGACCCCCTCTTCTGACCTCTTTAGGCATTAGTTCACAGAGATGTATGCAGACAAAAACCACACCCATAAAATAAAATAGGTACATTTTTTAAAAATTAAGAAAAATAATATGTGAACAGCAGAAAATACATTTGATGGGTTTTAAATTGTTGCTTGTTTTCTTTTTCCTTCATTCTTTCCTTCTCTCTCTCTCTCTCTCTCTCTCTCTCTCTCTCTCTTCTCTGACTCTGTCTCTCTACTCTTTCACACAGAAAAAGAGACAGAGAGAAACACAGAAAATATATGTTCTATGGTCAGTTGACTACTAAGCTAACTGAAGAAAAATCCCAGGTATATACTGGATGG
>NC_034605.1:10083655-10095614 GCF_900095145.1 Mus pahari
ACACAGAGAGAGAGAGAGAGAGAGAGAGAGAGAGAGAGAGAGAGAGAGAGAGAGAGAGAGAAATTTAAATATTTGTTTTGAATATGAGATGAAGCAGTCTTCCTTGGGTGTCATCTCTCAAAGGGGAAGAAATGATGGGAAGAGGTTTTTTTTTTTTTTTTAGGTTAAGACTGGGAAGAGAGAACATAATCATATGTTCATGGTATATTGACTTAGCATATCTTTTTTGGTATATATCCAAGTTTAGCTTATCTGGCTTATATGACAGTTGGTTCTGTTTGTTTGTTTGTTTGTTTGTTTTGTTTTTAGAAAACCATCATTTTCACAGTGGCTGCATAAGTTTATATTTTCAGCTGTGATGTATACATTTCATGCCCCAGGATTCTTGTTTTGTTTTTGAGACAGAGTCAAGTTATTGGCAAGGCTAGCCTCAAACTCATGATAATTTTTCTGCCTCAGGCCATTGAGTGCTGGGAGTATAGGTTCCCTCCACCATGCCGAGTTCCTTTTATATCCTTATCAGGAGCAAAAGCTATCATGAATCAGCCAATCACTTCTTGGCATGCATTATCATACTGTGACACATTCTTAAATATCATTCATTGTTCCATACAAAGAAAATTGGCAAACTTTCCAAATTTCCATATTTTATTTCTGACCTTGCCCTTGGATTTTGAATTTCATGTGGTTCCATATGTTTAACTTTGTTCCATAGCTGTTGGCTCTATGGAGTAGGGGTGGAAGAGTTAGGGGGTCAAGTCTAGTAGAAAAAAGTTAAATCACTGGGAACACTTCCTTATAGGAGATCCTGGGATCCTTGCTCTATCTTGCCTCTCCGTTTTATTTCATAGTTTCTATGAGCTTAGCAGACCCCTCAGCTGCACACACCCACCATGAGCTCATCACAGGCCCAAGATCAGGGGGACAAATATCAAATGGGTAGAAGCCATAGTAAAGTCCCAAATAAGCTTGTCTTTGTACACTAATAATCTCAGGTATCTTGTTACCACAGAGAAAGTTGCTTAAGGTGCTCATTAACATCTGTGTGAGATTCCAGTAGGCACTATTCATCATGTGAAAAATGTAAAAATATACATTTACACATTTACAGAATTGTTGCCAGAATTTCTTGTGGCAAAATAAAGTTATTAATAACTACTTCTTAGTATGTTTCACTGTAGTCATCTGATTTAGAATTAGACAAAAATGCCTAAAAAATTCCAAGAAAACTCAACTTACACTTAGCCAGTTACTCCTAAGGACACATTCAAAAGCACCCATGTATAGATTTCCTGTAGAAAACAAACAAAAAAAATGTGTATTAACAAATGTTAAAATGGATAAATTGAGAAGCAACCAGCAAACAGAATTATTTGGAGAAAATGATTTCTTTTCCGTTAGAAAAGCCATAAAATTTTAACAAAAAAATAAAGCAGTTAAAATTATTGCATTTTAAATTTATTGGGCACCTGGGGACATTGCATGGCACAGCACATGTATGGAGGTCAAATGACAAGTATGGGGGTAACTTCTCTATTTATAACGTATTGGTTTTGGGGATTGAACTCAAGTCTCACCCATAGCAGAGAGTGTCTTTAACCAGAGAGCCAGCTCATAGGCCTTGATTTGAATTTCTGTTTAGAACTGTAGAAACAATGAAGCCAGTTTTACCTTCACATAACTGTCTGAAGAGCCAGAAACTCATGTTTTTACCCTACAGTCTAATGCAATTTCTGGAACACACCCTGCACCAGGGTGTAGCCTACCAATTTCCAACTTGCAAACTCATTTATAAACTTGTTAATCATTTGGAAGAATGAGGCAGAAATATTTTTTTTTTTCGAAATAAGTTGCAAATTGCCATGGGTAGTCAAGTTTTTAGAGAAGTTCACTTATCACTTTATAATGATGATGATAATGATGATGATGTGGGAGGGAGGGAGAGAAAAGACAGAGAGAGACAGAGACTCAAACAGAAAGAGAGACAGAGACACAGAGAGACAGAAACACAGAGAGAGTGGGGGTAGGGGAGAGGGAGGAAGAGGGAGAGAGACTGGAGATATTAAATAATTCCTTTTAGACTAGAACAAAGAATGAACAATCTATGATGGGAGACTATGTGAAACCCTGGGAAAGATTTCAGCAATCCACACTGATTGGTTTTTATTTTCATGGAGTTGCAGAACTGGTTGTCAATACTTGGCATGCCACACCATCAGAATATACAAGGGATTGGGAACTCTGTAAATGTAAGACTCATAGCCCGTCCCTCACACATGATCAATGATTATTTTAAAATTACAAGCTGGAGATAATCACCCGTATGATCCATTAGACTTTCAGCCTTTATCCTAAACGCTGTTAGAAATGGGAAGGGCAGCATATTAATTCTCTCTGGTATTTCATTATTTTCTTGTCACTCGTTTCATTAGTTATACACTATTCCACATTGGTGTCAATGACACAAAGCTAATTTCTTGACACATACTTTTTTATGGCCCTCTTGAATTGTACTCATTATGGAAAACGGGCTGAATTTTTTATTGGTTTATCCTCAATGAATGATTATATTGAAATAATTCACTTTGTTGCCAAGATATTACTTTCTAGAAGCATGTGAATTCCTAAAGATATGATTTGAAGGAATCCAATTTTCCAGTATTTGATAGAAAATCCATTTGAATAATGCAGTCACGGTAGTCATGGGAATCCATCTCTACTACTACCTTCAACAGGAAGGTAATTTGTACACCGTATTTTAAAGGTATTCCATATTTTAACCATCAACAGAAAGAACATTTAAGAGAAGTATCTTAAAATATATAATGGGGGAAATTTGCCTAAAATATATATAAACAAAATTTGTCTATAAAAGTGTTTAAGAATTTGTAAAATTCCTAAAGTACCAATAGATCTGGAAATGCAAATATATTTATGGTGTTACATGTGGTAAATTCTAATAGATAAGCCTTATATTAAAAACATGTTCTTTATCATTTGGCATATGTTTAAAGAAACAAAAAAAAAAAGTTATTGGCTACCTTGGTTTTGCTATGCCATATTGAAGGGGCACTTTGTCTCCATCTTGCTGATGTTATGTTTAGCTTAGATTGGCTTGGATGTAATAAGCTGTGATGCTGAGGCGAAAACCCAGATCCTGTTCTATGCGAGGCAAGTGCTCAGTTGTAGTAGTACACCTAACTAAATTTACTCATTTCTGTTACTAATAGTGATTGTTTTTTTGGAGGGAGGGGTGGTAAGACAGGGTTTCTCTGTATAGCCCTGGCTGTCCTGGAACTCACTCTGTAGACCAGGCTGGCCTGGAACTCAGAAATCCACCTGCCTCTGCCTCCCGAGTGCTGGGATTAAAGGCATGAGCCAACACGCCCGGCTACTAATAGTGATTTTGATTGATTGACAGATCAGAATTTTGTTGGACACAATTATATATATGTGTATGTATATATATATATATATATATATATATATATATATATATATAACATCATATATATATGATTGTTAATATTTTTTAAAATTATATATGTATTGACAGAAGACAATTTTTTATAGACCTAGGCAGGTGTTTATCTTCTGACTTCAGGAGACAGACCGACCACCAATCTTCCTGGCTCTTGTTTTCTTCCCTTCTTCCCTTCTCCCTCTTGCTCCAGCCCTGCTAGCTCCAGCCCATAGGCTTTTATTTGTTTCTTATTACAGACGGTTGTAAGCCACCATGTGGTTGCTTGGATTTGAACTCATGACCTCTCTCTCTCTCTCTCTCTCTCTCTCTCTCTCTCTCTCCCCTTCCCTCCCCCTCCATCCTCTCTCCTCTCCCATTCTCTCCTCCCTTCTCCCTCCCTTCCTCCCCTGCTCTGTGTACATGCTTGACTGTGGTGTCTTAGGACTCTTTCCACCTTATTTTTCAACACAAGGCTGTTCAGTGGTCTTCAGCTTTACAACATATCAGGTAGGTTGAGCTGGGCTGTCTTAGGATCCAGGGTTCTTCCCATCTCTGCTTTCTGGCACAAGGGTTATAAGCATGTGCTATCATGATCAAGGTAAGTAGAAGTGGTTGAATTCAGGTCTTCAGGTTCACAAGGGAATCACTTTATCTGTGAGCCATCTCTCCAGCCCCTTAATGTGTTTTTGAGCAGGTTATTATTGAAGGATGATCTTATTAACATGCCAAATCATTTTGAGTTTTTTACCTTTATTTTGTAAATCTGAAAGCAAAGATGAAGGCTCTAATTTTGTTCAGTCATTTTTTAATTGCGTATATAAAAAGTTATTTAGTCATTTTCTCAGAGTGGAGAGCATCACTCTGCTTTTTATTAACACCATTTCTCTACAACTGTGTCATTAAAGATTGTTTAACAAAAAGTTGCAATGTGTCATACACACATATACACAAATATGAAAATAAGTAATCTGCATGCATATATACACATGTTTGTACACACATATGTATATCTCTATGTGCAAATATATACATGAATATATATGAGATGAATATATATGATAGATGATATATACATGTAAATAATTCAGTTATTGTGAACCTATGCAGATGTAGGCATTTGTGCTATGATTAACCTGTAGAGGTCAGAAGACAGGTGGCAATGGGGTCAGTTCTTCCTATCATCATGTGGATTCTGGGAATTGAACTCCAGTCTTGAAATTCATAGCCAAGGCCTTTACTAATGGAGCCATCTTTCTATCACCTGATTTTTTTCTTGTTCTTTTCATTGAGGATACATAGTATTCAGCTACATCTATTTGTTTGAATTTTGAACTTTCTTTGTTATCACAAGGTAGACAGGAGTACTTGCTGCAGTGGAGAAAAAAGAGCTATATTTTAGCCTTGAGCTGCATTAGAGCTTTATGTATGTACCATCCTGGAGTATAATTACTTGCTTTATGTTTCAAAGTGGTATTGTGAAGAAGTAATAAACTGCTGAGGAGGAAATGTTAGTTTTTCCTTTAATAATGTTTTTTTTAAAAATATGTTTTTATCCATTAATATCTTCCAAAGCTTATCAAATATTCTTTTATATGAAAATAATGCCAACAAAATCATGATAGCACTGCTGATATTTAGGGTCTAACATGTATTCAGAGGCAGAAGGACCTTCGTGTTATAGATATTCAATTTCCCATTGGGAGCTGGCTGGAAACATTTCCTGTACAAATCTCATTTGTAGGACAATAATGAAAACCGTCATTGTTATGAGACTAAGAAATGATGTATGAGATGACTAGCATGGTGGAGATCATAAATGTTTGTAACATGTTGAAAATTACCATGATGCATATTGATAAGGATTTTAAATCATGCTCAAAATATATCTCAATAAAGCCATTTGCAGTTTCTTCTCTCTGTAATATCCAAGTGTACAATAGCAAAATTTTGAAAGTGCCAAAGCAAGGGTTATTTCTCTGGAAAGCAAAAGAATCAGATCTGCATTCCACTTCTGGAATCCCACCCCCATCCCACCTGCTATAAAAAAAAAAAAGCCAATGGAATGGTGATGTAGACAATCTAGCTTAATTGCTGAGCTTCAGGCTAATGAAAGACTCAGTCTCAAGGGAGGCAATGGCAATTTTAAAGATGATACCTGAGTTATGATATATTATCCACATGCAGCTCATACCAGTCAGGACACCATTTATAAAATATGTGCAAGCCCAAACCAGCTCATATCCTAGAAGGCGAGGGTGACCCCATAGGAAGTCCAGCAATCTCAACTAACCCAGGCCCCTGGGAGCTTCCAGAGACTGAGCCACCAGCTAGACAGCATACATGGGTTGGTTCAAGGCCCTGGCACATATATAGCTGAGGACTCCCTGGTCTGACCTCAGTGGGAGAAGATGCATCTAATCCTGGAAGGACTTGAGGCCCCAAGGAAGGATCATGTCCCTTGTGGGGGAAGCACCTTCTCTGAGGCAAGGGGGAAAGGAAATGGAATGAAGAACTTTGGAGGTGGGACTGGGAGGGGAGCAATGGCTTGAATGTAAATAAATAAAATAAATTTTAAAAAGAATTTGAATTAATAACGTAAAAAATAAAAGTAATACTTTTTCAGAGCCTTGAAAAAATATAGAATGATTATCTGTTAGGCATATTATTTGTTTATTTATAACTTTTAGCCCGTGAATATTCCCCACACTGAACACATGAAATAGTGTCCTGTCAGTGTGTGGTAACTGAAGTGTCCCTTCTCCCCAGCATTCCCAAATATGCTGGGTCAGTGACAGCAGCTAACGAAGCATGCATGTGTCTCCCCCATACATGTCCTGCTGACTTCAGAGGCTTCAGTGTTAACATTTACCAAATTCTGAAGGGAAAGAAATGCCTATTATTAAGGCAGACTATGCATTTGCTCATCATGTGGCCCCGCCACCCAGTATCAATAAGACTTCCTGGAGCATCCATAACAATTTTGAAGATTTAGAGTCTTGAGAAATTAACTTTGTCAAGGAACATAAACATGTTTTGATAAAACACAGAATAATATTTTCCATGTATATGAGAAATGATTTTTCAACAGAATTGCTCTTACATAACTAGTTTTTGTAAGATTGATGAGTATTAAGAAATGGCACACAGGTTCTCAAGAAACAAAATGCATGTATACATATGATGTATGTCTTTCACAGGAGTGAATGAGGAGAGAATAATCTTAAGTCAGAAAGAAATAAAATACAGTTTAGGAATTCCATGGCCTATTACTTTCATAAACTCTTTAATGAAACATCTTTTTCTTTTCTTTTTTTTTTTTTATTTTGTTAAAGCTAAGTAGTCTGAAGTTATTCATTTTAAACTTAAACATACAGGTAACAGTGTCATTAATCATGTAATGTTAAGTGAACATAAACTCAGTACCTCCAAGAATGAAAAATGAAGAGCAAATACCTCATGTTATTCTGACAACGATGACTTTTACAAGAAATATCACAAGAAAGAAAGCTGGAATTTACAATGTGAAGCAATTAAGAGCTAAATTAAATCAACATTGGTAGTCCTCCACATGGAAGGAGCCCTATCCCTTGACAAGCCTGGCTGTTACTACACCAGGCAAGGAATTTTGTGTGTTCATAGCTTAGCCACCAGAAAGTAGCCAGCTTGGGAAATCGATTTATTTGGGAGTCTTTAGGGTTGACATTTAAGTCTTTAAACATAATCAAGTGAAAACAAAAACATACAATTTGCTTGGGTGTTAGAAGTTAAAACCAAGGCAAAAAATTGGGGGGGGGGCATTTTAGAGTTATTATTTTTTACTTGCTTTCTTTCCTGTACCATCATTCTTTGTAAAGAGAATATCATGGTTTATAAATCATTTTACATATGAAAGAACAGTAGAAACTCAAACCTACATTTTAAATTCATTGTTTTATTATTGTCAGTGTGGAAATCAGTTACACAGTGGAAGAACTTATTTTGGCTTGTTTCTCTCTCTCTCTCTCTCTCTCTCTCTCTCTCTCTCTCTCTCTCTCTCTCTCTCTCTCTCTGTGTGTGTGTGTGTGTGTGTGTGTGTGTGTGTGTGTGTGTATCTATCTGTACATTTACATACATATTTATTCATTCCAGTATGTGAATACGGAAGATAACTTCAACTCACACTGTTTGAGACAGGGTCTCTTGGATGTTTATAACTGTATAAATCAACATAAGTGAGCTTTAGGATATTTTCCTGCTTCTCCATAATAGCATCAGGTTACAGAAATAAAGTACATTCTCCAGCTAAACCGAGTCCTGGGGTATCTGAACTCAGTTCCTCATTTCATGCACAGGAAATGCTTTACCCGATATGCTATCTGCCTTATATTAAATAGACATTTTCAGTGTAATTTGTTTTGTTCCAGTTGCCTCATTCTAGGAGAAACAATCCACTGAAGATACTAAATCTTAATTTTATTATGATAACAAAACTCATGTCATCCCAACAATTATAACAGAAGTAACTGATTACAAAGATGACTTTTTGGTTGGAGTAAAATGAAGCATTTAAATATCTAATGAAAGGAAAATTAAATACTTCAAGGATTTGCCACTAAAAGTTTTTGGCAAAGAAAACAAAATATATGTGGTTGTCTCTTGATGACGGACTAATTTTTGAAGAATTATGGTTTTAGTTTTCTATTTGAACACGAAACAGATTTATATGAAAGACAGACTAAAAGCACAGCACAGCTCATTAGAAACATGTAAGGTGTAAATGAGAACATCACACATAATTGTGGATTATTTTTCAATGAACAATTTGGAATAAAGAAAATACATGAAATTAATATTGATGATAAAGTCTAAGACATTATAGCTAAACATTCTTTATTTGTTATACTATTTATCAAAACCCATATTGTAGTTTTAATGTTTGACTATAAGCAATACATTTCTACTCAGAGTAATATGAAATATGAGAGTATAACTTCGGGAAGTCTTCAGGTTTTATCTGTAGCAGTCTGACAATGACATGATAAACATGTTTATTTTCTCTAAAGATTCTTAATCTTGCCATAGCAACCTGTGTTGGAAGGTTGAAATTTATTAAATTTAATTTGCTTCTTTACTTTTTTGGTTTATATCGCTCTTGCTGCCTCACTCCTGGACACCCCCTCTCACAATCCTTCCCCTTCCATTTTACCCTTCCCCTCTGAGTGGGTGGGGACCCCCTCGGTATCCCCCTACCCTGGCACTTCAAATCTCTGTGAGTCTAGGCACGTCCTATTCCACTCAGGCCAGACCAAGCAGCCCATACACTAGAAGAACATATCCCACACACAAACATCTTTTGAGATAGCCCTTGCTCCAGTTGTTTGGGACCCACATGAAGGTCAAGCTGCACATCTGCTACATATCTGTGGGGAAGCCGAGGTTCAGCCCATGAATGCTCTTTGGTTGGTGGTTCAGACTCAGAGAGCCCCAAGTTTGCTAAATATATAGCTGCTTGGTCTTCAGAAATCTTGTAGACTCAGAAATGTACCTCACATTAATTCTCTTATAAAACAGTATGGAACCCAAATGGTGACCTTATTGCACCACAGTGGTAAAATTCTGTGTATATTTGGAGTTGCCAGGAATTAGACTGTGAGGCAGATAACTTACATCTGAAGACATTCATGGAGAGATGTAGGAGGGCTGTCACATATCTAAGGCTTGGAGATGCACCCATAATGCTGCCTCAGTTCAGACCATAAAGCTGAACCTTGTACTATGTGTCAAGCAGACACTGGATGTGTGCCAGAGCAGGAACACAAGATAGGGCATCATGGCTACTCATGGAAGGATCTGGTGTAAAGTACTTAATGAAAGGTCAGTTGGCACAGTTCTTTGCTGCCATGAAACTGAGTCCCACATCCTAGGGGAGTACATGTGTGTGAGGAATTTCAGTATCTGATGGTATAATCCCAGCCTTCTTGAACTATTTTCTTCCAAGTCCTATGGATAAATCTCGAGAGCTGGTGTGCAACATGAGACTACAGGTTTGAATAATACATCATTTTTGGCAACATTTATGTTTACCGAGATATATACATCTAAATCTCATCCCATAAATACATAATTTTAATCGGTATATGTGTATTTATGTATACATATGGAGACCAGAGCTCTGCCTTTTCACTATTCCTCAAGTACATCTAGTTTGCCTTTGGAAATGGTGTTTTTCACTTTGCCTGGAATGCAAATTTTAAAATAAAACTGGGACTTGATTTTTTGTTTGTTTGTTTTTGTTTTTTGTTTTTTTAAAACAACATACTTGGCTTTTTATGTGTATTCTAGAAGATGAACATAGGCCTTTTCTCTTGCATTTTAAAGGTATATCAAATGGACATTTCCCAGATGAGTTTTTTTTTTAAATAAAAAGAATTATACTGAAGAAATAACAAGACATGGTCATTATCTGAGAATATTTATGTCCTGAGAAAGAAGATGCATACTTATAGCATCCTGGTATAACCTCTTGGCATACCGATAGCATCCTGGCAGGTGACTGTGCTATTACTGATGGTAAACCCTCATTAAATCAGACCATGCACAGTCCTTTCCTGCTTCAGTATAGAACACTATGACAACTATTTCTGCCCTAGAAATTCACCACAGCCTTATGGAAGACCATCTTTGAAATGTTCCACCCACATGGTGATTCTCTTCCACTCTAGATATTTATAAGGGATGTCTACATTTTTTCTTTTAAATATATAAATGATAGATACAAATTAATTTAAATACTTTTGATCCAAGAATATATAATAATGTAAGTGTTCTTCTGAGTAAAGGATCTGATTTAATTAAAACAAGAATGAATGAAAATAATCCTCATACAAAAGCACTTTGCTTAGATTCTGTTTATGCATAGTTTTTCTATTCTAAAGCTTAGTAAAGAACTGAAGTATTCATTTCTATGGAACTCAATCAAGAATATATTGCTTGCTTTTTTCCCTCCCTCCCTTCCTTCCTTCCTTCCTACTTTCCTTCCTTCCTTCCTTCCTTCCTTCCTTCCTTCCTTCCTATTTCTTTTAACAAATTCCCATAAAATTTGACTCTCTTTCACTTATACATGACAGATAACTTTATTATATTTTTCCTGCCTTTCAAAGCAAAACATTAAAGATAATTCTTGCTGTCAAATTTGCTCTACAAAGGCATGTTTGTATATAGTTTGCAATTTCTAGGCTCCAGGGAATTACATAGTATAAAATATTTTCATGGGAACATTAGTGTATAAAAACATCTCTCATGGTTTTCTGTTAAAATAAATATGACAATGGAATTTTTCTTTTAAAATAATAAAAAGCAGCATCTGATGCTATGACAAGTACAAAATCTCCCCCACAGGCATGCATCCAGAGGAATTGGTCTCTTTATGGGCAATGTATTTGCAGATGGCAAAGACTTAAGAAGTGGATACTAGCTGAAAGAATAGATCATCAGGACAATGATCTTAGGGTTGGATACCACCCTACATCTTTCCTGTACTCCTCTTCCTGGTACCCATCAAGTGGAGAATATCCTTTACCATTTTCTCCTACTGCCAAGGCAGGCTGCTTTGATATGTCCAGGATTAGTGGAGTCACTGTCTACAGAATGAAACCTCTGAAACTGTAAGAAAGAACAAGACATCTGTCCTGTCATGCTATGCTAAGGAAGTTGGCCACAACAATGAAAAGCCTAATACATCCGTTCCATGGACAATTTTTGGAGATTTCAATACCTTTGCTTTAAGTATGAGAAACTATGAGGTAATGAAAGTACACTCAAAGATTCAACACTGACATATTTCCAGAGACTTGCATATAAAATTGTGTGACATATGGAAGGGATACAGATATATGGGGACCTTGAAGGAAGTTACTCTTATAATATTAAAGCCTTGGTAAAAATAGATATTTGAGAAAAGGGTGCAGTTTCTGAATTAGAAGTTTATCAAGCTGACATCACCTTGATTGATTTCTTTTATTATATTTGATGTTAGTTTCAATTTGCTTAAGTTAGTACAGAGGACTTTGTTGTACAGCCCATCAATTCTGACAGAATTAACTCAAGTACTGCTTAATTGTATAATCAGTCTGGTCCCTTTAAGTATCAGAGGAGTTTGCTTGTAATAAATAGATGATGCACAAGTGAAAGGCTACTACATGGTTGGTTATATTATGCCATAGTTGTTTTTTTTTTTTTTTTTGACATACTCTCCCTATGGATTCTTCTTGGTGCTTGGTTAAAGTAAAAGGCCATAACAGAAAATACCTAGGTGCAAATTGTAGTATGTAGTTTTACTACCCCACAGACCATGCTTCCATCTTTACCCAGTTTCCCTAGGATCCACAGATAAAACACACACACACACACACACACACACACACACACACACATTAACTTAATTTTCTTTTTTTTTTTTTTTTTTTTTCCAGAGTTCACCTGAATTTTTTATTTATTTATTTATTTATTTATTTATTT
>NC_034605.1:10095625-10131391 GCF_900095145.1 Mus pahari
AGACCTGGGAGACCGCTTCTGGGTAGACCCCAAGCCTTAGTACTGCTCTCGGGTGCACTCCCCTCCTCGGGTGAGGAAAGGCGCTGGATGCCAGGCGGACACCCCTCCTAGGTCGGGGAGGCAAGGTGTTGGGCGCTGGATCAGCCTGCGGACAGCCGCCAGGCGAACACCCCTCCTGGGCAGGAGAGGCGCAGGACCTAACTTAATTTTCAACCTGCCTTGTGGACCAGTTGCTGGGCACTTCTAATCTCCTGTGGCTAGTGTGCCATTCCCAATACTTTTAACTCAGCACCCTAAATCTGCCCTCAACTATAGTTGCTCAGTTACTTTCTCATTGTTCTGTAACCCAAAACTGCCCTCAGCTTTAATTGCTTTTCTTATCTCCCACCTGGGGAAAAGGCCTATAGCCACTCAGGATCTCACATGGCTGTCACCCTTTCTCCCTCTGAAGCAAGATAAAACTCCTCCTCTCTTCCCAGTGTCTACTAGCTTGTCTGTGGGGACCTGGAAGCCCCGCCTATTCTGCCCAGCTCATTGGCCACTATCATCTTTATTGATGGATCAAGAACCAATTGGGGGTTCTAGCAGGGGAGCACAGCTACTCATATACCCTTGACCGAAGACCGGTCCTCCTCTATTCGGGGAAGGTCATCCTCTTCAACCGAGCACGCAGCTTCAGGAGGGACGCACATTGAGCGGTGAGGGAGGAAGGGGACACCCGCCTAGGTGCAACAACAATATGAACTAACCAGTAACCCCCTGAGCTCGTGTCTCTAGCTGCATATGTAGCAGAAGATGGACTAATCAGCCATCATTGGGAGGAGAGGCCCCTTGGTCTTGCAAATTTTATATGACCCAGCACAGGGGAAGGAAGGCCAGGGCCAAGTAGTGGGAGTGGGTGGGTAGGGGAGCAGGGATGGGGGCAGAGTATAGGAAACTTTCGGGATCGCATTTGAAATGTAAATAAAGAAAATTTTAAAAAAAAGAACCAACTGGGGAACAAGACCTTAGCATTAGAACCACTCTCTGGAGAAAATTATATTAGTAGCCTATAGGAAGTTTATTCATATGTGGTATCTAGGCTAGAGGACAGTCTTGCAATCATAAGAGATAAACTCCACATACTAGATGAACTCAGAAATGGAGTTCCCATCTGTTCTCCAGATGACACTACAGAGTAGCTTCCTTATTGACTGCAACCTGAATGACCCCAAGCAAAGAACCAACAATTTCTAGCTGCACATTTAACTCACAAAAAAATGACATAAGTGTGTTGTTTTTATGGTTTCCATTTGGTGGATCCAATAGGAGAGAAATTGAAATCGAATACATTTTTGGATATCTCCACGGATGTCCTATAAATAATAAGGACTTTCTTATTTAAATTACAGAAAGCAAAAACATGATCGACAATCCTAAGTTATCAAAGATTCATGGAATCTGGCAAACAATGTTAAGTGAAAAGTATAAAATATAGTAGAGGTTTACAGCTTTCTATCACTTATGTTCCAACCCCAGGAATATTTGTGGTGTTCTTTTGCTCTTTCTTAGAGTTTGTTGTTTTTGTTGATGTTGTTATTTCTTGAATCTCTCATTGTTTCACACGTTTCAAATAAGTAGGTGTTAACAATACAGTTGTTGAGGCTTCCTCATACTCAGAGACATCAACAGAAGTGCTATGGAGAGACTGCCTTTGCAAATATCTTCAATGTGTAGCATGATTCTGGGCATTTTCCCTTATGAAGTCACTCAATTATTTGTAGCGTGCCCAGCTCAGATGGACATTGTGCCCTCAAACTCTTCATAAGAAAGATCTGGGCTAGAATCAAAATTATAGAATGTTGACTTGTGGTTTAAAGTCTCTCTAAATTACCTCTTCATTCCATACATTCACAATAATAGAAAACAAAACCTTCTGTAAGTACCTTCCTGGTCTAAGATAGTCTATCTACATTGTTTCCCTATGAGGCCACAATATTTCTAACACATCACCACTTAGCAAGGGATAATGTGGAAGGATGAGACAGATAGTATGCTGACAATCATCACTCTTGTTTGCTTTTTTAAAGTAAATCTTTATTCTACCTGTTGTAACACTGCTGGCCTCATGTTTTTCTGCTACTTGGTTCAGCAAAGATGGATTTTTCCTAGTTGGGTTTATTACTTTCATAGTTATCCACTTGAGTAACTGTGTCTCTATGGCAATTTTGGTCATGTCATTGGACATAGTTAAAGTAAGACAGGCTGACTGGGGTCTTTTCATGTTTCTTACTATGGGTAATTGCTATTTCTACAAATGTCAAAAATTGCCATGTTTTCACAGAGCTATGAACAACATTGTCAATTTGAAGGCAGCGGGATGTGAAAACTATTTCAAAGCTTGATGGGTGTTGATTCAGGAATGAAAAATAAGAGTCTTTGTTTAATCCTCAGAATTCTATCTTATAAATCTAGGAGACATAAACTGTATCTGCTCATTAATGCAACAGCTCTAAAAACTGCCTACAATAAACTCCTAATGCTTCTTGTAGAATTCATGCATGACTTTAATTCTTCAGGAGAATATTAGCTATACCAAAATAACATTCAGCTAAGACAATAACCTAAATTCAAGCTATATTTTCAGCAGGAACTTGTGTTAAAAGCTTTTCCTTTAAAATGAGATTGTATATTAAAGAAAAGTACTTTTAGTGGCCCTATGTTCAAAATGAAACTATAATACAGGCCAAACATTAATTGAGAATACCTTCCTGTTAGAATATTGTTGATGTAACACAAAAGTTCTGACACATTGATTTGATTTGATAAGGAAACAACTATCCAATCATCACAATTTTAACATGTATTAGGTAATTTTGTGTGCTAATATGAGTTAAAACTTCATTTCTCTCCCACACACTGGAAGACAAAGGAATTATTCTTTAGTTCTAAAGGAAGAGATACACAGATTATTTTTGCATGTAACTGAGGAAGGATGCTAGGAGTGCTCTTGGAATCTTCCAATAGCTAGTCTCCAATCAGTCTCAGGTGTGGCTGACTGGCAGGCTGAATCCTGTACACTACACGGATGGTTGCCTTGCAGCAGGAGAGGCAAACTGACAAATATGCTAAAAAGTAAGAGATCACAGAGTTTACTTAGGTTGTAGAAATGTAAGAAATAGATGTGTAGGTTCATCTGTTTAGTTGAACAGTAAAGGACATTTTCTCTTCTTGCAGATAATGAGAGTTCAGTTCCTACCACCTTCACATGATAATTTTCAGCTGTTTGTAATTCCAGTTCCAGGGGATCCTAATACTTCTGACCTTGATGAGTAACTGCAAAGATGAGGTGTTTGCACCCATAGGCACAAATGTAAACAAGATTTTTTTTTTTTAAAAAATGTAAAGCAGCAAGAGGTGTTGTAGATAGAATCAGACAGTGTTGAGTTTGATGAATCATCTTTGAGAAGCATCCTACAAAGACCTGAGCATGAAGATTTCCACTTTCCTCCTGTCATTGATAGAAGATGCTTAAGCTTGTTAAGACATGAGGCTAAGTAGGAAGTGTTCTGGTCATTGGAAACATGACCTTGAAAGGGACACTGGGACATAAGCCTCTGTCTTTATCTTCTGCACTGTTAGCTGTGAGCTACAATCCAGCAACATAACCTGATCAAACTGTCTGATCTCACCATGGGCCCTAAAGTAATGGAATCAAATTAATATGGCTTGGAGACACACATACAAAAAATCATTTTACTACAAATCTAGACTCCAAAAACTCTTCCCCTGTTGTATTGGTCATGACAAGTACTTGACAGAGCAATGAAAGCTCAAGAACAACCTTCATTCTCATCTGTACCTATTGTTCTTATTCTATGCCCCTGTATAGG
The DNA here is from genome assembly GCF_900095145.1 of Mus pahari. Taxonomy (NCBI): domain Eukaryota; kingdom Metazoa; phylum Chordata; class Mammalia; order Rodentia; family Muridae; genus Mus; species Mus pahari. Next base: position 10,099,498 of record NC_034605.1, read on the forward strand.
GGAATGCCAGGGCTAGGAGGCAGGAGTGGGAGGGTTGGGGAGCATGTGGAGGGGGAGTATAGAGGATTTTTGGAGAGGAAATTAGGAAAGGGGATAGCATTTGAAATGTAAATGAAGAAAATAACCAATAAAAATAATTACAAATACAAAAAATTATATGCCCTCAAATCTGCTTCACAAAAGAATTTGTGTCTTTGTTTTTATTTTTCCTCCAATAAAAAGTGACCTTTAGAGAAAGAAAAAAGGAAAAAGAAAGAAAGCTCAAGAGCACACCAGCATCTGAAGATGTGAGAAAGAAAGAGGCACTGCAAGAAAAAGGATGCTTCACAAAAGTGGTTTATATTAAGCCTGTCTTTCAAAACCGGAATGAGTAGGAGCATGGAGAAATTCCTCACTGCTCAAGGGCTCCAGGTTCTGCCTTTCCCTGAACATTCTCTTTTGAGAAACAGTAAGATTTAGACTTGGAACTCAAAGGAATTTTATTGTCACAGTTTGTTTTCTCTTGCTGTGCTAAAACCATGGTCAAAGGCAAACGGTTGAGGGAAAGGATTACTTGTCTTATGTATCCTGTCCACTGTCCATTACAGAGAGAAGATAGAGAAGTGGAAGAAGGTATCCAAAGGTTAAGATAAACTATAGATGTGGAGGAGTGCTGCTTACAGACTTGTTTTCTTTCTTTCTTTCTTTCTTTCTTTCTTTCTTTCTTTCTTTCTTTCTTTCTTTCTTTTTTTTTTTTTCTTTTGGATTTTCGAGACAGGGTTTCTCTGTGTAGTCCTGGCTGTCCTGGAAGTCACTCTGTAGACCAGGCTGGCCTCGAACTCAGAAATCCGCCTGCCTCTGCCTCCCGAGTGCTGGAATTCAGACTTGTTTTCTAAGACTTGCTCAGCTTTCTTTTACATACAACTCAGACTTACCAGCCTGGGGATGGCATCACCCACAGTGGGCTGACCCCCTTACATCAATCATTAATCAAAAGAATGTCACACAGACCTCCTATGAAGGCATTTCCTCAATTAATAGTTTCTTCTCAGATGATTCCGGCTTGGATTAAGTTGAAAAAAACAAAAGCAACAGCAACAACAACAAAGCCCTCATCAGCATATCCATGTAACAAAATTTGCCAAATCTACATATTCTACTCAAGAACAATGGCTTTTGTTGACAGAAGTGGAGGATGTAATATTGAGTTCTCATTATTTAATCAATCTGTATATTCATTTATTTGATTACTGTTACATGCTGTTTATGACTAATAGGGAGTTTTCTAAGTCAACAAATTAGCTAATATAGAACATAGAAGATTATAGAATATAAGATATAAGATGTGGGATATAGAATATAGGATATAGAAAATAGAGCTTTTCTATAGGCACTGTGCCATTATGTAGACCTTAAACAATTGCAAGTTACTTTTTGCAAATGTTATTTAAGTAAAAATAATTTTTCACTTTTACATTTTATTTATGTTTTTATAAATCAACCTATGCAATAGGCAAAATGTAATCTCTAAAAATTAATTCTCTCAACATTAGCTGTGAATTTTTTCTTCGACAATAGCTCATTCTTTTGAATAATTTATTTCTAGGTTAAAGCACTAGGTACTTGTGAAATTATTAGAAAATTTTTATCCTGCAATTTTTGTCTCTCATGCTTTAACGGTATTTTAAGTTAAATAGTTTATAGTCATTGCTCTTTTTTTTTTTTTATCATATTTATCATGTATGCTTCTGTCCAGCTTAGAAAGAGTATTATGATTTGGCTTTGTAGATGAATGTCTCCAGAACATTTTCTAAAATTTTATGGATTGGTTTTAAAACATGAAATATATGATTCTGCCCATTTCCCTCTGTCCAGAGCTGACCCTGTGCCACAGCTCTCCATACCCTGGTCCCACCAGGAGAGAACTGGTCTCCCAGGAGTTCTGACACACTTGTGAGCACAGGTAGGACCACCACTTCTGAAATATTCCTGACCCAAGAGAGACCTGCCTAGAGCCATCAGGACACAGGAATCATGGAACAACCAGGTGCAGGGCTATGGGTGTGTGGGAAGAGGGGAGTAGAAGAGAGTGCCCATGTCCTGCCAGAGTTCCTGTGCTCTGGGCAGGCAGACACTAGAGGACTGCCAGACAATGTCCATGCAGCTCCAGGTGGGCATCTGGCTGTGTGAAGCAGGAGGTAGACAAGGGGCAGCCCTGATACAAGGTTCTCAGTCTCCAGCATCCCACGCTAGATACAGCAGAGGAGCTGAGAACAGAATAGGGGCCCAGGGGCAGCACTAGGCCCCAGAGATAAGGAAAGAGGGCACGGGGGGGGGGGGATGCTGGGTGGTTCCCACACAGGCAAGTGTCTTTATTTCGGGCCTTGATGAACAAAGAAAATTTATGGTTTTAGCTCTTTATTGTAGAAAGGTAGGGGGAAAGAGAGAGGATGAGAGAGAGAGAGAGAGAGAGAGAGAGAGAGAGAGAGAGAGAGAGAGAGAGAAGCCATGGCCAAGAGGAGAGAAGGGGGGAGTGAAAGAGAGAAAGAGTTAGAGAGTAAGAAAGGTGAAGGCTTAGAGAGAGAGAGGTAAAAGCTTAGAGAGAGAGAGTAAGGAAAGTAAAAGCTTAAGAGAGCGAGGAGGGGCCAAACAGCCCCTCTTATAGTGGGATTGTTATCTTGCTATTGCTAGGTCACTGTGGGGAGGAGTTTGTCCGGAAGGCCAGAAGCTTGGGACATTGTCTACATGACTGAAAGCCATGAGCATCTCCTGTTGGGGGTGTGGGGTCTGTAACTTAGACAGGAGCCAGGGGTCAGGAGACATGAGGGAATGCCTTCTGTCCCATGTAGGTGAAAATTACCACCACTGGGTCCTATCGGGGTTCAAGACCTCAACTCAACTGGAGACCAGGCTGTCTGCACATAACCCATTGCCACAGAGTCAGGGACAGGATCCTTCCAGTTTCCATCTCCACCACAGAGCTGACCCTGTGTCACAGCTCTCCATACCCAAATACTGCCCAGAGAGAGCTGGACTCCTAGGAGTGCTGACACACAGGCTTACAGGAGGGATGAGCCACAGTCAGAGACAGCAATTACAGCTAATACCACAGATAACCACATGGCAAGAGGCAAGAGCAAGAACATAAACAACATAAACAAAGGTTACTTGGCATCATCAGAACGAGTCCCCCCCCCCAGCAAGCCCTGGATACCCCAAGACACTGGAGAAATAAGATTCTGATATAAATCACACCTCATGATTATGATAGAGGACTTTAAGAAGGACATTAATAACTCCTTTAAAGAAACACAGGAGATCAGAGGTAGATAGGTAGAAGCCCTTAAAGAGGAAACACAAAAACCTCTTAAAGAATTACAGGAAAACACAACAAAACAGGTGAAGGAATTCAACAAAACCATACAGGATCTAAAAATGGAAATAGAAACCATAAGGAAATCCCAAAGGGAGACAACCATGGAGATAGAACACCTAGGAAAGAGGTCAAGAGTCATAGATGCAAGCATAACAAACAGAATACAAGAGATAGAAGAGAGAATCTCAGGTGTAGAAGATGCCACAGAAAACACTGACACAACAATCAAAGAAACTGCAAACTGAAAAAAGGTCCTAACCCAAAACATCCAGGAAATCCAGGACAAAATGAGAAAACCCAACCTAAGGATAATAGGTATAGAAGAGAGCGAAGATTCTCAAATTAAAGGGCCAGTAAATACCTTCACCAAAATTATAGAAGAAAACTTCCCTAACTTAAAGAAAGAGATGCCCTTAAACAAAGAAGGAGCCTACAGAACTCCAAATAGATTGGGCCAGAAAAGAAAATAGAAAAAAAAAAAAACACTGCACAAACAAAGAAAGAATATTAAAAGCAGTAAAAGAAAAAGTCAAATGACATATAAGGGAAGAACTAGATTTCTCAACAGAGACATGAAAGCTAGAAGATCCTGGGCAGATATCGCACAGACCCTAAGAGAATACAAATGCCAGCCCAGGCTATTATGCACAGCAAAACTCTCAATTAACATAGATGGAGAAACCAAGATATTCCATGACAAAAGCAAATTTACACACTATCTATCCACAGTTCCAACCCTACAAAGAATAGTAGATGGAAAACTCCAACACAAAGAGGGAAACAACACCCTAAAAAGCAAGAAAATAATCTTCTTTTAATAAATCCAAAAGAAGATAGCCATACAAGCATAATTGCACCTCAAACAACAAAAATGATAGGAAGCAACAATCACAATTCCTTACTATCTCTTAACATTAATAGACTCAAATCTCCAATAAAAAGGCATAGACTAACAGACTGAATACATGAACAGGACCCAGCATTTTGCTGCATACAAGGAAAAGCAACTCAGTGACAAAGACAGACACTACCTCAGAGTAAAAGGCTGGTAAAATAATTTCCAAACAAATGGTCCCAAGAAACATGCTGAATTAGCCATTCTAACATCTAATAAAATCGACTTTCAAACTAAAGTTATCAAAAAAGATAAGGAAGGACACTTCGTACTCATCAAAGGAAAAAAAAAATACTACCAAGGCGAACTTTCAATTCTGAACATCTATGCTCCAAATGCAAGGGCAACCATATTCATAAAGGACACGTCACTAAAGCTCAAAGCACATATTGCACCTCACACAAGACAATAATAGTGGGAGACTTTAACACCCCACTCTCATCAATGGACAGATCATAGAAACAGAAGCTAGACAGAGACACAGAAGTTATGAACCCAATGGATTTAACAGATATCTATAGAACATTTTACCCTAAAACAAAGTAATATACGTACTTCTCAGCACTTCATAGTATGTTCATGAAAATCGACCATATAATCGGTCACTAAACAAGCATTAACAGATATGAGAAGGTTGAAATAATCCCATGTATCTTCTCAGATCACCTCAGAATTAAGGCTGGACTTTAAAAACAATAAAAAATAACAGAAAGCCCACATATACCTGGATGCTGAACAATGCTTTACTCAATGATACTTGGTAAAGGAAGATAAAGAAAGAAATTCAAGACTTTTTAGAATTTAATGAAAATGAAGGCACAACACAACCAAACTTATGGGACACAATGAAAACAGTCCTAAGAAGAAAACTCATAGCTTTGAGTACCTCCAAAAAGAAACTGGAGAGAGCATACACTAGCAGCTTGACAGCACACCAAAAAGCTCTAGAACAAAAGGAAGCAAATTCACCCAAGAGGGGTAAAGGGCAGGAAATAAACTCAGGGCTGAAATCAACCAAGTGAAAACAAAAAGAACTATACAAAGAATCAACCAAACCACGAGCTGGTTCTTTGAGAAAATCAGCAAGATAGATAAACCCTTAGCCAGACTAACTAGAAGGCACAGGGACAGTATCCTAATTAACAAAATCAGAAATGAGAAGGGAAACACAACAAAATCTGAGGAAATGCAAAAAATTATCAGATCCTACTACAAAAGCCTATACTCAACAAAACTGGAAAACATGGATAAGATGGAAAATTATCTACAGAGATACCAGGTACCAAAGTAAAATCAGGATCAGATTAATGATATAAACAGTTCTATATCCCCCTAAAGGTATAGAAACAGTCTTTAATAGTATCCCAACCAAAAAAAAAAAAAAAAATTAGCCCAGGTTAGCTGGGATTAGTACAGAGTTCTATCAGACCTTCAAAGAAGACCTAATACTAATACTCCTCAAACTAGTCCTCAAAATAGAAAAAGAAGGTACTCTACCCAATTCATGCTATGAAGCTACAATTACTCTACCTAAACCACACAAGGTCCCAACAAAGAAAGAGAAATTCAGACAAATTTCCCTTATGAATATCAATGCAAAAATACTCAATAAAATTCTTGCAAACCAAATCCAAGAACACATCAAAATGATCATCCATCATGATCAAGTAGGCTTCATCCCAAGGATGCAGGGATGGTTCAANATATGGAAATCCATCAACGTAATCCACTATATAAACAAACTCAAAAGAAAAAAGTCCCCACATGACCATCTCATTAGATGATGAAGAAGCATTTGACAAAATCCAATACCCGTTCAAAATAAAAGTCTTGGAAAGATCAGGAATTCAAGGCCCATACCTAAACATAATAAAAGCAATCTACAGCAAACAAGTAGCCAAATCAAACTAAGTGGAGAGAAACTTGAAGCAATCCCACTAAAATAAGGGACTAGTCAAGGCTGCCCACTCTCTCCCTGCCTAGTCAATATAGTACTCTAAGTTCTCGCCAGAGCAATTAGACAACGAAAGGAGATCAAAAGGATCCAATTTGGAAAGGAAGAAGTCAAAATATCATTATTTGCAGATGATATGATAGTATACATGAGTGACCCCAAAAATTCCACCAAAGAACTCCTAAAAATGACAAACAACCTCAGCAAATTGGCAGTATATAAAATTAAGTCAAACAAACCAGTAGCCTTCCTATACTCAAAGATTAAACTAGCAGAAAAAGAATTTAGGGAAACAACACCCTTCACTAAAGTCACAAACAATATAAAATATCTTGGTGTGACTCTACCTAAGAAAGTGAAAGATCTGGATGACAAGAACTTCAAGTCTCTGAAGAAAGAAATCGAAGATCTCAGATGATGGTGGGGGAGCGGCAGGCAGCATTTTCAACTAATGGTGCTGGTTCAACTGGAGGTCAGCACATAGCTGAATGTAAATTGATCCATTCTTACCAACCTGTACAAAGCTCAAGTCCAAGTGGATCAAGGAGCTCAACATAAAACTAGATACACAGAATCTAACAGAAGGTAAATGGGGAAAAGCATAGCACACATGGGTACAGTGGAAATTTTCCTGAACAGAACACCAATGGCTTATGCTCTAATATCGTTACCAATCCTATATCCAATAGAGGGGTAATATCCGAAATATATAAAGAACTCATGAAGTTAGTCTCCAGAGAACCAAATAACCCTTTTAAATATGGGGAACATAGCTAAACATTTAATTCCCAACTGAGGAAACTTGAATGGCCATGGAGCACCTAAACAAATGTTCACCATCCTTAGACACTAGGGAAATGCAAATCTAAAGAAACTGAGATTCCATCTCACACTAGTCAGAATGGCTAAGATCAAAAATTAAGGTGACAGCAGACACTGGAGCGGATGTGGAGAAAGAGGTACATTCCTCCATTGCTGGTAGGATTACAGCAGTTAAAAACCACTCAGGAAATCAGTCTGGCAGTTCCTCAGAAAATTGGACATAGTACTACCTGAGGACCCAGCTATACTACTCCTGGCCACATACCCATAAGATGCTCCAACATATTAAATGACACATGCTCCATTATGTTCATAGCAGGCATATTTATAATAGCCAGAAGCTGGAAAGAACACAGATGCCCCCCAACAGAGGAATGGATACAGAAAATGTGGTACATTTACACAATGAAATACTACTCATCTATTAAAATCAATAACTTCATGAAATTGTCAGATAAATTAATGAATCTAAAAAATATCATCCTGAGTTAGGTAACTCAATAACAAAAGACCACATATGTTATGTACTCACTGATAAGTGGATATTAGGCAAAGAGCATGGAATACCCACAATACAACTCATGGACCACATGAAACTCAAGAGGAAGGAAGACCAAAGAGTGAATGCTTCAGTCGTACATAGAAGAGGAAACAATATAATCATTGGAAGCAGAGGGACTTGGGAGGAATGGGAAGGGAAAAAGGGGGGGCATAATCAGGTATTGGAGGAGATGGAAGAGATGAACGAAGGGTTAGGAAATTGATCAGAGGTGTGTAGCAATGGGGAACTGGGGGTAGCAACCAGAAAGTCCAAGATGCCAAGAAAATAAGCACCTACCAGGAAATGACATTAGCTGAACTACCCCACAAAGGGGAGGGAAGACCTGTAGAAATCCGGAGGTTAGGAATGGCCCCTTGATTGTGGGATGGGGCCACCCATCCAGCTCCAATATTTTATCCCAGAATTGCTCCTGTCGAAAGGAAATACAGGGACAGAGAGTAGAACAGAGACTGAAGGAAAGGCCATTCAGAGACTGCCCCACCTGGGGATCCATCCCACATGCAGACACCAAACCCAGACACTATTGCTGATGCGAAGAGTGCTTGCTGATACAGCTGTTTCCTGCGAGGCTCTGCCATAGGCTGACCAATACAGATGTGGAAGATCACAGCCAACTATAAGACTGAGCACTGGACCCCCCAATGGAGGAATTAGGAGAGGGATGGAAAGAGCTAAAGGGGCCTTATTTGGCATCAATGGGAGGGTAGGCCCTTGGTCCTGTGAAGGCTTACTGCCCCAGTGTAGAGAAATGCTAGCGCAGTGAAGCCAGAATGGGTAGGTGGATGAGGGAGCACCCCCAGAAGCAGGGTTAGAGGTAAAGGGATAGGGGCTTTGCAGAGTGGAAACCTAGAAAGGGTGTAATGTTTGGAATGTAAATAAATAAAATAAATAAATAAAATAAAATATATCAATCAGTCAAAATAAAAAACATTAAATGGACAATAAAATATATTATAAATAAAGATTCTGAAGAAATTCCTTTTTATAAATTAAAGAAAGTGAAATTCTAACTCGAAATGTAGATAGACATGTCTGTGCCTATGATTATATTAATATTAAGTGAATATAACTGTAAGTTAAATAAAACCAACTACTCCTATTCCCCAAACCAAGAATAATTCATAATAAAGCCAGGTTTAGTTGTAGAGAAACAAATTATGTAATATTTGGGATTGCAAACTGGTACAACCACTCTGGAAATCAATCTGGAGGTTCCTCAGAAAATTGGAAATACATCTTCCTGAAGATCCAGCTATACCACTCTTGGGAATATACCCAAAAGTAGCCCCACCATGTCAAAGGGGCATGTGTTCCACTATGTTCATAGCAGCCTTATTTGTGATAGCCAGAAGCTAGAAACAACCTAGATGTCCCACAACAAAAGAATGGATATAGACAACGTGGTTCATTTACACAATGGGATACTACTCAGCTATTAAGAATGAGGACATTCTGAGTTTTCAGGCAAATGGATGGAACTAGAAAATATCATCCTGAATGTGGTAACTCAGACCCTAAAGGACTTGCATGGTATGGAGTCACTAATAAGTGGACATTAGCCAAAAAAAAAAAAAAAAAAAAACAAAAAACCAACAAACAAACAAACAAAAACCCAAAAAACAAAAAAAAACAACAAAACAACAACAACAACAACAACAAAAAAAGTACAGAATACCCAAGATACAGTCCACACAACTCAAGAAGCTTAACAAGTTAGGATGCCTCAGTGCCTCAGTCCCATATGGGCAATCACAAGTGGTGAGGGAGGGAGTGTAGTAGGGATGGAGGGAATGTGAATGGGGTAGGGGGCAGAGTGGGGGAGAGTGGAACCAGATCTGGTATTGGGTGAAGGAAAAGGACTTAAGCCCCCAGGACCAGCAGAAAGAATGTAAACAGGCAACCTCAGGAAATAGGAGGTTGGGGAAACCCCCAGAGTGCACCAGAGACATGGGAGGTGAGAGACTCCCAGGGGTCAAAGGGAAGGACCATAGATGAAGTGCAACCAGACAGTAGGGTGAAGGAACTTATAGAGCCCACCTCTAGCAAGAAGACAGGACAACAAACGAGGGATGGGGTTGCCCTCCCACAGTCACATCTGACCCATAATTGTTCCTGTCTGAAAGAATTTCGGGGATAGAATTGGAGAGGAGCCCGAGGAAAAGAAGGTCCAGTGACAGGTTCAAAATGGGATCCAGCTCAAGGGGAGATCCCAAGGCCTGACACTATTACTGAGGCTATGGAGCGCTCACAGAAAGGTATCTATCATGACTGTTCTCTGAAAGACCCAACAAGCAGCTGAAAGAATCAGATGCAGATATTTCCACCCAAACAATGGACAGGATTTTAAGTTTTTTATTGAGCAAATATTGTTATTTTATATTATATTAATTATTTCATGAAGTTATTTTTAATCATGGAACTGATAACTATGGAGAGGACAGGAAAGTTAATGGCATGCAGGCTCCAGGAAGACTGAAGAATTTAGCCTCTAGCACTCAGAGTAAATTAACTTTAGAAGATATAAGTAGAAAAAAAATCCATTAACTTTATGAAAGTATCTGAGTCCTTAATAGGTTCATGATATGTAAGGATTTATTTTAACAGGTTCAACATACTAAAACCAAATAGTTACTAAATTCTAAATAACCCATGGACAAAAATTATGCTTGACATTTCTGTTGCTTCCATTCATTTTTGTATAAAATTGACAAAAATTCAGAAATTTATGGCAAAATAAAGTAGTTATTTTATAGTTCTGAGTCAGAAGTTCTAAATATGTCTCATTGTGGAAAAATTCTATAGAGCTCTATAATTCTATAGAGCTCTTTTCTTTAAAGATCATACTGTGTGGTCTTTCTCACTTTGAGAGCTTCATCTATTACTTCCATGCATGTGTGTGTGTGTGTGTGTGTATGTGTGTTTGTGTGTGTTTTATGCATGAAAGTACACACCTGTCTGAAAGTATTCTCATCTTGTATGCCTGTGGAGGTCAGTGAATCTTCCACAAGTATCATCCACCTTAATTTTTTGAAGCAGGGCCTTTCACTGAAACTGTAGCTCACTGTTTCAACTAAGCTCACAGGCCAGTGGGTTCCAGAGATACCCTTATCTCTGCTTCTCCAGCAGATTATAGGCAGGTAAAGTTAGAATTTACCCTCTTCCCTTCCTGAATTCTGTATCTCTCTCTCTCTCTCTCTCTCTCTCTCTCTCTCTCTCTCTCTCTCTCTCTCTCTCTCTCTCTCTCTCTCTCTCTCTCTCTCTCTCTTTCATCACCAGCAAAGTGAAAAAAAGAAACATTTACTTGCCATGGCACTGCAGTATTTGGGATCCAACCACTTTGGACCGAGCTGTCTGAAAGCATGAGCCAAATAAACAAGACTTCTTTCACTTTTTTGTCAAGTATTATTTTTTACACTGAAACAAATGTAGTTAGTTCAATGTGTACACACCTTTAATCTTGTATGACCCATTTGCCTTTTTTTATTCTTTTTTTTTCGGTAATTGTTGGTTCTAATTTTATTGCCATAGAAAACACTGATGAGGACCTAGACCGTTCTTTCAGTATTTAAGAACACTTGTTCCTCTTGTAGAGGACTTCAGTTCAGTTGCTGGCTTACATCCACATAATGGCTCACAACCACATACATCTTCAGTTTCATAGGAGCTTATCCCCTCTCCTGGCCTCCTTGGGCACTACACACATGTGGTATATTTATATGGATTCAAGAAAAATAATTACACCCATAGAATAATTTTTTAAAGATAAAAAAAGAAAATATCATTAATATTACATATGGTCAGACTTTATAAATTCAAAAATGGATATTCATTTTCTTAAGCATTTTTTGCAACTATCCATTGACCTTGGCATCCTGTTGGCATTAATTAGTCATATAGATAATTACTGCTTCTCTCTGAAGTATTTTCTATCCTTGTTCTTTCTATCCTACTTTTGTTTTGCAGCTTTGCAGTAGGTTTGAAATCAATGTGCCGTCCAATGTTTTTCATTATAAAGAAATAATAATAATGAAAAAAGAAAGAGTATGGGTGGCTACAGGCTACTTTCCCAACTCCATCTTAAATTAAATTTATATCTGTATTATTATATTTTGTATTCCATGTCCTCTAGTTACATGAAATATATCCTCTAGTAGGATATATTTCAGGAATCTCAAAAATATGTGAGACAATCTACATTTATGTCTACTTTTTTAAAGTATAATTATTAACTATGTCCTCTTTTTATTTCCCTTAAGATCGTATTTTGAATAATAAAGCATTTGATCATCACTACTCCAGGTCACATAAGACAAGTTGTAAGGATTGACTTGGGGATTGAATCTGTCAGAGAACTAGGTAGCATCCATAATTCATGAGGTTATGTTCAATTATTCCTTTCTTCAATTTTAACAAAGCTAATGTTCTTCTCCATTGTCTACTATACTTTGATTGAATGCAGCTACTTTGATGTTTAATACTGTTCAGCAGTTCTTGGTGTGTGAGCTAAGAGTGAGTGACACTATTCTACATGGAAATCCAACAGTTTGTTACTGCTGCTGAGAACATCTTGGGCACAAATGATGCTTCGGGATGCTGAATGACTCTGCATTAGACTTAAACCATTACCTCATACTATTCTGTAGTTGTTTTCAATTGTAAGCAACCTCGTGCTTGCTCCATCAGTCCTGATTGCTCTTCAAAAGGCTTCAAGCATCTCCAGCTGTCTATTGACTTCTTCTACTTCCTTAAGTTAAGCTTACCAATGTAATTCAAGGTCAACATATCATGGAGAAACATGCATTCAAATTGTCATTGCAGCACTAATAGTTAATATTAATAACTAAGTTGTAGAGGCAATCTTAGTACTCATGAGAAATGGATAAAGGAAAAGCATGGATACACAATGTCCCCTTTTCACAAATAAATAAGACCAAGAGCAAGACATGGCAGTCGTCAGAGAGCTGATGTAATTGGACAGAGTCATCTCAAGAAATTAAAAGTCTCAGAACAAAAAATATTGCTTGTTCCCTAGATTTTATATAGTTGCATAAAACCATGTGTGCATTCAGGACATGAAAATAGAACATATGTGACTAATGGGGTTGGGGAGGAGAAGGGGTTAACTGGCTACAGTGTGTGTGGGATATGGACAGGTTCAATGTACAATACATATTTGTATGAAAATGCCAATATTTAGCATGATGCCATGTACCGTGAAAATGTTCAATGAAAGGTTAAAAACAATAAGTATACTAGTCACGTTTACTGTCAGGTTATTTCCATTATTGCCCATAGAGCAGGTAGTCAGTATATATTTTATGAAGCCAATCTCTTTTTCAGCAATTTTCTTCTCTTCTTTGGGGCAGAGAAAACACAACAAATTCTCCTTCATTATCTCCTTATATTACATTCAAAAGTAATCTAAGGTATTGTTTGTTTTTGAAATTATACCCACAAAATTTCCCATATATAATATTGTTTCTTTTTACCCATAAAATTTCCCCAGGCAGTAACACACACTTTATTTCACATTATTCCACGTGTTTTTAATGTTTGTGAGGTAGAGAGCTCTATGGGTGCTCGTAGAGTCCGAGGGAAGCTGTAGCGCTGCCATCTCTCCTCTCTGCTTGTACTGTCCAGGCATGAAACTCAGGTTGGGAGTCTTGTTCTCAATTGCCTTTACACTCTAAGCCATTTCACGGGTCCCTAGAATAGTATTTACTTTTTAAATATTGTCTTATCTTACTGAAACAACTTACATAAAATATTCAAATTTAATAAATATTGTATCATTTTTAAGTCATTTATTTTCTTCAAGGTTTTTCATACTGTCAATATATTTTAATCACATTATTTCTCTACCTCTATCTCTTCCTAAATCTTTTCCACTACTCTACACACTTCTTTCCTACTCAGCTTTGTTTCTTTTATTTTTCTCTTCTAAAACAAAAATCCAAGGTTCAAAATCTAAACAAAACAAGCACCACCTGCAAAATTCAGTGAGACAAAAAAACCAAACAAACAAAAAAGCAAAAAAGCAAATCATGAGTAAAGAAAACAAAATACATAAAATCACGCAGTCTGTTTTGTGTAGTTCCCAATGCTGAATAACAAGAAATATTTCTGAAATATTAACATTGTCTTGCTCTAGTATAAAAATTGCTACTTTAAAAATGAGCATAAATTTGATGGAGGAGTTTATACATTGTGAGGCACTTAAGTGGACGAAAGAACAACAACAACAAAAAATACTCAGGAATACATGTAAGTGCTGAGGCTTCTTAAAGGAATCTATATCTGTGTTATTTGAACACTTCATACTAAAGTTAAAATTTTGTATGGACTGACAAAGTTTATTTGAATGTGCATTCTAATTTTTTTATTTATCTTTTCTTAAAGATGTATTTGTTTTATTTTATATGTGTGTATTTTGCCTACACACAGATATGAACACTAGGTGTGGGCCTGTTATCAATGCAGGCCAGAAGAGGTTGTCAGATTATTCTTAAATAGATTTTAAGGATGGTTGTGAACCACAATTTGGGTGCTGTGCACTAAACTTGTATCCTCTGGGAAATCAACCAGTGTGCTTAACCACTGAGCTATCTTATCAGCCCTTGTAGTATTATTCCTGATAGAATTATTAAGGTGATTTTTAAGAAGAAAAAACAAAATATATTTCAACATTATTATTAAACACTTTAATTGAAAGTAAGTTTGCGATTCCTTAATCTCTATGGATATTTAATTATGAAATAGTAGCATATTTCATGGTAAACAAGCATGGGGAAATAAGAAAAGATATCCACACGACTTTCTAGGTCTCCTGAGGTGTCTCCTGCTAACAGAAAATCAGGTTAAACAAAATTGTTCATGTTTTACTGTGTAGGAGGATGGAATTTATGCAAAAGATGACCAGTATGATGAATCAATATAGAGTTTTAGTACGAATGTTTTCAAGGGATGATAAGGAACATGATACACTTTTATTGTATATTTTCTCTTCTCTATGGAGCCTGAAGAGAGATTGTTTTTCATTGTTTATAATTACCTAAAGCCTTCTTTAAAGGATCAGTAATGTAGAGAAAACTAAGTATCAAGTCACTGGCAGTAGTAAACTGTAAAATGTCCTTTGGCATAATGTCTCAATGGATTACAGCTGAACATGCTTTGAGTTCCATATATCTTTTGTGTTAAGTTTCCTTAGTGTCTCCTTCCACGTGCGATTCTCTGTCACTATCTCTTGATCTCAAATGTACAGAACCACACTATCCCTCTAAAATGTCACATGTACAATAATATATAATTAATTCTTAGAATCAATGTTCTATTGTTTAAAAAATATTGTTCTAACCAGGAGATCTAAGTTGATGTCATTGATGTTTGGGGAAGAAATAGGAAAGGATGGCATGAATTAAAGCCTGCTCTGTAAATATTTTGTGCTGGATTATAAAAAAAAGAAACTTTCTATATCATACTTGTGGCAGATGGAAAACTAGTGCATCATGTTATATATTATTTTCCCACCAAGAATTTCCAAAATCACCATATTCTTCTATGTGGTGTGAAATGCATTATATCCTGCCTCAGTAAAATCTACTTCTCCATAAAATGTATGCTATATGTATGTTACTATTACATGTTAAATAAATGCTTATGGGCCAAGATAGAAACAACTCCACTAAAGCAGACATCTTCTATTCAAAGAATGAAATTAGCATTTATAATACATAAGACATTGCATTAAACCGTAGTAATTCTAAAGGTGTAGTCTTTAGCTATTTGCAAATAGCTTTGTGTTAAAATTNCACTTGTCTCAGCTATTTGTATGTGATGGAAAGTGCACACAAAGGCATTTGGGGAGCTAATAATAGCTATTTCTTTTTATTATGACAGTTGATTCTACTACCTAATTGTTAGCTATAATAGCATTTGCTGTGACTAGAAACAACAGAGAGTCTTTTTGTTGCATTTACAATTGCCTCATGAATCAGAGAACACCAGTAGGCTGCGAGAAGCAGTAATACTAAAACTGTACATAAATCTCTCTAAGCGACTGCAATGCTTCATGCCTTATTATTGAATGAAAGTTTGAGAATTTTCTACTTAGGTTGAACTATTATATTTTTTTTCTGAATAAAAAACCTGTTCTTGGAACTTATTATCTGCATTATGATATTAAATATGTAAAGTTCTGTCGAGGGGACATGGTGCTTGTGATATCAATGGTTGACACTCCAGTAGTTAATCTGTCTGATCAGCCACACCTTTTTCTCACCTCTCCCTTACAGCAATGGAGGTGCACACAAGAACATCAATGATGAATAATGCCTAATTTTTCTCACTGGTTCATTGTTTATTCAGAACTGTAGACACTTCTATTTCATTTGGGGAAGCTTGAAAAGATACTTTGGTGTAAATTACCCAAGATAACATGATTATTAATACACGGGCTCATATTTTCAAATGGTAGTCATGAATTCTCTGTTTAGCAACCCTTTGTGTTATAAATGTGATATGGCCTCCACAGGCTCACAGGTTTGAACACTATGTGCCCAGTTACTGGTACTGTTTTGGAAGTTTGTATAGCCTTAGAAGAGGTGAGACCTCGCTGAAGGATGTAGGCCACTGGTACAGGATCCTGTTATTTTACAGCTTGGTTTCATTCCTGTTTCCTTCCATGATTCCCAGCAAGATGCAGGGTAAGTAGTTAGTTACTGTCTTGTTCCAGCAGCCATGCCTTAACCCCCTCCTTCCGTGTCTCCCTGCCATGAGGAAATAAACTCCTCCCACTGCAAAACAGAAAAGAAAAATCCTTTACCCTTCAAACACCTTTCATCAGTTAGCTTGTCACAGCAAGAAATGATAACTAACCAATGTAATACACTGATGATTCATATGTATAACAATTGTTATCAGGGGAAGTTGTCTGTTAATAAAGGAAAATTTAAAGTTTTGAGGTATCTGTGGATAATCATTTGCTGAAGTAGAAAATGTCTATCAAAGATGCTTAATGAATGGTCACTGAGGCATTAAAGATTCAGAAGAGTCTATCATTTATGCTGTTGGTTCTTAAGCCTATTCTTCCTGCTCATCCCACTGCCTCTCACCCACAGGAGTCCTCTCTCTGCATGGATACCCTGCTCCTAATAAATATATTATTCTTCTCCAAAGTGTGTGTGTGTGTGTGTGTGTGTGTGTGTGTGTGTGTGTGTGTGTGTGCATGTGTGTGTTTGTGTGTAGAAAGAAGTGGGGGTAGTGTTCTCTAACATTCTATATTTTATGAATATTATTCATGTGCCAGTAAGGTAAAATAAGGATCATTTTTATCATTGTTCAATGGGTGGTTTTATGGGTTGGAAAGGATAAGCTGATGTTATAAAATGCCAACTAAATGATTTCAAGAGTGGATAATCCTTGTAAAATTGACAGATAATGTGCTAATAGCATCTCATAAGACTGCATTTAATCTGCTGCCATGTAAGGGGTTGTTACCCCTATTTTATATATGGGGAAATTAGGAAGTTACTAGATATAAGACCTATTATTTCAAAAAAATCTGATTTTATGATGATATCTAAAATCTTTAAATGTAAGAACAGGCAGTCAAGTAATGTGAAATAGTCAAGAACCCAGAAAGATACATAGTATTCAAACCTGTCAGAATCACCTTCGTATGCTTATTTTGCTAGTAATATTATACTCTAAACCTATTTAATATTCAACCAAAGCATCACAAACAGGGAAAGTAATAAATAAGGTTTATCTTCATTGAATACTCAATGCCAGCAAACTGAACCTGTGGGTAGTTGTGAGGAATTGCAGGCTGGTCTCCAGTTGAGCTGAGGTCTGAACCCTGGTGATGATAATTCACCTTCATGACATGGTAGACATTCCCTCATGCTCCTGGAACTCTGGCTCCTGCCTAAGTTAGCGCCCCTCTCAGTCCCCACAAGAGAAGCATGGCTAGAAGTTATGTAGGCAATGGCCCAAGCTTCTGACCTTCAGGCTAAACTCCTCCCCAGTTCAGCCCCACCTTGCTCTCTCGCTCCTTTGTTCTCTTATCTCTCACTTCTCTTCCTCTCTTTCCTCTTTCCTTTCTCTTCCTCTCCTCTCTTCTCCTCTCCTCTCCTCTCCTCTCCTCTCCTCTCCTCTCCTCTCTCCTCTCCTGTCCTCTCTCCCTCTTACTCTCTTTCTCTCTAGCCTTTCCCCCCTCCCTCTTTCTACCTTCTTTCATTTCCCCCTGCATTTCTATAATAAAGCTCTAAAACCATAGAGAGTCTCTGCTCATCAAGATCTGCTGCACTCACTCTGGTCAGTGTTGGGAACCTCTTCCCTCATCCCTCATTCCTATAACCCTGGTAGCTTTAGCAAAGTAGCTCTGGGGTTCCCAGGTAGGACTGCCACTTTGCCAACCTCCAAAAAGTGGGTCAGAGGAATGCCCACCCGTGGCTGAGTGGAAAGTGTATAGCAACCCTCCCATGCCTGACAGACCAGAGAATAGGTAAAACTCTGGAAGGGCGTGGGTTTTTCCTCCCCACTCTTTCCCTGGGCCCCCCTTTTAGTTCCCAACAGGGAGTTTAAAGAGATTTGTGTAAGTAGACTAAGACATTAGCTTATGAAATTTCTGTTCAACTAGTTTTACCACAGTAGAACATGGATTTCCTAATGTTATATCTTCGTGTAATTTTGACTATGTGATGCTGAAGTAATTCTAATATTCTTATTAGTGATATAGCTTAATGAATAACACTGTCAGGAAAAGCAAAGACTTCCTCATTTTATGTATTGAACTATACTTTGGAAAGTGAGAGGTTTATTTTGTTTTATTAGATGAAACCAACAGCTTTCAAACCACCCCCATTTTCTTGAAAATAGATCCTTTTCTCATACAATATACCCAGATTATAGTTTTCCCCCTCTCCTCCCCCCAGTTTTTCTTCTCCTTCCCTCCCCTCTAGATCCACTCCATTTTGTCTCTCTGTAGAAAAGAACATGCTTTTATGAGATAACAGCCAAACATGAAGAAATAAAATATAATAAGATGAAGCAAAAACTTTCATATTGAAGTTGGACATGGCAATCCAACAGTAGAAAATGATTCCCAAGAGCATACAAAAGAGTAAAACCTACTTGTTCTCCCAGTCAAGAGTCCAATCAAACACTAAGCTAACAGCTATAAAATATAGACAGAGAGCCTAGTATAAATCCATGTAGGTCCTGTGTTTTCTGCTTCAGTCTCTATGAGCTCATATTCAGCTTGCTTAGTTGATTCAGAGGACCATGTTTTCCTGTTATCCTTCATCTGCCCTGACTCTTACAATCTTTTCACCTCCTCTACTGAGGATTCACTGAACTCTGAGGGGAGGGGTTTGAAGGAGAACTCCAATTAGTCTTTCTCTGCATAATGTCTGGTTGTGGTAGATGTTTGTGTCTGATCCCATCTACTCCTAGAGGAAGCCTCTCTGATGATGGCTTGATAAAGCACTGATCTTTGAGTAAACATAATATCATTAGGAATAATTTTTTATTTAATTTTTTTTTTTGTTTTTAAAGACCAGTTATTCTTGGTTTCACCCTAGGTTTTTGGGTTATTTACTCTCTGATTCTTGCTTACCAAAAAGTGTCAGGTATAGGTTTCTTTTCGCAGAGCAGCCCTTAAGTCAATTCAGACATCAGCTGGCACAATGAACATGATTGAGAAAGTGTATTTGCAGTAGGATGAAGCATTCTTTGGGCATTGCACAAGAGTGGTATAGTAGCTGAATTTGAGGTGGATCGATTCCCAATTTTCTGAGGAACCACCATATTGATTTCCATGGTAGTTGTACAAGTTTGCATCCTAACAGCAATGGAGGAGTGTTTCTCTTGTTCCACATCCTTTCCAGCATTTGCTGTCACTTGAGGCATTGATCTTAGCCATTCTGACAGGTATAAGATGGAATCTCAGAGAAGTTTTGATTTAAATTTCCCTGATGGCTAAGGATATTGAGCATTTCTTTAAGTGCTTCTCAACCATCTGAGATCCCCTTCGTCAGACTTTTCTGTTTAAATCTATACCTGATTTTAAATGGGATTTTTTTTGATATCTAGCTTCTTGAGTCGTCTCCACATTTTGGATATTAGTCCTTTATAGGATTTGTAGTTGATAAAAATATTTTTGCTTTCTGTAAGCTGCCACTTTCTCTGATTGATGGTAGCCTATGTCTTCAATTTCATGAGGATCCATTTATTAATTGTTGATTCTGGAGCCTGAACCAGCAGTGTTCTACTAAAAAAAAATCTGCCTCCTGAGCCAATGCATTCAGTGCTACACTCAGCTTCTCTTCTATTTTTCAGTTTATATAGTTTTATATTAAGGTCATCCACTTTGTCTTGTGCATGGTAATAAATATGGATCTACTTATATTATTCTACCTGCATCTATCCAGTGTGACCAGCACCATTTGTTAAACATGCTGTCTTTCTTCAAATGTATATTACTGCCTTCTTTATAAAAAAATATTCAGGGTCTATATGTGTTTGGATTTATGTTTTTACCTTCAATTTAATTTAATTGATCAACATGTCTGTTTTTATGCCAATGTCATGCAGTTTTTTATTACTATACCTTTGAAGTACAATTTGAAATCAGGGATAGTGAAACCTCTAGAAGTTATTTTATTATTTGGTATTGTTTTTTTTTTTATTTTTTATATGAAGTTGAAAATAATCCTTTCAAGATCTGTAAAGAACTGTGTTGAAATTTTGATGAAGGCTTCATTGAATCTGTAGGTTGATTTTAGTATGATGGTCCTTTTTACTGTATCAATCCTATCCATCCATGAGTATGGAGGTCTTTCCATTTATTACCTTCTTCAATTACTTTCTTCAAAGACTTCAAGTTTTTAACATACAAGTCTTTCCTTAATGGTTAGAGTTACCCCAAAATATATTTTATATTGTGGAAGGTATTATTTTCATGATTAATTTCTAAGCCTATTTTTCATTTGTATGTAGTAGTAGGGCTACTGAGTTTTTTTCTTTTTAAGTTAACCTTGTAACCTTCTGCTTCATTGAAAGTGTTTATCAGCTGAAGGAGTTTCCTGGAATCATTTATGTATACTATCATATCATCTACTCTTTCTCGGTGGGTGATTGAACCTTTAGCTACCAGCCCAAAAGCTCCCTGGATTCCAGAATGAAAGACCTGCACATGCCATCTAATTTCGATATGCCTTCATTAGCTCAATATAGGGCACTTCTAAATCTCCCTGCAACTAGCACACATTCCCATCCAGCATTCCCGAATTAGTGCCTTTTCAATCAATGTTTTATATTTGCTGCCCTGTTACCTTCTGGGTAGCACCCCTCCCTATCCCCCAGTAGGGTGACTTTTCCTTTACACCTACATTGCTGGATGATTTCTCTATGGCAGCTCTTAAATCTGATCTCTCTGTTCCTGAGTCGTGGTTATTTTCTTTCTCTCCTCATCTGTCCCTTGCTAGAGCAGTCTAAAAGTTCTGGCTCCATCTCCTGGCCCAGCCTTTGGTTGTATGGCAATTCTTTATAACCAATCAAAGCCAACTGGGAGCAGGGACCCTAGGCATCTGGAAGCACAGCATTAGGATCCAATTAAGACAAAGCATTAGAACCAATTCACAACAAAAGTGAAGAGAGAATGAGCCAGAGTATGAGAAAGAGCCAGAAAATTAGAAAATATTGCCAAAGTTAGTATGAGGTCAAGCAGAACAATTGCTTTAGAAGGTAAGAGAAGCCAGATTGAATCAGTGAGGTTGGAGGATTAGATTGTCCTAAGGCTAGAACCTTCCAGTCTTAAACCCAGGGATAGCTATTACAAGTGCTTTGAAAGAAAATGTGCTGGGCTCAGCCCAAGCCCTATATTTGCTCAACTTGGTTACAGCTCCTACCCCTCTCATTGGTTCATCTGAAGAAATAAAAGCAACATTTAAATTTGAGGAGTATTGGCATTATATTTTCTTTGCAAGCCTTTTAGAATTCTGTACTAAAACTTTCTGGCCTTAAGTAAATTTTTTGTTTGGGAGATATTTAATAATGGCTTCTGTTTCAGTGGGGATTATAGATCTTTTTAAATTATTTATCTGATCTTAATTTAACTTTGGTAATTGGTATCTATAGAGAAAAGTGCATTTCTTTTAGATTTTCCAATTTTGTGAATTACATTTTTTTTAGAAAGTATGCTCTTTGATTCTCTAGATTCCCTTGGTATCTGTTGTTATATCCTACTTTTTCATCCTGATTCTGCTATTTGGATGCTCTCTGTCATTTTCTTAGTTTGTATAAGGTCTTGTCTCTCTTGTTGATTTTCTCAAGAAAGAAAATTGATTCTTCCCTTTGTCTCTATTTTATCGATTTCAGCTTTACATTTGATTACTTCCTATCATCTACTTCTCTGAGATATGCTTGCTTCTTTTGTTTTACAACTTTCAGGAATGTTGTTGAGTTGCTAGTAGGAGATCTTTTGAAATTTTAAGGTAGGAACTAAGTGCTGTGTGCTTTCCTCTTAGTACCTCTTTCATTCTGTACTATAATTTTGTGTATGCTGTGTATTCACTTTCACTGAAATCTAGACTAGTCTTTAAGTTCTTTATTTTCTTCTGGACCCATGTTTTTCATTTGGTAGAGAGATGTTTAGTTTCCATTAATTCATAAGATTTCAATTGTTTCTGTCATTGTTGATATCCATCTTTAATCTGTGGTAGTCTGAAAGAATCCTTGTCGCTACTTCAGTTTTCTTGTATGGTTTAAGACTTGCTTCCTCTGTCCAATTATGTGGTCAATGTAGAAGAATTTTCTGTGAGATGTTTCAATGAAATATCCTATTAATATATCTAAGACCATTTGGTTTATAACATGTTAGCTTGAATATTTCTCTGTGTAGTTTTTGCCTGGATTGCCTGACTAGTGGTGACAGTGGGGTACTGAAGTTTCCCACTCTCAATGTGTAAGGGTCATTATTTGATTTAAGCTCTAGTAGTATTTCTTTTACAAATTTGGGTATCCTTGTGTTGAGAGTAAGATTTAAGACTTGAAATATTATGTTGGTAGTTTTTTCCTTGGTTTAGTATACAATGTCTTTCCCCCATAACTTTTAATTAGCTTTGGTTTGAAGCCTATTTCATTAGATATTAAAATGGCTATACATGTTTGCTCATTAAGTCCATTTGCTTAGTATATTTTTTTCCAATCCTTTATTCTGAGATAATGTCTGTCTGTGATGATGAGGTGTGTTTCTTGGATGCAGCAGAAGTATGGGTTCTATTTTCACATTCATTATATTAGCCCATGTCTTCTTATTAGGGAATTGAGTCCATTATTATTGAGAGATATCAATGACCAATGTTTATTAATTTCTGTCATTTTGTTGCTGTTGCTATTGGTGGTTGTGGAGGTGGTAGTCTGTGTGTAGTGTGTGTGCATTTGCTCTCCTTGTTTTGGTTTTGCTTGTGTGAGATTATTTATTTCCTGCATTTTCACAGGTGTAGTTAACCTCCTTTGGTAGTTTTCTTATAGGCCTTTCTGTGGGGTTGGATTTGTGGATAGATATTGTTTAAATCTGGCTTTATTATGGAATATCTTATTTTCTCCGTCTATGCAGACTCATACTTTTTTATGCATATGGTACTCTGGACTGACATCTGTGGTTTCTTAGAGTCTGCAGCACATCTGTTCAAGTGCTTATGTCTTTTAGAGTTTCCATTGAGAAGTAGGATGTAATTCTAATAGACTTGTTTTTACATATTACTTAGTCTTTTCCTTTTGCAGTTTTTAATATTTTTTTCTTGTTTTGTATGTTTAGGATTTTGATGATTATATGGTGATAGTACTTCCTTTTATGGTCCAATTGAGGTGGCATTCTATATGCTTCTTTTAATTTCTAAGCATCTCTTTCTTTAGGTTAGGAACTTTCTCTTCACTTGATCTTATCCAAAAGGCTGACAAGTGACTAGAAACTTTTTCTTTTATGGTGTCATTGAAATATTTTCTGGGCCTCTGAGATGGGATTCTACTCCTTCCTCTATTATTAATATTATTATTATCATTATTAGTTATGTTATGTCCTTTCACAATGACCCAGATTTCCTAGATATTTTATGCCAGGAAATATTTAGACTTAATAATTTCTTTGCCCAATATATCCATTTTTGCTATTGTATCTACATTGTCTAAGATTATCTCTCTCCCCCATACCTCTCCTTGGATTTGTTTATTATATTTCAAGACAGTGATTATTTGCACAGTCCTGGATGTCATGGGTCATACATCTCCTGTGTTTGTTGATGCAACATGTCTCTGGAGTTCCTGTTCTAGTTCCTAAATGTTTCATTTCCCAAACTTCTTCAGTTTGTGTTTTCTGTATTGTGTCTATTTTTATTTTCTTGTCTTGAACAGTTGTATTCAATGCTTTTAATTATTTGTATTTTCTTGGATTTATTTTAGGCTGCATTTATTCATTTTCTATTTGTCTTTTACTCTCCTTCTTTGAGGGATTTATTCCTTTCCTCTTTAAGGAACTATATCATCTCTACATTGTTGGATTAAATGTCTTTTTCTTGTGCTTCAGCTTTGGTGGGTTAGTCTGGGCTTGCTGTAGAGGAATAGGTGGGCACTAGTAGAGATACAGGATGCTGACTGTTATTGATTGTGTTCTTATGGAAGCAATAGGCATTTGGGGGCATGATGATGATGATGATGATGGTGATGGTGATGGTGATAATGGTGATGATGATGATGATGACTAGGATGATTCTAGATCAACTTGATGATTTCCAGGTTTGTCTTTGTTGGCTGCGTGTTCTGTTGAGGTCAGTTTCTTCTCTGGATTTTCAGAGTGTGGTGGCTGTGTGTTGCTGGTTTTACTGGCCTGTTCATCTTGTCTGTTCATGAGAAATGTCAGATAGTGTTAGAGGCTGGGACATAGCAACAGTAGAGGAATGGATGTTAGGAGAGGGTAATCTGTGGGATCCATAGGTGATTTAGTCAGAGGAGAAAGGAGGCTGCAGTTGATCATCTGTTTTCACACTAGGGATGAGACTGAGCAATAATGACTGGCGGAAAAGTAGTGGGGGTGGGGATGCTTGCAGGCAAACTACCTGGTTTTCTGGCAGGTATACTGAATTTGTTGATTGTTTTCAAATATCTAATCCATCATTCCTTTATGTATTTTATATTAGATAAATATTACAAAATCACATATAATGTTAAAATAATTAGTAAACCTAACAAGAAAAGCTAAAACTTCCACAATCTTATCATATCAGTTTTAAAAATCAGTGTGCATAATGTAACCCTTAATGAGTTCAGCAATGGTTCTTTCTCTAAACTATCCAGCTTGTCAAAAAGATGTGTTTTGTTATCTGAATTCTGTGTATACATGCATGACTTTGTTTGATTTGTGCATATGAGTGCAACTGCTCTCAATGGTCAAAGGATCTTTTTGCAGGTTATCTCTAGGTATGAACTGCCTGAAGTGAATCCGGGGAAACAAATTTATCCTCTGTAAGAGCAATTCCTGATCATAACCACTTTTAACTACTGAGCTGTCATTCTAGTTTCAGTCAATACTTTATTAATCTCAAAACATATAAGATGAAAAGAATCTGGGCTGTCTGTCCCTTTCCAGGCCCAGCATTGACTAGATAAGTAATGAGTTTGCTTTTCATGACCGAACAAAAGAACATCTGCCCACATATTTTAAATATGAGATCCCACACCATATTATATTATTATTACTTGAACATCTGTCCTTGGTACTGCATATTATATAACTATCCAGAACTCTGGGATTTTGTCTTCAGCATAACTTATGTAACCAAGTCTCTATTATGCATTTCAGTAATTTATTCATGGTTCAAAATGTTTGTAGGCTTATTTTATCAATAGACACTGACAAAGAGCAGTTATGAGCTTTGCATTAATAGTCTATTTACCAACGGTATGTATGTCCATCACTTTCATTCATACTAATTAGCATTAGATATTGGTTAGGCAGTGAGTGTCATGTTTTACTGCTGTTTTAATTTGTGTTTTTTCTATTGCTGAAGCCTTAGAATTTTATGTTTATTTGTCATTTTTCTTTCCTTACATATATTGTTTGTTAAAACTTTGAGATGCTATTTGGTAGTGCTGACATTTTTCTCATCTACTTAGATGGGATTTAAATACAGGAGGAATATTATCACAATGTTATGTCGAAGTGTAATTTTGCTGTACATTAACCATTATTTGTATCCTGAGTATTATTTTGGGGGCAGATTAAAAGAGCTCAGGGAATAGATTAATACTATGATCCCTTTGTCAGTGGTAATAGTAAAAATGTGAAGACTTGTTTGTTTTAAAAAGCAGTATCTTGTTCTTAAAATACACTGGAAAAGGATTTTAGCTACACCAACATATTCTAAAAGACACAATCACTTCATAACAGTAACAACAGTTAATATAGTTACTAAATGATTATTATGTGGGAGGCACTAGGCCTGAAATGATTTACAAAAAAGTTTATCCTTATATAAACAAATGAGCTGACCCTACAAATGAATGCAATATTTCAAAGCCAGTGACTGTTCTGGCAAAATCTTACTGTATTTTTGAGCAAAAAAGATAAAAGTATCTGTGTTGTCCTTATCAGTTGTCAAGAAAATAAGAATTTTTAAAAATAAAATCTCAAAATAATCATATAAATGCAAACCATTGGAAGTTATCTTAGAAGCCAATAGTGACAGGTTATCATCATATATATGTATTTTCCAAGCTAAAAAGTAACTTAGGTTAAATTATTAAATAAATTTTTTATAGTACTGACTTTGTTAATGCTCAATTGATATATTTTATGGAGCAAAGACTGGCTATTTAAAGTATATGAAATCTAAATCTAAAACTTAAATACATAATTGACAGAGAGATTTTCTTTCAGGAATATAAAAATGAATGAATTTTTGATATTACATTGAAGCACCCACATGGAAAACATAAATGTTAACACCTACTTTTAGGAGAAAATGTGTAACATTTAAATTTTTGAGTCTGGGTTACCTCACTCAGAATTATTGTTCCCAGCTTTATCTATTTACTTGAAATTTTCATAATTTCATCTTTTCTTTTTAGATGAATGATAATCCATTTGTGAAATATATCACATCATTATCCATTCAACAGTTGATGGGAATCTAGACTGATTCCAGTTTCTGGCTATCTTAAGTAGAACAGCAATGAACATGGATGAGCAATTATCTCTGTCATTAAATGCAGAAACTTTTGAGTATGTGTCCAATCATGGTAAAGCTAGAACTTGAGATACATTGTTAGGTACATAGTAAGGGACCAGAGCAGGAAGAGGGAGATCAGCTAAGGAAAGGGAATAGAATATAGGGAAAGATAATACAATAGGATAATTAAAGGACATGGGATATGAGAGCATAAATTAAAGAAGGGAGCATAGGGTGGTACAATTAATGTTAAAGGCCTTCTGAGAAACCATACTGAAACATACTACTTCAGAAGTTTCCTAAAATATACAACGGAATTTAAACGGAGTTATCATATACTGGGGGATACAATGACCTAACTAGATATCTTTTGTCACCAAGTAAAATCTTTAGCCCCAGTAATCAGTAATATCGTGTTCTAAAGCTCATGATGTATTAACAAGGTTTATAGTTATACTCCATAGCCTGATGGCAATAAGGTTCTGAGGATAAAGACATGACTTATGTTATCAAACACAGATAAATAGAGAAGAACCCCAACGATAAATGTCACCACTATTGACATCCATAATGCTCCAAGGTATATCATGCATTACCAGACAAAATGTAATCATCAATGCAACCCAGCCTCCATCACTGTGACTCAGAACAGCAAACTGTTTATAAGATTAACTGATGTAGTAGAGTCATAAATATTATTTTGTTGCTACTTTTCTTTAGTATAGTAGTAAGAGTAGCTTTTCTCCTGGGATCAATAATCTATGTAGTCTCAGAATTTTTGCCATTTAGTAGTGTCTGGCATGGCCATCTTATAGTTCAGGCCTTAAGTCTAATTTGTAAACCTGGTTGGATATTTCTATAATATTACTGAACTATTCTTTATCTAATAATTGTGTGATACAAAAACATCCTCAAAAAAGTGCCCATGGGATTCCTTTGTGTTGGCTTTAAGAGTGATTTGTAAACTCGGCTAGACGACTATAGAGAAATTCCATTTTTTCATTTGCAAATGGTTATCAATTAGTGTTATCTTCTGGCTAAGGGATACAGGCTTGTGGCCACTTCCGATCTGATGCTGGAACACCATTTGACATGAACATATGTAGGCCCAGTGCATGCTGCCTCTGTCTCTGTGAGTTCATTTGTGCATAGGCTCTGCTGTGTTTAAAGGGCCTTCTTCCCTATGCTCTCCTCTGGTTCTTACACTCTTCCTCTCTCTACTCAAGCAGGGCCCCCTGAGCCCCAAGGGGAAGGAATTGATGGAGGCACCACATTTAAGACCAAGTTTTCCAAGATCTCTCACTCTCTGCACCTTGTCAATCTCTGGGTCTCTCTAGTCCCATCGAACTCACGGAGAAGTTTCTCTAATGATGGCTGAGAGAGATAGTGATCTATGAGTAATGGGGAGGGAGAGGGAAGAATGTGGTTTAAGGGGAAATAGGAGAAGAGAGAGCTAAAACCAACAGCCATTTGAGGTGGCGTTTGGAAACTGAATACAGTATATGCTTCCTAAAATATGTAAATATACCAGGGTGAAGTAAATAGAATCACTAAATAACGGGGGAGACAGGGTACCAGTAAGACATCTCTTGTCACCAAATGAAGCTTCCAGTTCTGATAATGGGATATGTCTATTGAATTGTTGGCCAAAGGGGCACCAATAGGAACTCCCAAACAACCCATGGTATTGCCAAGGCTATTAGTTGCTCTCAATGAACTGATGTTAAGGCCCTCTTGCATACACCAACACCTATATAACTCACTGAACATAGAGAAGATGAGCTGGTGCCTGCCTAGAGCCTTTACCCCTCTGAAAAATGTTCATGGTACTGGGAGGTACTCTACATGATACCAAAAGTGAAAGGTAAACACCAGCACAGATATCAACCCTTCCATCTACAATGGTGACCTCCCTGTAAGATACACTAATTCAATAGTGCCATAAATCGACCAATATCTGACTACACCTAAGGTCAGTCCATGAGATGTAACCCATATCTGACACTGCTCAGGGGCAGAATAACCTGAGATCACATAGGCCAGGGACTCACAGAAAAAGCCACATTCTAAAGTTCTGTTGAAGGAACCTAGTAACAAATCAGGACTTCTTAATCTTCTTTATATTTACAACCCTTGTTACTGGGAAACTATACTGTGATTCCTGATATGTAAGCTTATAGAAAAGATATACTGAAGACACAACATATCCACACACGGTGATTATCTATGTTGATGGTTATTTTGATTTAGGCAGTCTGGGAATGAATGTTGCTTTGCATGTACATGTAGGTACCAAACCCACTTTCTAGATCATGCTTTCTTGAACTTTTGCTTTCACAACTTCGTTTGCTCAAGAAAAGGTTTTTATATAACCATGGGTTTATAGGAATACAAAGCATATATATATAAATCAAACATCCACATACAAAACTTAACTGAAATTATCTTCTTCACACAACAGAACATTTATCTTTTTAATGTTGTAACATTAGCTCCACACCTCATGTTTCTAAGTAAGAATTTAAACTAATATCCAGATAATATCTCATCAGCTATTTTACTTCCTAGTTGAACTCGACAACAGATCCTTCCACTTTATTTCTCTCTGAGCTTGTTTTATTTTTAAATATATGTCTTAACCACCACCCTTCCCCCCACTATTGGACAGAATTATTGATTCTCAGTGTTTCTGTTTGTAGATGACATTACCAAAGACATGTTCCTCATGCTTCCACTTTGATTTGACAGAGTTCAACAGCAAGAAAATGATATAATTCTCATCATTGTTTTGTACAGGAAATTATTTCACAGAGTTGAGAAACACCGTCTTATTATCGATTTTTAAAGTGCTATGCAAATTGCACAATCCTCAGAGTGTGTTTGAAACTTCACCAGGTTGCTTCCTAGAGTATCATGAGTTGACCTAGCTGTCTGGCTTAGAAAGATTACAGTGTGCATGTTGCTCATCACATTTCCATGCTCTGTGAGGCGTCTATGAATGCAACAACTAACTGGAATTATAGTTTCTTTTTGAAAAACAGGATAGCTCTCCTTTTAAACAGAGTTTTAAAACAAATAACAGCAATGGGTAGAACTCTAGAAATTCCCATGGATTCAGAAGTCATTATTAATCATGAGTTGGCACAAAAGCCACTAACATTAGGAATAAATGAAGCTTAGCTCACTGTCTAATATTACAGAAATCATAGCTAGCACTTCCTCTCCATAGTGCTTACTCAGTACCTACTATGGGCTTTTGTAAGTTTTAACTCAGGAGGACATGTATGAGATTCAGGTGACAGAAACCTGTGATTTGCCTGAATAATGAACTGAGAAAAGCAGGGTTTTTTTTTCCTAGTATTATGTTTCTCATTCATGGCATCAGCATTAAATGCAAGAAGGATCATATGTTTAATATCAAAGTTCTCCATAAAAGGAGCGCTAAACTAAAACTATGAAAATAAATTAACTCGAACTTTCTCTTCTCTTCCTCCCCTCTTCCTCTCCTCCTCTTTTTCATCTGTACGTACTTCCTCCTCCATTCTCTTGTCCCCTTGTGCTTCTTAATTCTGCGTCTCTTGCTCTGTGTCTTTTGTTTGTTTGTTTGTTTTGTTTGTTATCCTATTTTAGACACATATTCTTTAAATTTTTCTGAATTTGAGCAACGAAGCATTGTATTTAAAGTAAGGATACCCTAAATCATTCTGTTGGAAGGCCTCCAACTACAGAGTAAAGAACGCTTGGCATCTAGGTCCGTTAGGAATGAAATGTAACCAACTTCAAATGTTTTCAGATTTACTGATGCAAGGCCCCTTTATGAAGTGGCAGTTGAATATGAAATGGGCTTTTAGCCTAAAAGAGGATCTCAATATTTCTCCACCTGCCTCCAATGCAAATATTATCTTTAAAGCACCAGCAATGGATGGGTGTAATCCTTCAAATATATCATCTTGTCTAGTATAGTTTTTCTGGTAAAATAATTTGATGTAGCAAACATAGACACTATAAATTACAATTTCTGTATATACTTTAAACCAATACATAGTAACTTTGATAACCAAGAAATAAGAAAGAAGAATATCACTACTTTCCTAACATTGTGTATCTAATCACTTTTGAACTTATTTTATTTCATTCTAAGTAGATTAACTATTCGTCCTTTTTCTGTGCATCTGTAGGTGTCTAAAAAAGATACTTACATAAAATACATATTTACGGCTCATGTCACATACATAAAATATAAATACCTGGGTTTCTCTTTCTTACATTTAATCAATGCTCATTGAGCATTTTCTAGGCACATAGCCTTTCAAGGCTTAGGTGCTGGCATTCTGTCGTTATAAATTTTATAATTTGCTAAGTTGAAGCATTGCTAATTCACAAATTCTCCATGTGAATTGCTCACATCTTTGAGTTAATACATCACAGATATTACTAATGGCACATAAATTATTATGATTATTGATCATCTTCGAAATATCTTAATTTTGTACCGATTATTAAATGTAACAAAAGTTCAAAAGCACAGTCTCATGCTACTCAGATTGAATTTAAATTTCTTGTGTAACCAAGGATTACCTAAATTTCTGATCTTCCTACCTTTACCACACAATATATGGTATTGCTCTCATGCATTGCTACGTTTGGTTTGATGCAGATGGTTACAGAACGTAGGGTTTTTTAATGCTAGTCTATCATTCACCTACTCAGGGTGGACCTGTTATTAAATACAGACACACAGGATACAGTGGAATATTTAACCAATTTGGAATAGGATAAAATATTTTTAAAAATGTGATTATCTGCACAATGTAAACGAAGCAGTGATATTTTCCTTTCTTATTTCATAGTGTCAAAATTACTATTTACTGTTTAAAGTGAGTAGAGAAATATTAATTTACAGGGTCAAAGTTGGCTATGCAAAAGTATTTTTCCAGGAATGTTATAGAGTGTTGAAGTTGGATAGCAGTACTTTTGTATTTAACGATTTATATTTAAAAAGAAGAGCCGGGGCGTGGTGGCGCATGCCTTTAATCCCAGCACTCGGGAGGCAGAGGCAGGTGGATTTCTGAGTTCGAGG
>NC_034605.1:10131436-10139825 GCF_900095145.1 Mus pahari
CAGTCAGGGCTATACAGAGAAACCCTATCTCTCAAAACCTAAAAATAAATAAATAAATAAATAAATAAATAAAAGAGGGATTTTAGTCAGGAGGGAGAAATAGGGCCAAACTGAGAGTGGGTGGAAGGAACTGTAGCAATAGAACTGATCAAAAATCATTGTACACATGTATGAAATTCTCAAAAAATAAGTTATAATACTAACATGAATGTGAAGCAAATGAAGAGACAAAAAGTTACCATGATTAGGTTGCTGAAGCATTGTCACACTTCAACAATGTAGAGTGTGGATAAAACTGTTGGCCTTTCCCCATATCTTAAGACTGAAACATATTGCCTGGCCTCAAATTACTGAGAGCCATCTTTGTCTCCTCTGAAAACATGATTTTATTGGTCACTTCCCATCTCAACTCCTTTCAGAGCTACAGATGTGTTTTTAATCTACAGCTAAAGCTGAGGCTGCAATATTTTAGTTTGAATTGTCTCTCAACCTCCAGGTAGCTAATGCAAGGGAAGCTTTGCCAATTATATTATAGGAAAAGGCATTTAATTAATAATGTCTGTTAGGTTAAAAGCAGGCCAATCGTTCAGGATAAATACTACACTTATTGGTGCAGGAATTAAGTAGATTTCTCCTGAGGGATGCACATAGGAAGATATTTGGGGACATACTGAATAACATCCTTATTACTATTTATATAACAGAACAGTGATGAGGTCTGGGAACTCTTCATTGTTCTGCTTGGTGACCCTACATAGGTTTCCCTGACTACATTTTCTATGAACCGCTGTTATTAGAATTCAGAAAGAAGAGACGATAGATGAGGGGTGTGTGTGTGTGTGTGTGTGATCCTGTAGACTTTACTTGCCAAACTTTATTGTAATAGTTCACCTGGCATGACCCCAGTGAACGTCGTTTACTTACAGCATAGTTACCTCTATACTCACTCTGTGATGTTGAATAAAAGACTTTCATTACTTGAAAGAACAAGGAAAACATCCTCTAAAAGTAATTAGTGGAGAATGAAGGGTAAAATTAGTACCAATAAATGGCACAGAAGAGATTGTTATGTTTTTTAACTAAGTCTTGGCTGGTTTGCAACAGCAGAAAGAATATTACATTCCACTAATCTTTGTAAAGGCATAAAAAACAGTGAAAATGGAAAACAGTGGAACTTAGAAGCCTCTTCTATGTTGTGTCAGGAATAGTTTTAGAATTTAGATGTTGTACATCTGAACACCATATTTTCAAAAATGTATGTCTGTGTCTCTTAGCCTGGCAAAGGCAAAAACTTTTAAACTCTTCAAGCAACTCTTCTAAAATCTGGCTTTCTCATAAAAAAGAATTTATTAAAATTATCGTTTATGAGAGTTTTTAAAATAGGCATATTATACACACCCCCAATCTTCCTCAGTGATAACTTAGAACCAATTGTTGTTGACATAATGCCCATCAGCTTGACGGAATCTAGAGTCACCTGGAAGACAGGCCTCTATTATGTCTGTGGAGATTCCCTTGAGAAATTTAGTTGAGGTGGGAATGTTTAAGACTGCAGGTCTTAGAAGCCTGCCTTGGACTGTGTAAGAGTGGAGGAATGAGGTGAGCATTAGCTCTTCTCCTGAATGTGGAAGTAATGTGGCCAGCTGGTGCAAGCTCCTGTGACCTGGAATTGTCAGTTAAAACAATCCTTTCTCTCTTAAGTTGCTTTAGTGAGGTTATTTTAACACAGCAACAGGGAAAGAAACTAACACAGCCACTTATTATTAATGTAGAAGAAACCTCAAGAGGGAAAAAAAAAAGTAAACAGGAAATTTTAAGAAACAGTAAAATGAAGGAAGATGAAGCACTGGTTATGAACTTTTAAATATTGATTATTGCTCTGTGCTGTGTGAGTCCTGGACCACCAATCCTAAAGCTTCAGGATGATTGATGGTCAATGTTATATTTGTAGTTCTCCTCTCATCTGAGTTTGGACAGCAGAGGGCTATGCTTTCACATGCACCAATTGCTGACCACCAACACAGCTATGAGAGTTTTGTCACAAGAGGAACACTTCCTTGTTGGTTCTAAGACAAACTGGTACAGTCTGTTGGTTCTTTCATTCTCTGCATTTTGTAGCTCGAGACTCATTTCTTCAATATACCCAAAGGGAAATGTATCCCAGCAGGGTGGAAGTCAACCCACTCTGAGATGTTTTCAACAGACATCTATGATCAGGGGTTTCCTCTCATTTTTGCTTCATTCTATTGCTTAGAAGACCACATGTCACTCTCTGTAAGAAGGGGAGACTGTTCCATATGAAAGATGAATCAGGACTGGAGACTTGGCTCAGTCATTATAGGTTAGCTCATTAAAAATGCTGAGTACTCATGTGTCAATACACATGGACACTTTAGTTCATAGTGCATTGGCAATGTCTAGATACAGATCCTTCCTCTTTCTGAGAAGAGTGTGGTGTTAGATATTGTCTTTGTTTATCACACAGGATAGACACACGCTCCACGGATGAGCAAAATCCACAGTCCAATTCATTTTGAGACAGGTTTCATTAACTTTTCAAATCATCTTTATTTTACTCACTGTAGTATTTCACATATAAAATAATGATTAGCTTATTAGAGGAAGTACGTAGCAGGAAAATGTGCTCACTCAGACTCACACACTAGATATTACACTTAGTGTCTTTATCTTTTTGGCTGCTGTAACTGAAAGTGCGCATAGCTTTAATTCATATCCAAAGACTCATTTTAAAAAAGTCTAGTGAAAAGAAGATAGTCCTTGTTTTAGCCCTTTAGTTCAGGTATTTTATTTTAGTAAAGCTACAATGTTTCTATGAGGCACAACTGACAACATTAGAACCCTAAGAGGCACTACATGATATAAAATTATGCCAAAATGAATCTATTACGTGGAGAAATAATCTTGTGCTTAAAACAGCTTCACGAGCTAAAGTTTCACTCAAACACTTGAAAGGTTACAGAGTGAAACCGTAATTTGCTTCAGTGAGCTAACTGTATGTCAGGTGAAGTTTTATTATTCTCCTGTATCACAGCTATAATTTATGTCGAGTACTTGACAGATATTCAAATTGCACAACTTGAAGAATTTTGACATATGTATTCTCTATGAAACCATCACCACAATGGAGATATCAAACATTTCCCTTTCCCCTGAATAATTCTTTAAGGCTCTGTGTAGTTCATCTCTTTTTACATCAACTGTGTGAATGCTGCCTGCAGTACTAATGGATTTGCATTTTCTAGAATTAAAAATGTATATTTATCTTATTTTTAGTGTTTGTGTGTGTGTGTGTGTGTGTGTGTGTGTGTGTGCGCGTGTGTGTGCTTACCTGTGCATGTGCTCTCATTGGAACTAGATTACATCCTTTAGAACTAGATTTCAAGTGGTTTTGAATCATCACATGAGTTCTGAGTACTCAACCTAAATCTTCTACAGGAACAGTCAGTGTGTTTAGCCTCTGAATAATCTCTGCAATTTCTCTTTGCAATTTTATTATGCATAGACGATACATTTTTATCTATGGGTTCTTTTTTCCTAAGTTGATCAAACCATGGAATTTTTTTGTCCTTTGGCTGGTACATCAGTATTGTGATTATAGTGATAATCATTTGATATACCACTAATTTATATTTTTTAATATTTGAAGAATTTATACAAATCTTTATGGAAGGTGGTAGTCTTTAGTATTCAAATTGTTAATTTTTTGTCAGCTTTTGATATCAAATGAGTTTAGTAGAATAAGATGAAAGTTATTTCCTTATTCACTGTCTTCTGCAAGAGATCATGTAGTATATGGGTTGGTATTCCAAATCTTTGAACAATTCTCCTGTGACAACATAGATCCAGCCATTCTCTGGTACTGAGTTTTCAATTGATTTAATCTCCTTTATATTTGAGGGCTGTACAAATGGTTTATTTTGTTTTTAACAAATTGTGAACCATATGTCTCCCAGTGCATGGTCATGTCATCAGAGTTGCCTCTTCAGGCATAGGTGCTTGTTTAGAATATATTTTTAGCTTGTTCATAGCTTTAGAGTGTGTAGCAGTGGCCTCAACCTTGCTCCTGATATTCCACCTATTCTTCTCTTCTTCTTTATCACTTTTGCTATTAGTTTTGCTGGTTTTTCTCCATGTCACTTCATGACTATTACCTATTATTTTCCTGATGTTTATTTCATTCATTCCCCACACGGTCTTTATCATGTAACTCCTCTTGCTTATTGGGGGTTATTTTCCTTGAGGTGGCATCTTAGGTTATTGATTTTAGCCCTTTCCCTTTGGCTAAAGTATATACTTTGTGTCCTGTGCATGAAAGTATTTTCACCTTGTGCTGCTTTAAAACTACTCTGTCAGTATCACTGTGTTGAATTTTCATTTCCATTAAGACCAAAGAAAATTTTAATTTCCCCTGAGTGTTCTTTGATCCACAGATTATTTAGAAGTATACAGTTTCTAGCTGTTTGGAGACTCTCAAAATATTTTTGTGTTATTGATTTACACTTTGATGGCATTTCATAATTTCAATGGTTTAGAATCAAGTAAAGGATGAGCCTTGTTTTCGGGGCCCACAAAAGAGGAGAGTAGATTTGTGATTTATGTGGGATAGTTTTAAAAAGTCAGTTACACAGTGTTTGAGTGGTGTTCAGAGTTCTACTACAGTCTTGATAACTTACTTTGTCATAGTATTAGTAGTTGACATAGGAATGTTAGGAAGTTGTACTATAATTGATGGTTTTAATTATAATGATCTCTTTTATTTGGCTTAATATTTTATTTCATAATATGTTTGGTTCATATTCATATAGAACTGTTTTCTTAACATATTTTTATTTTGTACATATATATTTTGGAAATTTTATTTTGTACACACATATAGTATTTTTGCATCATATATAGATTTTTTTTTAGAGAAATGGAGCAGTGTTATCTTAAGGAATTCTCTCAAAACAAGTCAGTGTTTTATCAGTTCTTAAATGTGGGTATTTATTGTCTTCTACGATTAAATTTAAAAAATGAAAAAACCTAGTTTGATACCCATCAGAAGAAATGAAAGTGATATCTATAAGGGAAAAGGAAATCCAAGAATGTCAGCACCTTGACTACTGGGGTGCTGCCATCCTTGGCCCATCTGCCTCAGCCTTGCCTGAGTCCTCTAAAATTTGTATTATATATAATGTGCAGATTTTAATGATCTACTTGGCAGGACAAATGAAAAACTAAAACAAATATAACTTTTTCATTCCCATTAGAAGAAACTTTTCAGTGTTTATAATGGGGCAAAAAAATTTTCAGAGTAAACATTTGGGTTAAGAATACTTTGTTATTTGAGAAGATTAAAATGAATGATGACAAGTTCACATAAAGTATAAAATGGCACTGAAATTTCACAAAACTTGTATTAAAAGCTGCTATATGTATGCATAAAATCAATGTGTGAATACCAATTACTATTAGGATTCCTTCCATGACCCAGGAAGGCTGGGAGATGTAATTAAGAGAAAATGAAATGAACACTGTCAGTATTTGATGGTCATTAAATGCTACTTAGGTTTAATTCCAACTAGAGGTCACTGGAATTTTGTTCAGCTTCCTTCCACTGACAGACCTGTTCCTCATGGTCAGGACTTACTCAGAAATATAGAAATAAAATATATAGTGTCAACTATTTCTGACTCCCAAGCTCACAAGCATTCTTCTTTGTAAATTTATTATTTCACCAGTAATATTTTCAAATATTCTTAATGTTTAATTTCATAGAATCACTTTATTGTAATGGTTTTTAATCTTTAAATAAATGTTGAGAATTTCATGAGTGAGTACTTTATTTACATCATTTTTATTCCTCCTCCTCCAATATCCCCATGTCTCCTGACTCCCTTACACATTTTGATTTCTTCATTAATTATATATTTACATCAATGCCAGTGCTGTGGTCATGACACTAGTTTCTTGGGGGTAACTTGTAGCTGGCTCATTGGACTTAAGAGCTGCTTAGCAGGTGATGACTATGCCTAGAGCTCAAATTCCAGATAAGTACCAATGGCTGGAGAAATGGTGAACCTAGAGGAGAAACTAATACATACACTTTTCCTAAACAAATATAACTCCTATTAACTCTAAATACTTATTCTTATACCTACACTACTCATGAAAAGATGAGTAGTAGATCTCACTACTCATAAAGAAGTTGTTCTTTAGTGTGAATGAAGACCATTAACAGAGACACACATGGAGTACTCCACCTAAAATGATGCATATACAACACAACCTCTCCACACTAAGTTCATGGAACACCAAGGAAGAAGGGATGCAAGTACTGGAAGAACAAGAGTCCAAAATGTCTGCTGTGAGGTAGTATCATTTATTGTTATATTTTAAAACGTGAAAGAAAATCTTTTGATCAAGGGTGATTTATAGGAAATGTAATTGGTACACACACACTACAACACACACACACACACACACACACACACACACACACGTAATTAGAACTCAATATAAAGCCAATGAAAGACAAGCATGTGTAACTCACATATTTATAAGTATAA
Source organism: Mus pahari (assembly GCF_900095145.1). Lineage (NCBI taxonomy): Eukaryota > Metazoa > Chordata > Mammalia > Rodentia > Muridae > Mus > Mus pahari. The sequence continues at coordinate 10,138,006 of NC_034605.1, forward strand.
TTTTAACCATTAGCTTTTTTATTAATTATGACCATTTAAAGTTTTTGATTTTTTTAAAATTTTTTAAAGTTTTTGATTTTTTTAAAATTTATTTTACTATTTTTATTATATATTTTCTTTATTTACATTTCAATTTGATCCCCTTTCCTAGTTTCCCCTCCTAAAATCCCCTGTTCCCTTCCCCCTCCCCCAGCTCACCAACCTACCCACTCCTGCTTCCCGGCCCTGGCATTCCCCTATACTGGGACACAGAACCTTCACAGGACCAAGGACCTTTCCTCCCATTGATAACTGACTAGGCCAACTTTTGCTACATATGCAGCTAGAGCCATGAGTCTCACCATGTGTTTTCTTTGATTGGTGGTTTAGTCCCAGGGAACTCTGGAGGTACTGGTTAGTTCATATTGTTGTTCCTCTTCCTATGGGGCTACAAATACCTTCAGCTCCTTGGATAATTTCTCTAGCTCCTTCATTAGTTTCACTGTGTTTTCTACTTAGTTTCTGTTTCCTTTGATGAGAGTGGGGTGTTGAAGTCTCCCACTATTATTGTGTGAGGTACAATATGTGCTTTCAGCTTTANTAAAGTTTCTTTAATGAATGTGGATGCCCTTGCATTTGGAGTATAGATGTTCAGAATTGAGAGTTCATCTTGGTAGATTTTAGGTGTGATGTGTATCAAATGCCCTTCCTTGTCTCTTTTGGTAACTTTAGGTTAAAAGTTGATATTATTTGATATTAGAATGGGTATTCTAGCTTGTTTCTTGGGACCACTTGCTTGGAAAATTGTTTTCCAGCCTTTTACTCTATGGTAGTGTCTGCCTTTGTCCTGGAGCTGGGTTTCCTATATGCAGCAAAATATTGGGTCCTGTTTACATAGTCAGTCTGATAGTCTATGTATTATTTATTGGGGAATTGTGAGTGAATTGACAATAGAAATATTAAGGAAAAGTAATTGTTGCTTCCTGTTATTTTTGTTGTTAGACCTGGAATTCTGTTTATGTGGCTGTATTCTTTTAGGTTTGTTGAAAGATCACTTTCTTGCATTTTCTAGAATGTAGTCTTCCCCCTTCCCCCTTGTACTAGAGGTTTCCCTTTATTATCCTTTGAAGGGCGGGATTTGTGGGAAGATATTGTGTAAATTTGGTTTTGTCATGAAATACTTTGGTTTTTCCATCTATGGTAATTGAGAGTTTGGGTTGGTTTAGTATACTGGGCTGGCATTTGTGTTCTCTTAGGGTATATATAACATCTGTCCAGGATCTTCTGGCTTTCATAGTCTCTGGTGAGAAGCTTGGTGTAATTCTAATAGGTCTGCCTTTATATGTCACTTGACTTTTTTCCCTTACTGCTTTTAATATTCTATCTCTGCTTAGTGCATTTGATATTTTGATTATTATGGTCTTAATTTATATTATTAATTTATTTTTCCAATCTAGTCTCTTTAGAGTTCTGTAGGCTTCTTGTGTGTTCATGGGCACCTCTTTCTTTAGGTTAGGGAAGTTTTCTTCTATAATTTTGGTGAAGATATTTACTGGCCCTTTAAGTTGAAAACCTTCATTCTCATCTATACTTATTATCCTTAGGTTTGGTCTTCTCATTATGTCCTGGATTTCCTGGATGATTTGAGTTAGCATCTTTTTACATTTTGCATTTTCTTTGATTGTTGTGTCCATGTTTTCTATGGAATCTTCTGCACTTGAGATTATCTCTTCCATCTCTTGTATTCTGTTGGTGATCTATGAATCCGGATTTCTTTCCCAGGATTTCTAACTCCGAGGTTGTCTCCCTTTGTGATTTCTTTATTGTTTCTACTTCCATTT
>NC_034605.1:10140055-10150110 GCF_900095145.1 Mus pahari
TTTTTTTTTTTTTTTTTTTCTGGTGTGTTGGGGGTATCCAGGACTCAGTGTGGTGGGAGTACTCGGTTCTGATGATGCCGAGTAGTCTTGGTTTCTGTTGGTAAGATTCTTGTGTTTGCCTTTTGCCATCTGGTAATCTCTGGTTTTAGATGTTCTTGCTGTCTCTGGCTAGATTTTGTTCCTCCTGTGAGTATGTAAGCCTTTATCAGCATTACTGGGAGACCAGCTCTCTCCTGGCAAGACCAGTGCACAGAGGGCTGTGGAACAGCCCCACCTCCTGTCTGCAGATGTAGGCCCATAAGAACCTATCCCAGAAACTCTTTTGCTTCTGAGGCCCATGCTTTCCAGATGGACCCACCTTAGATAGTCACCAGAGAGAAAATGATGATCTCACCTGAGTCCTGGGCGTCAGAGCACTCCCTGGAGGCAAGCTCTTCTCTGGCAGGGAAGGTGCACAGAGGACTGAGGATCAACTCTACCTCTGGCTGCAGATATAGGCCAGTAGGACCCTGTCCCTGCTGCACTGCTGCTTCTGCAGCCTGTGTACTCCTGAGTTGACCCACCTTATAGAGTCACTGGAGAGAAAATCAAGTTTAGCCATTATTAAATGGAGGGAATTATCATATTTCAAGTTACAAACTTAATTCTAGAAATTATTATTTACCATAAAAATGCAAAGCAGCAAATTGTAACCAAAGTATAAAAAGTCATTCAACTTAATGTCTTATATAAAAAGTCGTTCAAATTTTCACTACAAAATAATAAGCAAATGACAATGGTTGAAACTTTGTATATTAACTATTTAGAATAATGTACAAAACGTTACTCAGAATTGAAATTGTAGACATGATGGGATCAAAGCTAACAAACAACTACGCGCAAGAGTAGAAGAATTAGTCTGCATGGAAATGCAAACTAAACAACAATCCAGTCCCAGTTCACATTGTATAATATCTACTTGTCATTAAAATGTATAAAATATTGACTCTAATGACTGAGAATAATGATCCATCAAAACTCTTATACCAATTTCTTTAAAAAAAATTTTTTTAGAGCATGTGATTTGGGGTCTGTACAACGAAGGATGGGAGGGATGGACTTAAAAATAAGGCAGAACCTGCATCGGGAACTCAACTGAACTGAATTCACGATCTGATATTCTTAAGGGAGTAGTTGTATTCCCAAATTGGAATAGTCTGAACTTCTAACATGAATGAGTGTTACTGTTTGACATATTGGCCATAGGTTTGTCTTTTAAACATTGAGTTCCAAATATGTCATGTGATTGTTAAGGCGCTGGGGTCCCAGGAGATGGAAGTAGGTTACTGGGAGCAATCTCTGAAGGTAATACCTATTGTTGATACTGATTTGCCACTTCTATCTTCAGACCCACTGTGATGTGGAAATCTCATGCTACACTCTGTCATCCCTATGGGTTGAGATCCACCATCATGACTTGCTTGCTATTGTGTACTAAAATTCTGAATCCATGAGCCAAAGTCAACCTTTCTTGCTTAAGTAGCTTCTGTAAGTCATCTTGTCAAGCCGTGATCTAGGAAGAAGTGTAAACTGTGGAAAGCCCCATCTCCCCTGTTTATATTTTCCAGTGCTATGTAGAACAGGAAGCTTTGATACCCGTCAGTAAACTCTGTCCCTGTTAACCAAAGAGGGGGTTCATCAGGACTCTCCTTCTCATCAGGACCAAGTCATGGGTGGAGTTGTTTTGATTCCACAAGAAGAAAAAAAACAGATAGTGGCTAGATAAACTAAGGTGTAAAGAAAAAAAAAATGCCTAAAGTTTAATTTATTAGGTTGATTAAATTCTTTCTTTTTGTTGTTATTTTTCTGTATCATTGTATGAATGGAAGTGTTTCTGAAAGCTTAATGAATGAACATTTCTTTCATGGGACCAGAGATCTGAAAAGTAACACAAATGTGGTATGAATAATAAAATTATAGGTTCTTTTTGAAAATAGTGAGTTTGAGATGTTTGTGGTAAATGTGAATGTGGAAATGGGTACTAGGTTCAAATAATACCTATTGTGGTGATTTGAATATGCTTGGACAAGGGAGTGGCACTATTAGGAGTTGTGGCCTTGTTGAAGTAGGCATGGCTTTGTTGGAGGAAGTGTCTCCTTATGTTTATGGGCTTTAAGAATCTTGTCCTAGCTGACTGGAAGCCAGTCTTCTCATAGTGGCCTTCAGGTGAAGATGTAGAACTCTCAGATCCTCCTGTGCAGTGCCTGCTTGGACATTGCCATGCTCCTGCCTTGATAGTAATGGATTGAGCCACTGAATCTGTAAGTTAGCCCCAATTATATATTGTTTTTATAATGATATATGTAGCACTGTATATACAAACATATGTGTATGTTTGTGCACACACACACACACACACACACAGCCATCACTGTTTATCAAGGAATATTCTCTTTGGAATATACTGAAACCATTACCATCATGGCCAATCAAAATGCAGAGTTGTGGAGCCCAGACAAAATGAATACATCTACAAAACAACTCCTATACCCTAAGATTCATAAATTGGCTGGGCAAGGTGGCACATGCCTTTAATCCCAGCACACAGGAGTCAGAGGCAGGCAGATTTCTGAGTTCGAGGCCAGCCTGGTCTACAGAGTGAGTTCCAGGACAGCCAGGGCTATACAGAGAAACCCTGTCTCAAAAAACCAAAAAAAAAAAAGAATTCATAAATTGTTGCTGAAGAAAGGAGGAATACAGTAAGAGCAGAGGAGTGTGCCATTAGATTATGTCTTGTAGTAATGTCAGAAGCTACACCCATAAACATATCACCACCATGACATCCCAAACATGAGCAGTACCAGGACAAAAATAGTCATGCTAAAGTGGACAGAGCACAGAGCATGAGGCCTCAACTACTCACGCACACATGAGCATGCACACACACACACACACACACACACACACATGCACACACACAATATAAACAACTAAGGTATTCTTGGGAATAGGAGGAATATTTTTTCCCAAAAAAAGAATACACCAACTGGTTATTTTTCTAGTACCATATGCTCAACCATGAAAAATACATATAAGTACCATTATAAAGACTGAGCAAAGTGTATTTCCCTTCCCTTTTCAGAGAAATTTCTAATAGTTTTGGGAAATAACATACTCAGTTCTTACATATGAATTCTTAATCTCTATTTCCAGGGTATAAGAAACTTAACTTATAAAGAAAAAATGTTTGAGCATAACCTGTCAGTCTTATATTTACAATGTGTTGAATGATGATCTCATTTATTAATAAAGATGATTATTGTCTAATCAGAACCTAAAGGATTATATTGGCAATTGTGGAAATGCTTCTCTTGAAATTGCTTACAATTCACTTCATCAGAATTCCCGAAAACTGAAAACTACACATGCCAGCATTTAATAAGCATCAATAATTCTTAAACACCTCTTTTGGTATAAAAATACCATTTCCTATACCAGTTTTATTTATAGACTCAAATTATTTGTGAAGCTTTCAATAAATAAAGTTGTGTTCTGAGTATTATTTTATTTTCTGTCTTCTGGAAGGCTTCTCTGGGTATTTTAGAATACCTTCTAAAGTGAATGACAAGATAATTGTTTGATTAGCACATGGATGGTTAATGACTGGGAAAATGGGGTTGACATAAAGAAACTCATTAAAAGATATTGAATAGTTGGATCTAAAAAACAAATGAGTTAGAACAGCCAATTGGTGGTATCTAATTAACCTTAAAAAACACGAGGGAACTGAAAGTATTTTTTTCCTAATTTTCCCAGACCATAAACTAAAAGAAACAACTTGCCTTTAAATCCGTGAGGATTCTCCTCCTTTCCTTACTTGAATCATAATAAGTTACAGGCTGTCCCAAATCTTGGCACTTAGAAGGCTTTTATGGCAAATGAGAAAATAGTAAAGTTAATGTCCCTTCACGTGAATTTCATTTCCATGGCTTTCATCCCGAGTATGACAAACCCGTTCAGTACAACTCAATCTTTACACAAAAATGATCTAAAGTACACTCTTCCATTGGTCCAGTAATTGAACTTTCCCCTTCAGCTATGAGGAAAACCATCATATCTCTAGTAATGAAGGCTATTTAGCACGACTGAATTTCAGTATGAGGAACAACCTTAAAGTGTCTGGGTTAATTTCTCACGAAATGTCTCCGTTTCCCTTTCTCCTACTAATCAGAGAAGCCTTTTAATTCCAGTTCTTTATTGTTTCCCTTGACCGTCTCTAATTTTCTTGCCTTCCTGATGAAACATGTTATTTTCTGCCCTGAAGGAACAATTACTTCATTCCAAGTAGCTTCATTTGGCAATAGCATCTTTTCTTTTAGTGTGTTTGCTATGCATTGTGTTCTAACATATGTATGGAGATTTCTTTTGTCACTTTTAAAAGTGTTGGTTTCAGGATTCTGCTCTTTAATCTTATAAAACATGCTTTCTTCTGAGCTTGCATAGTCTACCAGGCAATGAAAGATGATCATGGACATTGAAAAATCTAACAGTTGATTTTTAGTATTTTAAAAAATACTAGTAGAGTAACAAACATCATCTAAGGCATCTATGTCATTTTTGGAACTGCTAAGCAAGAAATCTGAATTTTTATTCAGCAAAACTGAATATCAAACACTTCTCTTAAAGGCAAAATTATTCTGCTCACTAATAGAACCATCTCCAGAAAGATTATTCATGTATACTTCAAAGCCACATATGATGTCAACTTAGAGTGTAATTTAGTAAACCTACTATCTTAAAATATTCCATTAATAAGCATATAGATTTCAGTATAATGTTAAAAATGTCTTTGTTTAAATAATACAGTTAAAATATTTGACTTCAGAGAGTATAGCAAATCCAATTAAATTAATCTGTGTTCTTAATAATCCTATGTTGTCAGGTTTTCAATATTTTTATTACTGAAAAATGACTTCAAGATTCATGAAAATTGCTTTATTTAAAGCACCAAGGATTTACAATGTGTTTAGTTTAAATATTTAATTTCTTTTTTCTATTTTATTTATTTTTTATTTACTTTTTATCCCTATTGCAGCCCCCTTCCTCCTCTCTTTCCCGTCTCACCCTGACAAATCCCTCCCCCTTTTGCTTCCTCCCCTTCTTCTCAGAGAAGGGAAGCCCCTCATGGGTACCACTCAACCCTGTGACATCTAATTCCACCAGGACTAGGCACATCCTCTCCCACTGAGGCCCAACCAGGAAGTCCAGATATGAGAAAGGAGATCCAATGTCAATAACAGAGACTGAGACTGCCGCTGCTCTACTTGTTCAGGGACTCACATGAAATCCAAGCAGCACATTGCTACAAATGTGTAGAGGGGCTAGGCCCAGCTCTTGCATGCTCCCTGGTTGTTGATCCCATCCCTGTGAGCCTCTATGGTCCCAGGTTAGTCAGCAAAACTGAATATGTGGGTCTTAATATGGTGTCTTGACCTCTATGGTTTGCTCACTTTTATTTCTCACTTTACCACAAAATTCCCTGGGCTCTGTGTGATATTTGGCTGTGGGTCTCTGCATCTGACTCCATTTGCTGCTGGATGAAGCCTCTCACGAGACAGTTATGCTAGGTTCCTCTCTGCAAGCAAAGAACAGTATAATTATTGTTGTCAGGAGTTGGCTTGCTCACATGGGCTGTGTTTAAATGTTGAAAAAATAAAAGAAAAATAGTCATATATTAATTCAATATAATTTTTTAGAAATCACTGTGAGTAAATTATTTTCAGAATATAGTTTAATACTTCATGGGCTTGGAGTTGAAAGCGATCACACACACACACACACGCACACACACACACAAACTTCTACGTGCTTGACATGATTTGCTTATAGGAGGAAACATATTAATTTTGTTTCAGACTTCAGAGGTTTCAGTTAATGTCTTGATGGACCTGAGTGTTTAAGTACTCGAAGCAAAACAGTGAACTATGCTGGATATATTTTATGGAATAAAACAGGTGTCCTTGTTGCTTCTAGGAAACAGAAATCTGGGATAAGTTATGAAGCCTCCACTTAACATGAAGGACCCAGGCTCTTCAACTAACTTACACTTCATTTTGAGACTGCTTGGGAATGTTAAAGATATGACATGCTGTATTATTTACATGCCATAGCCCCTGCAAGTTATAATCTACACTTTTCTTTCTATCTCACATCCTGAAATATTACAGATGTTTTAAGAAGGAAGCAGGTACTATAGCAAATTTTCCTGATTTATTTTTAATTTTGATATTAAATAAATTCATTTTATTTTTCTAGCAATAGACCTGGAATAAAAAATATACTAAAGAGTTACAAATTGGCAGCCTACAGATTGGAAAAAAAAAAACTTCAATAACCCTATATCTGATAGAAGGTTAATATCCAAAATATATAAAGAACACAAGAAGTTAACATCCAAATAACCAAATAATTCAGTTAAAAAATAGGGTGAAGAACTAAACAGAGAATTCTCAACAGAAGAATCTTGAATGGCCATGAAACACTTAAAGAAATGCTCAAAGTTCTTAGTCATCAGGGAAATGCAAATCAAAATGATTCTGAGATTCCACCTTACATCAATCAGAATGGCTAAGATCAAAAAAAAACTCAGGTGACTGCAGATGTTGGCAAGGATGTGGAGAAAGAGGAACACTTCTCCATTGCTGGTAGGACTGCCAACTAGTACAACCATTCTGGAAATCAATCTGGTGGTTCCTCAGAAAACTGGAAACAATTCCTACCTGAAGACCCAACTATACCTCTTCTGGGCATATACCCAAAAGATGCCCATACCATAAAGATACTTGTTCTACTATGTTCATAAAAGCCTTATTTATAAAAGCCAGAAGCTGGAAACAACCTGACATCCCTCATCCAACTAATGGGTACAGAATATGTGGTTCATTTTTTGTAATGGAATACTATTCAGGTATTAAAAATGAGAACATCATGAATTTTGCAAGCAAATGGGCAGAACTAGAAAATATCATCCTTAGCGAGGTAACCCAGAACCAAAATGAAATACACTCACTGGAAATGGTATAATTGTTAATTAGATATTAGCCAAAAAGTACAGAGCACCCTTTTTATAATCCACAGATTATAAGAAGTTTAACAGGAAGGAAGGCCCATGTGAGGATGGTTCAATCCCAATTAGAAAGACGAATAAAATAATTAGAGGAGGCAGAGGGAGGGAGGTACCTTAATGAGAGAGGGGAGGGAGAGGGAAAAGCAGAACAGCATCAGGTATGGAGGGTGGGTAGGAGAGAAGCCTAAAGGGCCAGGAGAATGAAAGGAAATGTACAGATTATGGGAGTGGGAGGGGAGGGACACTCTAGAAAATTCCAGAGACCTGGGATGTGAGAGACTCCTAGGACTCAATGAGACGTTCTTAGCCAAAATTTCCAACAGTGGGGAGAGGGAACTCGAAGAGTCCACCTCCAGTAGATAGATAGAGCCTCTCGTGGACTGTTGAGGTTACCAACCCACAGTCAAACTTTCAGACCCAGAATTGTTCCTGTCTAAAAGAGCTGCAGGAACAAAAGTGGAGAAGAGACTGAAGGAAAGGCTGTCCCGTGACCAGCCCAAATTGGGATCCATCTCATAGAGTATAGGGAATAGCAAAGCCTGCCACTATCATATGATATTATGATGTGCTTACAGACAAAAACCTGGCATGGCTGTCCTCTAAGAGACCCTACCAACAACTGACTGAGACAGATGCAGATATTTACACACAACTATTGGACTGAAGTCAGGACCTCTATAATTGAATTGGAGAAAGATTGAAGAAGCTGAAGGAGAGAGAGAGCAACCCCATAGGAAGACCAGCAGTCTCAACTAACCCAGACCCCAGAGAGCTCCCAGAGACTGAGTCACCAACCAAGCAGCATATGTGGAATGGTCTGAGGCCCCTGGCACATATATAGCAGAGAACTGCCTGGTCTGGACTTAATGGGAGAAGATATGCCTAATCCTTGAGAGACTTGAGGCCTGAGGGAAAGAGGATGGAGGGAGGGAGAGGGGGAGTACCCTTTTGGCACAAGGGGGAGAGGAGTGGGATGGGGAACTGTGGGAAGGGAGACCTCGAGGAGTGGGCAACGACTGGAATGTAAATAAATTAATTAATTTAAAAAATAGTGAAAAAAGTTAAATCAAGTTGAAGATGGTTAAACATCAACTACATAAGAAAATTTAGAGAAACCTTTAATGAAATGTAGACATTATTGCCACAAGAAACTATGAGATAAGAGTTTTGAGAGAGGGATTCTCATATGCATCTTGATAACGCCCTTAGAGGGGCAGAAGTGAAATGGCTGTTAGAGAGGAATGAATATGGGGGTTCCATAGAATGAAGGCAGGATCAGGTCTTCCATCCAAATATGAGTCATCTAAGAATGTACAATTTAACCTGTTTTATGTGTTTACTGCTTTGATGAAGGAAGACTGAGCAGGTGGATATACTTCACACCACCAATGTAGAACAAGCAGCCCATATTTTGATTGATTAATTAATTATTAAACTAACAGTATAGTGTATAAAGAAATTACAAGTTTTTAACTCACTCAAAAACTTTACACTGACTTTCCCATAACATTAGGCAAGCTATAACTAATAGTGTGTGGCTTTAGAAGTGTTAGAACAGGTGGGTCAGTGAGGAAGAAGTTGAAGAACCAGGCAAGTCCTGGACCACAAAAGATCAAGCTAAACATCTTGAACCATTCAGACTATTAAATAATAAAGATTTTTCAAAAAGAGGTCATGATACAATGGAGATGTGTTCAACTATGTTAGTCCACTCATTATATGAGAATGGTTTCTGAGATCAATTAAGCAATGACTTTATGGCCTTCTAGGCAAATGCTGCTGGCTCATAACTGTTAGATAAGAGGGATGGGGGAACATGGTAGAATAAGACTTTAATGCTGACAAGGTTTTACAACTGATGGCATGGTAGTTCTAAGAAAGAAAAACAAATTCGGAATGTTTTCCATAGTTTGACTTAGACAATGAGGCATGTGGAGATGCACTGAGACAGAAAGGGTGGTGGACTGAAAGCAAACAAACCACAAAGGCTCATATATTTGAACATTGTCATCAAGGAATGAAACTTCTTGGGGAGAGGAGCATTAGGAGGAGTGCCTTTGATGGGATAGGTGCAGCCTAGTTAGAGATTGTGTGTCACCAGGTATGTGCTGTGAGGTTTCAAAAGACAAAGCTAAGCCCAGTGACTCTTCTCTTTTCCTGATGCCTGCAGATCCCGATGTAGAACTCTCAGCATCTTCTTTATACCATGTCTGTCTGTGTGCCCCATGCTTTCTAACATACTGATAATGGGCTAAACCTTTGAAACTGTAAGCAGCCTCCAATTTACTGCTTTCTTTTGTGAATTGCCTTGGTTATGGTGTCTCTTTAAGCAAAAGAACACTAGAATGTTTAATGTTGATATTAAATGACTAACCTTTGGAGGAAGATGAAAATTTGACTTAGGCATATTGAGTCCAAACCTCTCATGGTACATGAGAGGGGAAATTTCTCTCACAATTAGAGTTGTGAGATGCAAATGACTATTAAGGAAGTAAATGCTGATAACTGTATATATCAACATCAAAGCACGTCTACTAACCAGTCACAGTCCATAGAAACATGCAATCTGGGAGGAAACTGAGTGAGAAAACCTGGGTAAACATATAACAGAAAACATATAAAATAGGCAAAGGTTGACTGCATTCATAGAAGGTTTTAAGATAAAAAAGCATGGAATAGCAGTTACTTGGAAAAAGACAGATAATATGTTATCAACTCTTTTTGAACATGTAGAAAAAGTTATGATCATGGAACATCAAGGAAACAAACAAACACAAATGTTGGAGAAGAGACAACAACCCTCTAAGGGAGAGAGAGAGAGAGAGAGAGAGAGAGAGAGAGAGAGAGAGAGAGAGAGAGAGACAGAGAGACAGAGAGACAGAGAGAGAGAGAGAGGAGTTATGCTTTTCTTACTCCAGGAAAATACCAGGGGACATGTCCAAGCTAAAAC
>NC_034605.1:10151475-10160523 GCF_900095145.1 Mus pahari
TGCAATAACACACACACACACACACACACACACACACACACACACACACACACAATCTCCTTATGTAACATAAACTGAGTGAGTCCATCCCTGTGGCAGCCAGGAGATAGTTTGTGGCAACAAGGGTGGGTAATATATATTTTCAGGCAAAAGCAATAATTAAAACATAAATATTTAAATTGTTATTTTATTTCATAAATATTTTAATATTCATTTTATTTTTAAAATAATTTTTTCCACACCAAGAACGTCATATGGGAAACAAAATAGAACCCATTTTAAAAACTGTGGAGATGGAAAAATACCTTATTGAAACCTATCTTTGGTTATTTATTCTCAGTTGGACTGGACCTGCTGATTGGCTTTAGAGGAGAAGGCTCGGCAGTATCCACTGCACGCTGGCTAATGCATCTGGGAAAACTGCTGCAGAATGTGACAGCTGGAAGCTAAGTGGAAATATCTTGAGAGCCCAGGAAATAATCAGGTAGGCTCAACAACCCTGTCCCAAGTACACCTGCTGCCAACAAGCTGAGATGCTTATACACAGAGAGGGAGGAAATGGAGGAGAAATTCCCCATTATTGCAGCATCTGCAAAGGGATTCTGTCTGATCTCTGCAATGTTAATCTCTCATCTCCACACCACAGTTGTACTTCCCAGTCTCCAGTCCTGGTGAAAGCAGTCATGATGTAGCACCTTTTATTTGATAGCTGATTCTGCTGATTTGTCAAAATGACTGTGCTCCGTTTTATCAGGCTGAAAAACTGTTTAAAACCCTAAAGTCTAAATAGCTTCCGAAGCCACTAAATTCTTATAAACATCAGAGCAACCCTTATGAATAAACCAACTTCAAGACTATGCTTTTTTATCCTAACTTCCCTGTGTAATAAGGTTAATACACAACTTTTTTTTTAAAATTTTCTGCTTGCCGTAATGATACCTAAAGTCACATTGCTTTCTGAATAGAAACTCTGTTTTATTTTAACAATATTAAACTGATTCTGGAATTAGCACGGTAGGAATGTAAAGGTCATCGAAGCTATAAATTTCTTGTCAAGGTTGCAAACAATGAGTTAGGGTGCTCACAAATAATATGTTGGTATCATATAAAAGAAAGGAAAATCCAAGAATTCTAGAGTTATGCAAAGCTTGTGTTCAGCAGTCATGGATGCATGGATTTATTTTAATTCACCAGTAATAATTAGTTGATTTTGAAAATAGTTTTTGAGGAAATGGACTTCTCTGCACAATTATCTGTGACATGGAAATAACTTCCCTCATTTTCACACACACACACATACACACACTATGTATACATACATATACATACATATTATTATATATACATATATATGTATATATCCATATGTATAGTACTTTAAAAATATAAAATACACTATTGCATTTTGCTAATATATAAATGCTTCTTATGAGGCCCAGGAAAACTCCTTTGCTGTCATTAAAAATTTATGAATGGTTGTAACGGATGCACTCACTTGTAATCCCAGACATCTAGAAGCTGAGATGAACACATCAAAGTTCAAGGTCAGGTAGAGCTACTTACTGCACTCCAGTCTGAGCCACATAGTAAGAACTTGTTCCATAAAACTCAATACAGAAACAATGGTCAACAACAATAACAAAATCTACAATCCTTAGCATTTCTACTATTATTTTAAGTATAACAATGTAACTCTGGTAGTCATGGTCTCATTTCACCTTTATTTAGTCATTTACTTACTTTAACTGACAGAATATATGTTTTAAAATACAGCATAACCTACTGAAATACATCTGTACAGATTATGTAATGGCTACATTTCTAGTTAGCACATGCACACATATATAAGTTTGGTATTGTGAAAGTAATTAAAATGTAAGTGTACTCTCAGCAATATTGCTAGACCACACACACATTGTCTCCCTTCCTAGACGCTTTACTTTCATATAATTAAATAACACTGACGAGTCCTATCTATGACCATGATTAGAGGATTAGAATGAACGCTGTTGCTGGGATGGGTGGGTCGTTAAACTAAGCCCATGCATTGTTCTTGTTTGCATGGTCTGAGAGGATATCACAAAGCCCTGTTGAAGGCCCAAAAGATCAACAATGAGACTTTAAGTAGAGTCCAGAATGGGTTCCATCTATAATAGACAAGACAAACCACATCTATAGCTCCATCGCAGTGACCTCGATCAGCAAAAACACCCCCAGTGTGGTTCATCTTAAGTTGTCTGCTATTTTGAAATTAGATCAAAATACCTGTGTCTTAATTAACTATGGTACTACATCCTCAACAGGCTTTGGTTTCTTTAAAGATTTTAATCACCATTCTGGAGCGTAGCATGGATTTTCTACCGGAGAGTGGAAAGAAATGCCTTGGAAAGGAGATCTGCTCTAATATAATATGGGAGGGTAAAGGGGTTTCTCTTACCCACAAATATACAACCTGCTTCATACACGTCAGTTAGAAATTCTTCAAAATCCTCAACATGGAGCTTGTTGTGCAACTGTGTCAATTAAATGACAGACTGCTCCAATCTCTCTTTGAAGGGTGTGCTTTCATTTTGTGAATAAACTTTAGCTAAACTGTGTCTCAAACCTGAATCTCCTTCCTTTGAGAAGATATGCACTAAGAGAACACTGGTATCCAGACATGTTTAATGGTGTCTTTGACGTATGTGAGCCACATAGAAGCAGGAACCATCAGAATAGGATAGAGAGGCATCAGATCCTCTGGACCTAGAGTTACATAACAATCCACTTCTCTTCAAGAGAGGTCAGTGTCTTATCCACCGAGTCCCCATCATTGTAGAAATTCTGAAGTAAAGATCATCCATTTTTCTACAAGAGAGAGTCAGGTTATTTTATTTCTAACAATCTTCATTGTTTATGTGTATACTCAGAGTAAAATTTGTATTAATAGGGCTGACTAATTTATGCCAGATCTTCTCAAGATTTTAGACAAGAAAGACTTACTATTTCGTTTCCAGCTTTAAAAAATAATTTTAGTCCAGTTGATGTGATTACTTCAGTGCTGTGAAAATATCAGATTAAATGCAGTGCTTTGAAAGGTAGGAAGTAACTTCTTTTAAGGAAGGAGTTAAGTATGTGGTAAAGAAATAAAATACTCAGCCAGTTATAAATTCTACTAAAAACACACAAAGCCTGGAGGATCACCGTTAAAGAGTAATTTTATTGCTTTGCTTAAATCATTTTCCTTTTTCCCATTTTTTTCTTGTATTTTCTTTTTTAATTCACTGAATTGTTGAAAATAACTCGAAACCTGTAAGCCTAGGGTGATAATTTCATAACTGTTTGAAGGGGAAGTCTAAATCACTCATTTCTTTTCTGTTCATTATTGGTCTTCCAAAAACAAAGTCAATGAGCCAGGGCATTTGGGGATCCTATAATACAGTTTCTTTTGGAGATAAACAAACTTGGGTCCAGAGAGGAGACACAAAGTACCTAAAATAAAACAGACACACATTAGTAAAGTGAAAGGGACAGACAAATGTTCCACCCTGCTAAATAACAGACAAGTCCTCAGCATTCCTGAGATTCAATATTAACCCATGTGGTTTTGATTTTATTGTTGTTCTTGCATTGATTTGTTTCTTACATTGGATCTCACTATCCCCCCCCCCCCCATTGAGGAGGGTACCTTCTGATGCCTCTGTTTCTTGAATGATGGCACCAGAACTGGCCTATAACTTATTATTAGGATGATTTTTAATACATAATTTTAAAAATTTATGTATATGAGTGCCCACTGTGTGTATCCAGGTACCAGCAAATGCCAGAGAGAATGTTAGGTCACTGGAAGCTGTATTTATGCATTATTAACTTGAGAATACAGTTTGAAAAATTACAGACCTGGGCTATTAATCAAAAATAAGATATTCGTGATCTATGTTCTACACATCTTTTTTAGTTCTACCTTCTTTGTTTACCAAAAATTCAATTAAGATCCTTTTTAGATCATTTTCTAACTTATACTGTTGACGACACCTTGGAAGAATTTTTGTGGTGAATACATTTTTAGAAAAGCTCCCAACCCCTATCCCACCCCCTAAAAAAAGAAAAAAGAAAGCTACCTGACATAAATGCAAAGAACCAATGTCAAATCTGTTGTGTGAACAGCATGTTCTCTTCACCACTGAGCCATGTCTCCAGACCCCCTTAGGTTTCTGGAGTCTGGAAATGAGCAAGCCTACAGTGTTTTCCTGTCTGTATGAATAAAATTTAAAAATAAAAATTTCCCACAATTAAGGATTCTTATTGTTCTACACTTAAAACTTTTAGTGTGTGTGTGTGTGTGTGTGTGTGTGTGTGTGTGTGTGTGTGTGTGTATGTGTGTGTGTGTGTACACAAGAACCCAGGTGAATGTAGACAGACATTGGTCAGTGTGGAGATCAGATGGCATCTGTTGGCCAGTTCCTTCTATATGTGTTTCCTGTGAATTGAACTCAGTTCAAGTCTGAGCATAGCGACCAATGCCTTTTATGTATTGAGCTATCTTAATGGACCTAAAACCTAGTTAAAAGAGAGGAATGTGTGCTTGGGATACTCAGGATTTCTAGATGTGGTCTTTTATTGTTTCCTAACCGCAATTTCTCATGTGCTTTGGAATTTGATGGGGACCCCAAACAAGAACTCATGTTACATCCCCACAGACAGAGGATTCAGTTGTGAAGACATTTTTATTTCACAAGTACCTTCCATTGATGGTACATCAGACAATTCTGTTCATAACTTCATATCTTAATCCTGCTGGTCACTTCCATGATTATGCCACAAATATTTATTCAAGTGCTTCTTTATATCTTTTGTTTTGTTTTGTTTGGTTTTTTGAGACAGAGTTTCTCTGTATAGCACTGGCTATCCTGGAACTCACTTTGTAGACCAGGCTGGCCTCGAACTCAGAAATACACCTGCCTCTGCCTCCCAAGTGCTGGGATTAAAGGCATGTGCCACCAACACCTGGCTTTTTATATCACTTCTTTTTTTTTTAGGAGCACATTAATATATTTATTTCATTCATACCTCCTGTTTTATGTATGCCCATGGACATTAGATGATAAAAATACTATCTGCATAACTCTAAAGAAGCTCCTTCAAGCAGTTGAAATTCCAGGTAATGAGAGAGGTTTGTGCCATAGTTTAAATGTTAGGTTTCACTATTACAAAAAATAAGCAATTTATATCACTTCTTATTCCTAGAGAGTTTGTGGTTATCTGTGTTCTAAAGAGGGGATTGCATCTGCTAATGCTTAAGTACCATTTCCATAGTATTCAGATAGATGTGGTCTGAAGCATCTGGTGATTTTTACTCTTTTATAGGCTATCAAAAAAATCTTAAAATTAAAACTACATAAAAAAGATCACAACTCATGAAAATTTTAACATTCAAAATTGTTTGGTTGAAGAATGATAGCTAAAATGTCAACAAGTTAGAAAGACAGCAAAGCATCAAACAGACTTGTTATTTAAGTTCTTTGGTGATGTGAAATCATTTCTGGATTGGGGAGATAACTCAGGCAGCAAAATACTTGCTTTGGAAACAAGAAGACCAGAGTCTCATCTCCAGAATCCAGGATAAGGCAATGCCACATCTGTTGACCCCTGCTAGTAATCCTAGCACTGGGGAGCCAGGGAGACGAATCTCTTGAGCTTCTTTCGGCCAGCCTGGCCTGTCTAGTGAGTTCCAGGAATGAAAAAGCATTTCACAAATAGAAAAAGGTTAAGTAGTGTCTGAGGAAGGATACTTGACTTTTACCCGTTACAAACACACACACACACACACACACACACACTCACACACACGCATATACACACACACATACACACACACACTCACACACACACATACACACTCACACACACACACACTGTACATTCTGTCTCCCACACAAGTGCTGTGTACATTTACATACACATGTGCATGTGTACATTCACAAACACATATGCATGTGTACTTTTAGACATATGTGCACCCACATGCAGATGATCACACGCACACACATACATAGAAACTCATACAATTAATTCAGATCTGTGTACCCAGAGATTAATAAGTTCATTTACACTAACAAGCACAGCTATTTTGTCTCTAAATGAAATGCTAATGTGATGCAAATGGTATTTCTCTATCTTAAATAAATGTATCTCTCTTGACTATAAAGTAGTAGAACTAGATCTAATTATAAGAGTTTAGCATACATTCATTTTTAGCCAACATCTGAATTATATAAATATTAAAATCTAGAAAGACAACAGAACGTATTATTGGGTCAGTATCTTACTATAAACATTTCAAATTAATTATTAACCTTCTATAATCAACTAATTTATTTTGATATACTGAAATATAAAAAATATAGCCACATGAATTATTTTAATTATGTCAATTTTATTTGGAATGCTGCGTGTATCCCATCCCATTTTAATTAGAGCGATTTATATTTGTATTATTATAAACACAACACATATCACTTTTTATTTAAAGTGGCAGTCACGCAGGAGAAGGAACTAATCAGAGATCAAGAAGTCAAACACAAATTGCATGGCTTAACGGAATGCGTTGCAGAGCAGGGGGAAGTAAGTCATTAGGAAGTTCCATTTCTGTTTGCCTGGTTTCTGACTTACACTCTCATGAATTGCTTGTAACAGTGCTTCATAATTTGCTTTACAAACAGTGCTTTACAATACTAAACAGATGTGTCTTGGCTAAAATGTTGTCTCTCATTCCAGGGGAATGTGTAGGATGGACATTTTGAATCTGCTCTGTTTGTGTGTATATTATTTCTATTTCTTTTCAATATATTTTAATGTATTATTTGAGAATTACGTATATGCATGCAGTGTATTTCAATCCTATTCACCTAACTCTTCCAGATCCTTCTCCCATACCCCCATTCTAATTTTTAAGTTCTTTGTGTAAAATCATTATATAATTTTTAATTGGTTAATTTATTTATTTACATTTCAAATGTTATTCTCTTTCCTGGTTTCCCCTTCAAAACCCCCCTATCCCATACCACTCCCCCCCTCACTCTTATGAGGGTATTCCCCCACCCACCCACCCATTCCTGCCTCATACCCCTAGCATTCCCCTATGCTGGGACATCGAGTCTTCCCAGAACCAATGGCCTCCCCTCCCACAGATACCATACTAAATTCTTTTATTAATAACCCACTAAGACCCATTAATGCTGCCACATTTGCATGGAGGTGGGATCATCCACAGGAACAGAGTATCAAGCTGCTTTCTAAGTAAATTGTTTTCTTTTTTGTGTTGTTGTTCTTATTTTGTTTTATGCAGAAATTTGTGGAGTGCTCAGTCCTTTTCAGAAAAACATATTTTTTAATTCAGTGGACAGTGGTTAATTTAGACTCACAACTTAAGCACAGAGAATAAGTGCTCAGTGATAAATAGATGATATACCTTACACTTTATCCCTCAAAGCTGAAGGAACATTAGGCGTCTTGATTTATTTATTTATTTATTTTTTTGACAGTCTTGCAGGCAATCTCCAGGCCACAGACTTACAATCACAGTTTGTGCAGCAAGGATAGCCATGTCACCCATTTCCAATTTTCACAAAATAATGTAGGCATAAAATTTTTGCAACCTACTTTTAATAAGGGTTCAATCTCTCCTCGAGCCTACCACCCAGTAGAAGTAGTAGAGGAGAAAAGTTATTAGAATGTGGGGAATTGGACCTGTTCAGCAATAATTCCTTGGGGGTGAGCTTTGTCTTCTTTCTCAGCAGTTCAGTTCCATAGCACACACCAAATATGACTCAGCAGCTGCAAACCAGTCCTCTAGGCACACAGATACCACACATGAACCCGCAGCTGTAAGTCCAGTCCTCTTGGCAGGCAGACGCCAGGCACAAATGCCAACCAGCCTGAGGTCAGGCTGTGGAAGCTGCAAGCTGCCACAGAAACATCATAAGTAGTTCTTGGCAAGTTTCTTCCAATGGATGCACTACCACAACAAGGCTATGTAAGGTGAACTAATACATGAATATCATTAGCAAAGAAGAATATCTAGGTAGAGCAAAACAAATCAATGCTCAGTGCTCATCTCCAATTGTCTGTGGCGTCATATTCATACCCTTTATAAGCATCCTTTCATGTGTTTGCTATATCAAAACATCCTTTCACCTATGTCTGCTTCAGGAAAATATTCTTTCACGTGTTCGTTTTAACAAGACATCCTTTCTTCTGAGTGTCCCAGGAAGACATCATTTGACATAACTTACTTTCCAAAGAAACTAGAAGTTTCCACTTCAGAATAACCTGATTGGCAGCTTAAAAACTGCAGCATTCTAAGGGTCATCTCAGACCCAGGGAACCTAAATATTGTAGCTACAGCCAGTTTTTATCATTTCATCAAGGTCTCCATGTGAATGTGTGTGTGCAAAAATGTTGGCTAAGACACATTTCTAAGAGCATCTTGGGATTGAAGTGATATGTGGATTTCAACTTCAGTATTAAATTCAAAAGTTGGAGAAAATTTCCCAAAATTAATGAAACAAAGCCTATTAAGAAATAGAACAGGTATGGACAAATATCTACCCAGAAGATATCCCAGATATTCACCCTTTAAAGACATGCTTGAAAATATGTTTTGCCTTTCTATCTGTGATGGTATGTGCTTTAACTCCTAGATCAATAGAATTCCTACTTTGGCATCCATATGTACCCCCTTTAGAGTTTGGTTCAACAGAATACTGTATCAATCCTAGGAGAGCGAAAGAGAATGAAGGAGCAGAGAAGGGAGGAATGGGTCAGGAATGAGAAAGACAGATGAAGCGGAGAGATCCTTTTGAGCTGAAAAATGACAGCACAGAATGAAGTAAAAATGAACCTATCCTTCAATTATTTACTTATCAGAAAGCTGATTATACCCAATATTGGTAGAATGTTTATATATTGGATAGTGACATAAAAACATATATATTCAATCTATGCATATCTCTACTATTAGGAAAACTAACTCTCTTTCTCTCTCTCTCTCTCTCTCTCTCTCTCTCT
>NC_034605.1:10161548-10173536 GCF_900095145.1 Mus pahari
ATACTGGGGCATAGAACCTTCACAGGACCAACTCCTCCTGTTGATGACCGACTAGGCCATCCTCAGCCACATATGCAGCTAAAGCCATGAGTCTCTCCACGTCTTTTCTTTGAATGGTGGTTTAGTCCCAGGGAGCTCTGGAGTTACTGGTTAGTTTATATTGTTGTTCCTCCTAGGGGGCTGCATACCCCTTTAGCTCCTTGGGTACATTCTCTAGCTCCTTCACTGGGGACCCTGTATTCCATCTAATGGATGACTGTGAGCATCCACTTTCTGTATTAGTCAGGCACTGGTAGAGCCTTTCAGGAAACAGCTATATAAGTCTCCTGTCAGAAAGCTCTTGTTTGTATCTGCAATAGTGTCTGGGTTTGGTGGTTGTTTATGGGATGGATCCCTAGGTGGGGCAGTCTCTGAATGGTCATGTCTTCAGTCTCTGCTCTGAATTGTGTCTCTGTAACTCCTTCTGTGGGTATTTTGCTCCCAGTTCTAACCACGATGGAAATGTCCACACTTTGGTCTTCCTTCTTCTTGAGTTTCATGTGTTTTGCAAATTGTATCTTGGGTATTCTGAGCTTCTGGGCTAATATCCACTTTTAAGTGAGTGCGTATCATGTGTGTTCTTTTGTGATTGGTTTACCTCAGTTAGGATGATGATATCCTCCAGATCCATCCATTTGTCTAACAATTTCATGAATTCATTGTTTTTAATAGCTGAGTAGTACTGCATTGTGTAAATGTAGCACATTTTCTGTATCCACTCCTCTGCTGAGGGACATCTGGGTTAATTCCAGTTTCTTGTTATTATAAATAAGGCTGCTATTAAAATTCGAAAGGAAGAAGTCAAAATATCATTATTTGCAGATGATATGATAGTATATTTAAGTGGCCCCAAAAATTCCACCAGAGATTTAATTTTAAATGGTGAGAGGTCCCATACTCTCAGAAATAAACTATTGAATGAACAATTGATCCTGGAAAAATGTAGGTTTAGTGTCCTTCTACCAGCCTCACTTCAGAACAATTGCTGATGAGAGATGACAAAGATGGGAAAAAACCCTATCTGTACCCCCCACCCCTTTTTACCTTCTGATTAAAGGTAATCACATTGAATTAAATAACCTCATGTATACCTGTGACAAGACCTGGTGACCAGGCTCCACTGCTCTCCAAGAAATCAACCTTTGTCTAGGCATTTCCGTATTGAGCCAGTATGCAGTACAGAAATCTTTGTATTCTTGGAGATTGAGAATCTAAAAGTATTAAATTTGTACCTCATTGTGAAGGTACATGGGGCTCTGTGCTATTGTTACTGGCATTGCTGAGGTAGTGAGGCTACAAAAAAAAAATAGTCCTAATAAGTCAGACAAGGTGGGTAGGGTTTCATGAATACATATCTCAATTTTCTTGCCTTGTGAGTGAGATAAATCAGAAATATGGACCACACTGTCTCCCACCCCTGGGATATTACACAGTGTAGTTCAATGGCCTATTTTGGTAACATATTCAATGCCTTCCATCCTATATTGGCTTCATCACTGCCGGGACTCTGTTGTCACATTCCAGATGATGCTCCCTGTGACTATCTCACATGGTTACTAGTAATGTGTAGTCTTTAGAAAAGAGTCAGCTACTTGGATAAAGGACAATGACAAGTCTCTATGTGATCTAAGATCTTGTGTTTCCAGAGAAAGAAAAATTTCTAGTACTTCAAAATTTTGGTCTTCCCTAATTACTATGAACCTTTCATCCTATGTACTAATAGTCCACATAGGTCTATTCTCTTGTATCGTAGGGAATAAGCTAACTACACATAGTTGGAAGCAACATTCATTTCCATACCTGTGCACTGCACATGCTGACTCTATGACCTTCAGTAAGTTACATGTTCTTTCTTGAATGTAGCTTCCTCTTTATTCTTCTAGTATTGCAACTTCTAGGATTGCCACCTACAACTTACAGTTGTAATTAAAGTGAAGTCATTACCCAAATAGTAAATGTGAACTGTCCTTCCTCATTTGCAAAAGACACCAAAGAGAGAGAAAGAGAGAAAAAAGAATGTTCCTTGAAATATTTGCTTTGTATTTTAGTGATTTTATTTTTAATGGCAGTATCTATTTTTATATACTCTTGCATAAATATATAGCAACATTATGTAGCTATTCTATACTTGGCATGAATTTCACTTTGACCTAGACAAAACACAACATCTCTAAAATATGATTCTATTATGTAAGATCACCATAACTAATATTAAACATATTTGCATTTATTAAATGCTGCCTAAACTCATACATTTTTATAGATTTCTCTTTGAAATTTTAATTTCCAGATGCCTCATGAGAGCCCAAAGAACATATAGAAACTGAAGGCTCCCCTCACAAATACTTCAATGACCTTCCTATTATTTTATGTCCTTAGAATGATCTTCAGTGAGTGTATTTGGAATGTAGAATATGCCGAATGTCAGTCTTAGTTATTAATTTTACAGATATGTAATTTATCTATGAGTTGCTATCATTTATATTTAATGTAGCCTATGTTTGACTTCCAAAGCCTTTCATTTTAAAGGCAGAAATAGCCCTTTTTTTTGTTCCAATTATCTCCACAGATTTCACTTACAATGGAATTTCACTTTTTCTTTAGCCTGGACATGTTTGAATGGTGATGTGTTGCTATCCAGGGCTGTTGTGGTGAATGTCTTCACTTTCAAGCACAGAGCATCGAGAATCTTCAATATATCTATCATGAAAATGACAGTCATTTGTAATATGTGGTAAATTCTAAAGGTATGACCCAGTATACATTTTTCTATTTTTTTATATTTAGGAAAAATATCCGTTTAGGATTATTTTTACTAATTTTTAAACTAAATCTTGAAAAGTCAAGCATGTGCTACAGTACATTTAAATGATAATAAAACTCATATATATATATATATATAATAATTTCAAGATATACTATATATCTTGAAATATATAGTATATCTTGAAATTAATTGCTGAGTCAGTCATTCTGCAGACTGCACATTCTAACAGAACCTGATAGAAGTAAAAGTAACTGTCCCTTTAGGAGTGGTTACTGGGAGATTTTTAGTAGAAAAAAAATGACAGTGGTAATAATAAGGAAAAATTCATAGCATTCCCCAAAATTTGATATAATTTGTTCATTTTCTATGTTTTTTTGTTTGGGCAGTGGCTCCTAGCTAACACTTTTTTTAAAATGAAGCAATAGAAATTAAATGAGCTTATCACTTCTTTTCTTTTCAAAAGATATTGAAAACACAAAGAAATGATAGGCTAGTAAATAAAAGAAAATTCACAGAAAACATATATCCAATTTATGAGTAGAATATGTAAACAATGCTTACAACTTAATAGGAATAAGTGACATAACTTTGAACAGCAGAAATGTGACCAAATTGATAGCATTTTAATAAAATTCAAAATGGGATGGCTAGTAAATATATAAGGAATACTTATGGAATTCTTAAGGATTCCTTAATACAAGAAGTAAAAGAAGAAAAAATATAGAAAAAGAAGTAAAGTCACAATGAGATGAAGCTTTTTACCAATTACAAGTGTACCACAGGAGATGAGAAGCAGAGGAATGCCTCTTCTATTGGTATACCAATTGCATTGTAAGAGCCATTCTAGGGTTTCTTATACATTAACTATGAACCTGTCACATGACCTTGCTCCTTCATTCCTAGGCACTGAATCCAGAGAAATGGAAGCATACATTTATACTAACACTTATATGTTTAACTTTTAAAATAATTGAACCATGATCAATACATAGTAAATAATACTTTTAAGTCATTTCCCAACAAATAGGCCAGTACTTCAAATGACTGTTAAAATTTTAATATTATTTTATTTCATAAGAGAGGAGAGCAAAATGGTACACTCATCACCTATTTTCTAAAAATTTCAGTAAGAAGAGAAAATCATCCTAGAACAATCATGAGATTGATGATATATGAAGATGCTATGGAACACTAAAGTGTAATTTCGCACAAGTCTAATAAAAAGAAAAAAAATAAAATAATATTAAGAAAAATAGACTAAGTCCATGGTGTTATTTCATGAAATAGTACTAAGATTTTCAAACTTCTGTTGCAGGAGCATTTCATAAAGGCAAAGGTCAAAATTAGGCAGTCATATCTGAGGTGGGTGTTAGAGAGCCATGTACCATCTTTTGGCCTTACTTGGCCTTGCTGTCATTCAGGGTGATGGTGGTCATATGATTTCATGCCTTCTGGGATTCTCATGCTACCACATTCATGTTCTGATGAACCAGGTCTCACATTGGTCACTTTCACATCTTGAAATATTTTCTAATGGGTCAAATGTTCTTATGCATGTTGCTACTGTTTACCTTGATACTTAAGGACATTAAGAGCATCCAGCACTGAGGTGTAAAAGAATAAAGTTGAAGACAATCTTGAACACATGAAGCAATCTTGAGTAACTGACACAAAGAAAGCAAATTTGGAGGTAAACAGCTCATAGAGAGTTCCATTAGATTTTCACCCCCATTTCCAGACTGCAAAGCTAATTTCCATGTTAAGATCACCACAGACCTTCACCAAAGTCGCCTCTGACTTGGTTCTTCTCGTGAAAAGTTGACTATCTTTCCAGTCTTTAAATTTGCACATGCTATTCACTTTGCAACAGCCAAAAAAAAAAAAAAAAAAAAAAAGATAATTGTGTGCCCTAGTTGGACTGCAGATATTTTTGCAGTTTGTGGCTGTTGAGGGAGGGAGGAACACTATTCTTTGGCCTCTGAAAGGTTCCCTGTGCTCCAGTAGGTTGTCCCACTCCTATGAATATATTGGCAGCATTCATAAGACTCATCAGGTTATTGTTTAAAAATGAGATAAAATGTGAAGTTATATGGGAGATAGATTTCTAGGAGGAGCTATATCCTAGGGAACAGGCATGAAAAAACTCTTTCTATACATGTTGATAATTTTTCAAGACTAAATAAAAATACTTAATATTACTCTCCTCAATATGAATGTTATTGTTTTGACAGTTTGGATATGATACTTAAGTCAGGTTAACAATGGAAACTATCTAACATGTACAAATGTAACAAATGTATTCCTTCCCATTTCTGCTATTCATGTTCTATATTAAGTGGTGCCATGCATAACTCAATTGACAGCTACAAAATCAGCTGCTTGAGAAACATGAAGCCTTTGCCCAATAATTCTTCCCATATATTTCAGGAACATAAATAATTGAGGCTTAAAAGGAAAGCTATCTTTGCTCTCTTTCAAAAGAACAAAGAGTGAGTATCTTTTCTACTTCTTAAAAAGCCCTTTACATCATAGATCAAATCACTTACCTTTGAAGAAGCCAATATTAATATTTCCTTTTCATCTTATAGCGCTTATACAGCAGTTCAGATGGTTTCCACACATCTGCCACTTAGATGTAAATTCTCAATATTCTTTAAAGATGTGACTCCAACCGTTTCTGCCTTAAAAACTACACAAAGGCTTTCCCTAAATCATCTATCCAATCAGCTGATGACAGTTAAAATCATTGGAAAGAGAACTGGATGTTCAATGCTTATTAGAGTAGTAGTCATGCTCCCAGTCGTGGCTTAAAAATTATGTCTCTTAATAATACCAGAAGGTATACCCAGAAAGTCTAAGCAACATGACTGCCCAAAAGTGAGCTGAACAAGTATGACACCAAGGAACATGCCAAACGTCATAGTGAAAAGCCCAGCAGGCCTCAAAGCTGTACAAGCCCTGAGTAAAGCTGATGCAGGGAGAGCTGCCCCTCCACTGGGAAGACCACACCAATTGCTTACCCAATGCCAAACAGTCAATCACCAAAACATACCTACTAATAGCACTATATAGTCTGAGCAGGTTATATTTAGGAATACACACACACACACACACACACACACACACACACACACACACTCACACTCACCATGTTTGTGTTGTTGTTGTGTGTGTGATGTGTGTATACACATATACATAATGCAAGCAATAACAGGATTTGAAAGAAAGTCACATATTTGAAAGAATTTGAGGAAGGGTATATGGGAGTGTTTGCAATAAAGAAAGAAAAGGGAAAGATACTGTAATTATATTATAATCTAAAAAATTAAAACAACAATGAGACAAAACCAAACCTCACCTAGGGGGCAGCAGGATGGGTCAGTACCCGCTGCCCATCCCAACAACTAGCTTGAATAAACTAGATAGACAAATAAAGACTGGCTTTATTCTTTACAGTTGGACTGATTTGTTCTGCTTTTCCCCAGTGACTTCAGTGGAGCAAGGTTTGTTAGCATTTAGTGCTGCTCATTTGGCAGTAATAATCTTTCTAAGTTTGACAAGATTGAAGTAATTTCAAATTGTTTTCAAGGCTCACTTTCAATTCATGTTTAAATTGCCGCATATGAACCATGTAAAACACTTGTTTCAATGAGAACATGACGCTCACATTTAGTATTTACACAATATGAAATAAATCATGTCAGAATTAATAAGGTCTAATTCTATTAATGTCAGAAAAGATTAACACAGGTTCTCGCTTCTAAGCAGACTTACCCGGTTCCCTTTGAATTATTCTTGACACTGTTAAAATTAGACTAAGCCTACAAATAAAATAGGCTAGCGTATAAATTGGAGTAATAAATTAGGATATTGTGTAAATAAGGAAAGGTATCTGTGGTACAAAGCTACATTTGATTGAAAATCATTTGAACGTTTGTCATCAATAGCAACCTACAATTCCATATCTTCTGATGAAATTGCTGCATGGAGCTTGTTTCTTGTTTGTGCATTTTAGTGTCTATAATGTTTATATTGGGACATTAAAATATTAATTATAATTAAGAGAGACTGTGGCACAAGATGGGGGCATGATTTAATAATGCAATAAAATGTATGTTGCCTGTCAGACTGGTCAGTGTGATCATAAGTAGCCGAGAACACACCTTAAACCCAGGAATTTGTAAAGTGAGCAAAAAATGCTCACATGCACTTTAACTTGAATTATCTTTTTTTTTTTTTTTTTTTAATCTCCACATCTCTTCCCATTTACTTCCCTGCAGAGGTTATGACTCAGGCGACACCACTCCTCTAGGAAGAGGGAAAATAAGATGTCTGTTTAATTTAACCTTTTGCTGAACTTTTTCTATCAAATCATGAAAAGGAATTGCTTTCATATGCACAAATGTGCTATTCTTTTAAAACACTGTTAGCATTCCCACTGGGAGCCAATGATACTGCTCCTGTATCTTCCCATGTAAAACACAGCTCCAGCTGAGAAAATGACGAGGTAAGCGAAAGAGCTGAGGTTACTTGGAAGATTTACAACTTCACCATGATTTTAGAGGACAGAGAAATTGATAAAGGGTATTATAAAGATATCACCTATTATCACATTGCTAAAATGCTTTTATATTGATTCATTACAGTCTAGAGTGCGTAGTTTCATGTAAATTTGTAGAGTTATTTCTGTAAGATACATTTTAACTTAAAGAATCGGGCTTGTTTTGTTCATGAATTACAAGTTTTTTCTTACTTTTTTTCAAACCTAATGGGGCTTCAAGTATTCAATTGAAAGGAAAAACATGCAAAATATACAAATTATTATAACAAGAAGTTGCTTGTTTTCATATTATATTTTCATCATGTAAATGTAAATGGTATCTATATATAATATATCTCATTTGCTTCATATATATGTTGTATTTAAAGATTAAAATAATTCGTTGTGAGAAAATAGAAAGTTGATGAGGTTAGAGAAATGCTATTTACAGAGTGATGCATTAAATGTTTATCAATCATTTACTCTAAGTACACTACATCTCTAGGCCTCTAAATGAGATCACATTTATACATGACACTAATAATGCCTTCACTAAAGCAATAATACCATACGACATATGTAATTTGAGATATATGAATGAGGGAGAACAATTAATAAAATTCTAAAATAGCTCCATGTTAAATACCACTCCCTGAAACCCACCATGGTAGGAAGATATATGGCTCAAGAACTTCCATTAAAATAGAGATATGGACCAAGAGAGGAGATGACTGTTCAGTGTATGAAAGAAGCTCTCACAAAGAGGTATCTTGTGTCTACAAGGGAAAAAAAGTGTTTTCCAAATTTATTTCTGAACATGAAAAAATTAGATCGACATAATAGTGTTTATAACAGCGAAACCTTAGGATAATCGTAGGTCTACTTTTAAATGTGTGTGTTGAAGAGAGTTGTGATGTGTATGACTCTACAGACAAGTGCATGACTACATATGATGATGTGCAGGCCTAACATTGGCACTGAGTGTCTTCATTTATTACTTTACATCTTACTCTTAAGCTCACAGGGCCTCTCACTGAACCTAAAGCTCACTGATTGATTAAACTTTCTGAGGAGGCCCCATCTTCCTCCAGTATCTGCCTCAGGGTTGACATTACAAGTGTGTGTCTCCATATCCAGATTTTGATATGCTGTTACAGAGCCCAACACATGGCCTTATATTTGCTTAGAGAGAAATTCACTCAGTGAGCATTCCCTAGTCTCTGATATTGATTTTAACACTAAGAAATATTATAGAAAGGATGGTTAATCCTTAATATATAATTAGCTAGTAATTGAAAGTATACTTTTCAAGATATTTCTGTCATATTATATAAATCAAATCTTCTACATATACTAAATGAAAATGGGAACAGCAATAAAAGCCATTATATTGAGAAGATTATTAATGTGTTTTTAACACAGAGAAATTATATCAAGGTCAAATTGTTAAATCGAGTGCACATGTAACCTTCTCCCTCTGCAGCAAAATGCACATATAAATATATATAGAAACATGAGCACAGAGTGTATGTACATGACCAGAAAAGGCAAAACATTCATACATGCACAGTATACACAGCACATGTGCAATTTCAAGGTCAACTTCTCCAAAAGGATTAATATTCAATAAGGCTCAGTATTCCAACCATGGACAGTTTCTGAAATTGATAAGGGTCACTAAAACAGGGGATGAGGTTCACATACCTCCTGCTTAAGCAAAAATCACTTTACCCTCTGTGGCTTATAAACATCTCTTTGTGAGTTAGCAGAAGCAGATGTACTCAATAGATAGGCCTCTGGGCTCTTTTGTCTTTCAAGCAATTGTAGATAGCCAGGGAATTAGTTAGGTCTGGATACTGTTATAGATTACAACACATACAGGACTGATAGGTGGCACTTAGCTGGCTCCTAAGCTACATGGCTCAGCAGGCTAAATCTGACTACACCTCATGACTGTTCTTTTAAAGTAGTAATGAGGAAATCATGGTCCAGTTCACAAACACATTTCACATACATGCATGGTATGTACTCACTAATGTTTGGATATTAGCCAAAAACAAATACAG
Organism: Mus pahari; assembly: GCF_900095145.1. NCBI lineage: Eukaryota > Metazoa > Chordata > Mammalia > Rodentia > Muridae > Mus > Mus pahari. The sequence continues at coordinate 10,170,961 of NC_034605.1, forward strand.
ACTATTCAAGATACAGTCCACAGAACTCATAAAAGTCAACAAGCTGAAGTGCCCAAGTGAGGATGCCTCAGTCCCACTTGGGAGAAAGAAGAAAGCTATCATAAGTGGGAAGGGAGGGAGGGAACTGGGAGAGAAAGTGGACAGGGTAGGCAGGGAGTGGGGGGAGAGTGAAGCCTGATCTGGTTTTGAGTGAGGGAAAAGGATTGAAGCACTGAGGGCCAGCAGAAAGAAGCGAAACAGGCAACCTTAGGAGATAGGAGGTTGGGGGGAGTGAGCCTCCAGAATGCACCAGAGACCTGGGAGGTGAGAGCCTCTCAGGACTCAAAGGGAGGAACCTTAGATGAAATGCTCAACAATAGGGAGAGGGAACTTATAGAGCCCGCCTCCAGCAGGAAGACAGGACATCAAGTGAGGGATGGGGTTGCCATCCTGCAGTCACAACTCTGACCCATAATTGTTCCTGTCTGAAAGAATTACGGGAATAAAAATGGAGAGGAGCCTGAGTAAAAGAAGGTCCAGCGACAGGCCCAAAGTTGAATCCAGCTCAAGGGGAGGTCTCAAGGTCTGACACTATTACTGAGTTTATGGAGCGCTCACAAAAAGGGACCTATCATAACTGCCCTCTGAAAGACCCAACAAGTAGCTGAAAGAATCAGAGGCAGATATTTGCACCCAACTAATGGACAGAAGCAGCTGGCCCCTGTTGTTGAATTAGGGAAGACTGAAAGAAGCTGAGGAGAAGGGAGATCTACCAGCAGTCTCAATTAATCTTGAGAGATCCCCCAAGATCTCTCAAGCATTGGACCACCAAATAGACAGCATACACCAGCTGATATGAGGCCCCTATCACACATGTAGTGGAGGACTGTCGGGTGTGTGTTCATTCTGAGACAATGCAACTAACCCCAAGGAGGCTGGAGGCCCCAGGGAGTTTGGAGGTTGGATGGGCTGGGGGATAGCAAGATCCACATGGAGACAGGAAGAGGTGGGAGGAGGTATGAGATGTGGAAGAGTTGGAGGGTGGAACGGGGGTGGGAGAATGAAATATGGAGTGTAAAATATATATATTATATATAATTTATGTTATATATGTATACCATAGTGCACATTAAAAGAAACTGTATCAAAGTGTAAACATTAGCAATTGTGACTCGCTGGGAACCATTAATGTACTAGAAACCTTCTAATAACATAAAACTATCTGACCTTACATTAACTACCCAGGCCTTACACATGGACATCTATGAGGATGTACATCTGCATGGAGATCCATGTGATATACAGCCACACTTACATTATGCCAAAATGATTCTTAAGCTTTCTCTATTATAAATATTCCCATGTAGAACATGTCTTTGCATGTACACTAATACACTCCGAATAGGAGAAGACTGAAAGATGTCTATAAAGACATCCCTACATGAGAAGAATAAAAGATTTAAACTACAGAGCTGAAGGGAAATAATACATAAAAATCTAAAGAACTTTAAGGCAAGTATATTAAGCAGTTCAAGTTGAATATCATTGCAGGTTACTAGCAAAAAAAAATATTAAATTAGCAAACAGAATTTTTGATCAAAGAATTGAAGTCCTATGGAGAACTTTTGAAGGAATTGGATAATATATAAGAAGAGACATAAAGAATATAGAAGGAAAAATTTGGGGAGACATACAGCCAATGATGTGCTCTTCGTGTGACATAGCTGTTGTACTCATGAACTCGCTGCAACTGTGACTATCTGTACAAAGCCTACATAAGATTTGACCCAGCCGTATGTCATCACAGCAGTGGTAGGGTAATGGCATCCTACCCCTCCATAAACGCCTTGGCAGTTAATTGTTGTTAAAAGAGGATATGTAGCTTTCCTCAGTGGTGTAGTCAGTTGTCTCTGGGTAGTGAAAAATAATGTAGTGGGTGGTAAGCAAAGTCACCTTTCCTCCAGGAAGTGTGCTCCCATGCACACTTGGGCAAGAACGTCTAAACTCAGTGGGTTGCACACAGAACATGCAACTAGAAGCGAGAGGTTGTTGGGATGAATTGAATGGACCATCAGGACAATGAGAGGTGAGAATTGGTGGGTGGAAGAAGGCAACAATTCATTAAATAGATGTATTAAATTTTTATACACCAAGAAGGCTTTTAAAAAACAGATTCTTATATAATATACCAATTAAGGGATCAAAAAGAAGTATTGAATGGTGTAGAATGGAAAGGTGTTTCAAATTTACACTCCCACACTCATCTATATTTTTATATTGATATCAATATCTATATCTAATCTATATATCTCTGTCTCTGTCTCAATCATTTATCTCTACCTCTATCTCATCTATTTCTTTTTTCTTTTTCTTTTTTTCTTTTTTCTGTATTCTTTTTTAAAATTTATTTATTATTATTTTCTTTATTTACATTTCAAATGCTATCCCAAAAGTTCCCTATACCACACGCCCACCCCTGCTCCCCTACCGACCCACTCCCACTACTTGGCCCTGGCATTCCCCTGTGCTGGGTCATATAAAGTTTACAAGACCAAGGGGCCTCTCTTCCCAATGATGGCTGATTAGGCCATCTTCTG
>NC_034605.1:10174371-10202576 GCF_900095145.1 Mus pahari
ATATATATATATATATATATATATATATATTGAGTATTTACAAAGGCAAAATTGTACATCAACATAGGAAAATGCAACTAAAATCATTAATTGCATGATAAGAATTTTCCTATCTTATTGGCGTGTTTCCAACAATCTGGCAGAGAGCACAAAGCTTCTTTACACTAATAAAAAGATAACTTAAACAAAGGAACTATTGTCAATGGCAACTGCAAGGATGATATTGCGTAAGTGTAATTTGAAAAGTTGAAGAAACCTACATTAGGATCTATGTTAGACTTTGAAACTGAAAATTTGGTAAAAAGAACCTGACAAATTTTAGTAAATAAAATTTGTTTTATTTTTAACCCGAGAATATGTTTTACTACAGATTCAAAATCAGAAAAGTTTCTCTCAACAAATGTTAAAACATTTAAATGTAAAGTGCTTTGCGAAACTCATAGAATCTCCGTTAAAATTTCCCCAGAATTTCTCTTGGTTTTGTTTGTTAAAATGCCCAAGAAAGCAAAGTGGGTTTCCTTCAATCAAAAGAGTGTTAGCAGAAGCTGAGGATAAAAATCCTACAGCTTTCTGGGTACAATGCAGGGCAAGGCTTTATTTCTTTGATTGGTTGCCCTAGGGTCCCTGTGGGATGTGAATCCAAGAGTTTTAGTTCTGCTTGTTCCTGCCCCACAGCTAATTTTAATTATTCTACTGCCAACAACAGCTCCTAGCATGTAGCATACTGGGAAGAGAACAGTATACTTCTCCAAACTATTGTTGAGTTTGACTGTTGTTTTTTGCCAAGAAGTTTTGGTCTTTGGTTCTTTGGTTGTCTGACACCGAAAGAGCACATCTAAGTGTCTGCTATATATCTATTTCTTGTGTGCAACTAATTCATAAATAAGATACAAATTGATTCCTTAGCTTGCAACAATTCTCACAGCTAATAGTCCAGAACAAATATCCACAGAAAGGCACAGGCTGTATCAGTGAAATAGTGGTTTCTTTATTAGTGTACAAGTGTGAGAATGTTTTATTATTGTTGTAACTGATGATGGTTCCCTTTGTGGTTGATCATGACATGAGCAAATAAACCATTGTTTTCCATTTTTAAGTTCCAATGTGACTTTTGTTATGAAATACAAATGAAAACATTAACTACAAAGCTGTGACATGAATTTAAGTAGAGATTGAAAGGATTCTGGGTTGAAGTGCTGACAGCATGATAGCATACCATATTTTTAATGCCACTAAATGAGCTTTATTCACAACTAAAATGCTGCTCATTGCTGAGTAGCTAGGAGCTGAGGCATCACTGTGTTCTCCATCATCTAGATGTACTGAGACTATTTTCATTAGGCAAATCCAAAATATTTTGATTTGGTAATGCAAACTGGGACAACCTCCCTGTTACTTCCATTCTACTTAGATTTCCCCCCAAAGTGCTAAGGTAAATATATTCTATTTTTCAAGGTACATTTAAACACCACTCTGTACTAGATAAATGGCCACAGCACACTGACAGGTGTCTAAGGCAATAGAGCAAGGCCTACTCAAAGAATTTTGCTCCTGGCAGCTTGATAGAATTTGTTCTAAAAGCTGCTTGAGTTTTACAGGTCAGTGGCTACAGCAAAGGGTTTCAATACATTCCATACCCGGCACATTCCTCTCCAACCTCTTATTTAAGAGCACATTCATCTGATCAAGGTTTAACAACCTTGGAATGACATTTGGAAGTAGATACACTCTCCATTCATAGTTTCTAAGTTGAAATTTTCTTTCCAAATTAAATTAGGAGCTATAGTATTAACATCTAAGTTCTCTCTAATTAATTAGACAGACTGTTGCATGCTCACACACTCACTCACACACACATACACACACACACACACACACACACACACACACAATCTTTGTTAGCTGAGAATCATAGTCTTACAGTAATGTAGTGTTTCTTAGAGACCTGATTTGTAGTATCTTCTCTGAGTTTCATTACTGTTTGTTGTTGTTGATCTCTATTCCCGAAGCATCACAGTCATCACTTTGAAACATCTCAAATATGTCCTCTGCTTTGTTAGCATATTACATTAGTCAATTTACATCTACTCACACGATCCACAAACATTTGACTTCACTTATAGTTGCATAAGTCTCTCAAAGTAGCAATTTCACAAGCCAGGCTTAGACTTCCCATCTTCTGACCTAGTATCTCCAGTATCAAGAGGGGTATGCACATTTGTGCTTGCATGTGGACTCAGAGATCCAATGTGGCTCCTCAGGAACCAGACAGTGTTTGTTTTGTTTTGTTTTCAGTTGTTTTCTGCTGTTTTGAGACAAAATCTTTATTTGGGGGCTGTGGCCCACAAGATAGAGTAGATTTGCTGGTTAGCAATAAAGAGTGATCAGAAACAAATAAAAAAATGACATGTAGCAAATCATGACACGGAACCAATCCAAGTAGTATACTCACTACCCTCAGAACTATGGTTAAGAGATGAAATGGTCAAAAAAAAATCATAGATTTGTGAGAAAATTATGGCAATTCTTAAAGAGAGAGAAAAGACAAATGGAAACTGAAGAGTCTTTTCTGTATCTTGGAGATATTTAAGTAGTGATTAAGAAGTTGTAGCAAGAAACTTCATATGATCCAGCACAAGGGAAGGCCTGGGCCAAGTAATGAGAGTGGGTGGGTAGGGGAGCAGGGGTGGGGTGGTATAGGGAACTTTCAGGTTAGCATTTAAAATGTAAATAAAGAAAATAATAATAATTTTAAAAAAAGAAAAAAAAAGAAGTTGTAGCAAGTATCCACGTCTTGGTCTTCCTTCTACTTGATTTTCTTGTGTTTTAGAGATTGTATCTTGGGTATTCTAGGTTTCTGGGCTAATATCCACTTATCAGTGAGTGCATATCAAATGAGTTCTTTTGTGATTGGGTTACTTCACTCAGGATGATATCCTCCAAATACATTCATTTGCCTAAGAATTTCATAAATTCATTGTTTTTAATAGCTGAGTAGTACTCCATTGTGTAAATGTACCACATTTTCTGTATCCATTCCTCTGTTGAGGGACATCTGGGTTCTTTCCAGCTTCTGGCTATTATAAATAAGGCAGCTATGAACATAGTGAAGCATGTGTCCTTATTACTAGTTGGAACATCTTCTGGGTATATACCGAGAAGAGGTATTGCTGGGTCTGCCAGCAGTACTATGTCCAATTTTCTGAGGAACTGCCAGACTGATTTTCAGAGTGGTTGTACAAGCTTGCAATTCCACCAGCAATGGAGTGTTCCTCTTTCTACACATCCTTGCCAACATCTACTGTCCCCTGAATTTTTGATCTTAGCCATTCTGACTGGTGTGTGGTGAAATCTCAGGGTTGTTTTGATTTGCATTTCACTGATGATTAAGGATGTTCATTCCTCCCCAAAATAGGGAGTAAAATATCCATGAAAGAAGTTGCAGATACAAAGTTTGGAGCTAAGACACAAGGATGGACCATCCAGAGACTGCGCCACCTGGGGGATCATCCCATAATCAGCCAACAAACACAGACACTATTGCATATGCCAGCAAGATCTTGCTGAAAGGACACTGATATAGCTATCTCTTTTGAGGCTATGCCAGTGTCTGGCAAATATAGAAGTGAATGCCCACAGTCATCTATAGGATAGAACACAGAGACCCCAATGGAGGAGCTAGAGAAATTACACAAGGACCTGAATGGGTCTGCAACCCTATAGGTGAAACAACAATATGAACTAATCAGTACCTCCAGAGCTCGTGTCTCTAGCTGCATATATAGCAGAAGATGGCCTAGTCAGCCATCGTTGGGAAGATAGGTCCCTTGGTCTTGTAAACGTTATATGCCCCATACAGGGGAATGCCAGGGCCAGGAAGTGGGAGTGAGTGGGCTGGGGATCAGGACGGGGAGACAGTATAGAGGACATTTGGGATAGGATTTGAAATGTAAATGAATAAAATATCTAATAATATAATTTAAAAAAAGAAGTTGTAGCAATAAATATGAATGGAGAAAATATATATATATATATATATATATATATATATATATATATATATGGAATTTAGTAGAAAAACAGGACTTTATTTTTCAACACCAAAGGATTACCTCCCAAAATAATTGATATAGCTATTCTGATTGGAGAAATTAGGAAAGCTATCAGGTAAGAAACCTGTTCTCAGATTGTCTGAGGCAGGGGCTCTGCCCACTAATCAGTATAAGGATGATAAGAAAGGACCAATGTCAATTAAGCTCTCCAGTGGGGATCCTGAAACCTCAAACTCATGTCTATAAAATAACAGAGTGGAAGAGTTTAGAAAATAATTTTTTTCTGTGACTTCCTGTACATTGTATATTAAAACCCATTGGTAAAACTAATGGTAAGCTAATTAAGGCAGCAATTCAGTCGTGAGAATAGAAGTGTATGATGTTTTGAGACTGCAAAAAAATACTTGATAAAAATCAGAATGTTAAACTAGACTATGGAAAAGAATTTTCTTCATTTTCTCTGAATATATTTTAGCATAGCCAGACTCTCTGCTTTCAAAGCATATCCTCCAGTATTGTAAAACATAAAGAATGCAAATTCATCAGTCAGACAATATTGATTGGACACACCAACAGCATTCCCTATTCCTGTATGCCTTTGTTAACATGAATAAAGGCAGAATATCTGCTGTATAGAAACAAATTATGCATAATAATTCTGTGAGGACAGCAGGGTGAATCTTAAGAAAAATCCTGTAGAACAGTCCAGTGAGGACTGCTGAGATTTTAAACATAAAATGCACCACTGGAGAGACAAAGAATAACATTCCACTGGGCATTAATGGAAACTGTCCTTATGGATGCAGAAGATAAAGCTTCAAAGCTCCAAATAATCTCATGTGTTTATGGCTATCAGACGTGATAATGGTGATGGGGATGATTTTGTAATAAATGGAAAAATTCTATGCACAATAAGTTCCATTATCCATGTTCCATTGACCTAACACTTAATGCTTGGCTTATGAAGGATCAATATTGGGTCTATGTATAGAATATGCTCTCTATCTTGCATTACGTTTTCAGGGTATATGGTCATCACCTTGCTTGGATGACTACCACACTAAGACTAGTAGAGTGTTTCAAACAAAACATATTTGACATTTCAGTGGTGTGTATAAATTGGCAAGACAATAATTAAATACCCTACATTGGTGTACTGGCTAATTTTGTGTGTCAACTTGACACAAGCTGGAGTAATCACAGAGAAATGAGCCTCTGTGGTGGGAAATATTAAAAAATGGATCCACAGGCTTCCCAGGCTACAGGGACCATGCTATATGGACAACATGGCTCAGATGGGTAATCTCAACTCGGCAGTCTCTCTGGGCCAGAGCTCCCAACTCCCTTCGTGGATCGTTGCCACACAATGACCATCTACCCCATGCTGAGCCACCACAACACCAATTTACCTGATAGAAGCAAAACTTTAGAAGCCTTTGATTTATGTATCAATAAATTCTCAAGTTACAAGACACCAATACAACGATTTCAGAACCAGTTGGTAATGATAAAAGTTTTATACCAATTATTCTAACCTTAGGATATCATTCCTACCTGTGGCTATCTAAAGCCATGCTGGTTCAGATCTTTCCTCCTATCCCTGTCCCCCTCCATCTTGGCCTTCTCCCTTTCTCTCAAGATACTCACGGCCATACCCTGGCCACTGTTGGAAAATTTCACTCTCTTTTATACCTATTATCCTTAGTATTGGTCTTCGCAATGTATCCTGGATTTCCTGGATGTTTTGGGTTAGGAGACTTTTGCATTTTGCATTTTCTTTGGCTGTCGTATTAATGTTTTTTATGGTATCTTCTCTACCTGAGATTCTTCTATCTCTTGTTCTCTTTTGGTGATGCTTCTATCTATGACTCCCGATTTCTTTCCTAGGTTTTCTATCTCCAGAGTTGTCTCCCTTTGTTATTTCTTTACTATTTCTATTTCCAGTTTTAGATCCTGAATTCCTTTACCTGTTTGGTTGTGTTTTCCTTAATTCTTTAAGGGATTTTTATGTTTCCTCTTTAAGGGCTTCTACCTGTTTAATTGTGATCTCCTGTATTTTTTTTTTTGAAGGGAGTTAGTCATTTATGTCCTTCTTAAAGTCTTGTATTATCATCATGAGAAGTGGTTTTAGATTCGAATCTTTCTTTTTATGGTGTGTTGGTGTAGCAAAGGCTTGCTGTGGTGGGAGAATTTGTGATGCCAAATAGCCTTAGTTTCTGCTGCTTATGTTCTTGCCCTTGCCTCTCACCATCTGTGGTGTTAGCTGGTCTTGCTGTCTCTGACTATGGCTTGTCCCTCCTGTAAGCCTGTGTGTCAGAACTCCTGGGAGATCAGCTCTCTCTGGGAGGAATTTGGTTATGGAGAGCAGTAGCACAGGGTTAGCTCTCTGATGTAGACAAAAACTGGAAGGATCCTGTCCCCAGCTGTTCTTTAGTTCCAGTGTCCTGATGGATCTGGGCTGGTCTGTCTTGAGCCAGAAATCTGAGCAGAAATGGTGGTCTCACCTTTGCTCTCAGGTTTGTCAGCATTCCTGGGAGAACAGCTCTCTCCTGGCGGGATTTGTATACTGGAAGCTATGGTGCAGGGTCGGTTTCAGGACATAGATGGAGCCTGCTTTTACCTTCTTATTCCTGTTAGTAAAAAGGCTTCTGTAGTTAAAATTATCATCTGAGTCTGCATCATATCTAGAATGAATCTGTTTTTTTGAGACACTTCAGAGTGAGACACTGAGATGCAGATTGATGTAAAAGCAAGAGGTTTATTTTCTGGTATGTAGAGGTCTATCTTCAATTAGTCCTTCAATGTGAGTCACTAAAAGGGGATGCTGAATCCCTGGAGGGTTTCTAACAACTCTTCCTTCTGTGTTTTTTGTTCTCTTACTCACAGCCTGCCATTTAGACCCTTTTGTTCCCTACTGTATGCCATCTTGCATTTGTCAGCACTAGAGACCTTCCAAAGTTTCTTGAGTGGTGGAATTATAGAGAGATGCCATCATACATCTTTGCATGAAATCTTGACGACTTCCTAATTCTTTGGGACAACACTAAATTATGAGTTCTTATTATTGCCCTAAGCTCATTAAACTTCAATGTAGTCATGAAAGACAACTATACATATCCAGGATATAGAATATTCAACTAACTGGAATTCTTAATTATCTACAATCTGGAAATAAGTACATGCAAAGGATTATAAAAAAAAATAGTATAAAGGATTAGACATTCATTATGGGGAAAAAGGAACATGACTCTCCAAAGTGCAGAATAAAACTTTGCGGATGGAAAATATGGGTCATATGTCCAAACATGGATATAAGATACTGTATTTCCCATATCCTTTACGTGTGAGATGCATACTGTAGCACTGCTGAATTTGTTTTGTCTCTCTCTTTCTAGTCTATTCAGGGAAGCTTACTTGATTGAGCATAGGGTTAGGTTTTCTTATCATGTGTTAAAAACCAAGGAATGAAAAAGATATACTATAATGATGTTTAGTGCATGCCCACATTTCTTCCTATATTTGAATTTAAATATACCAAAATAGTTGATTTCTTCTATTCTTTAATGATTCAAATTTTATATAAACTCAGAGACAGTATCACTTTGCTTTCTGTTCCCTGAGACCTAATTTTATTTTTATATAGATCATGGAATAACCCAAAATCATCTAGAAGATTTGCTGCCATTTTAAAAGCCAGAATTAATGTCATTTGACCTACAACATCACTATATTTTGTAGACAACTGTTGGGATACTGCCAACGTTGTTTAAAAACACTTGTAACTAGTAGTGTCATGTTTCCTCATAAGGCATGACCATCCAACCAAAATAACCCAGGATTTCACTAACAATCATCAGGAGAGATCAAAACTCTGATGTCCTTTAGTTTCTAGTTGAGTCTAGTCTATATAGACACTACTTATATTCTTGAATCCATTTTAATGATCTATTTTTTAGTATATTTTCTTGTATTATTTTCAGAATATTCAAGTTTTAGAATTGTGTGTAATTTTTGTGGTCAGAGAAAATCAGAATATATACCAAAAAAGTCAAATCACTCATCTTATCTCTCTTTTATTATTAATTAAAATTAAGAAGTCTCATTCAACACAGGAGATTAGTGCTACAGAGTAGAATTATTACATTTTAATACTTTGAGTCACGCCAACTTGGCTGATTATGATGTTGATCAGCAGAGAGGAAAATACACATACAAAACTTGCTTTCATTTTTAATTATGCAAAATGGGATTATTTTGTTTATTAAGGAAAGAAATACTATGTAAATGATCAGGCCTAAAAGTACTGCCTACTATTCAAATACAAGGATCACAGGCAAAAGTAAAACGTGAAGAACATGCCTTGCCACAAATCCCAAACTCTGATCAGCAGAGATGGGAAAAAACAGCTTTCTCAAACAGCATTCTCAAAACAGCATTCTCTTTCCTCTCCCCTGGGCACATCCTGTTTATGTTTTTCATCAGTCCTCTGACCTAATCCCTCCCTTATCTCCTGGATCCAATCAGAGTTCAACCAGGGCGTGCAGTGATAGGCCAGTGACTCATCAGGTGGACAGCATAGGATCGTCCAAATGCACAGGCTCAAGTTCTTGGTAAACAGGGATCACAGGGCTTGGTCACACCTGCTTCCCACATATCCCCCTTTTTGTTTAATTAAAATGGCTCTGGGATCACATCTGTCTTAGGTTATCCTCAATCATGTTACATCCTTACCTGTCATTGGTATGGTGAACTCATTTTCACCAACCTATCTTAGGTTGGTATGCACATGTAAGAGTCTTACCGGTCATGGATTAATGATCCATCATACTGAGCCAAACATGGGGTGAATAACCTGACTCTATAGCCGCCATAGCTTGAGTCAGCAGTTGTTTGTCGGCCTGCGCCCGCCTGCACATGCATATCATCCACCACAGCATCTCCAATCACTGCTGTAGAGATGGTGGCTGTAATTCCAAAATCTCTCCTATTCCTAGGGAGCACTAACAACTGACCCTCCTGCACCTCCAGTGGCCAGGGTATGGCTGTGGGTATTCTGGTCACCATCACCAGGAGGGGTCTAGTAGCATTCCTGCGTTGAGACAAAAAGCATGTGATATTGGCGCATTCTAATTCAAATAACTAGTCCTATTACTAACTAAAAAGAAAAAGGGAGGTACCATAAATACAGAAGTTTACAATTATTTTCAACAGAAAAGCACAGACTCCCCTTCAAGGATACATTAAACAAGGCATTGCACAGAATCTGGGATAAACACTAGCATCAACACTCAGGGGAACCAGTAGGGGAAGGGCCTTTACTATCCCCCATAACTCTCTCTCCTGAGCCATCACCATACTTATCTGTAGATTTATCTCTCCACGGCCATGTAGATCTCCTGTCCCTGAAAGCATTTTCCATGCCTTGAGGGCACAGATATTAATTTGTTCATATACTTGTAGAGGATATCCTGTCTGGTTGTTCACAAAATTTCCTTGTCCCATGAGCATGTCTACACTATCTGAAGATTCCTCTGTACTCTCATCAGTACTCTCATGTCTTTTAGCCTCCTTTCTTTTCTGCTGATCACTATGTTGAGATATAACCTCCTTTACTTCCTCTAATGCTTCTACCCCTTTTTCTATCTCAGCAGTATGCTTTCCACTCTTGTCTGTCAGGCAAAATTTGACTAAATTCCAAATGGCTAGCGTGCCTGATGGTAATAAGGTAGTTGAATCTGCTGCCTGCAAGTCTTGACCTAGTCTTTCCCAATATAGGGGGTTCACATAGCCCTCTTCTATAAACCAGGGTGCCTCTTTAATTATTGTTTCCAAGAATTTGTCTAGAGTTTCATTTTTTAGTTTAACTCTGCTTCGTTTGAGAAGCTGCACTAATGAGGTTTTTACTTTCACTTTTGAAGCTGCGGATCCCTTGGCTTCGTATCTGAGGTTTTCTGTCCCTTTTGGAGACTAGAGTTTCCTAACTCTATCCCTACACAAGGAGCCTAACTTCGTCCCTCCACCAGGGAGCCTCTTCCTAGCGATAGATTAATTCTTACTTACCATGGAACTCCCTCGTATCTCCTTTTTCTCTTTCCAGCTCTTGCATGAGTTCCAAAGCTTCTGCCTTTCCTTTTTTCTAACTTCTTCCACTTCTTTCTCCTTAGCCAACCGAACAGCTTCTAATTCAGCTTGTCCTTGCTTTTCTTTGGCTTCCTGTTCCTTCTGCCTGGCTTCTGCTTTTTCTTTCTTTTCTGCTTCTTTCTTGGCCTTTTCTTCTTTTCTTTCCCATACAGGCCACCAGATGCCCTGTTCAGATTCCCTGTATGGGCCACCAGATGCTGCAAACCCCGAACTCCGACTGGCAGAGATGGGGGAAAAAAATGACAAGGTTTCTCAAACAGCTTTCTCAAACAGCTTTTTCAAAGAGCATTCTCAAAAGAGCATTCTCCTTCCTCCCCCTGGGGCACATCCTGTTTTTGTTTTTCATCAGTCCTCTGACCTAATCCCTTCCCCCTCTCCTGGATCCAATCAGAGTTCAGCCAGGGTGTGCGGTGATAGGCCAGTTACTCATCAGGCAGACAGCACAGGATCATCCAAGTGCACAGGCTCAGGTTCTTGGTAAACAGGGATCACAGGGCTTGGTCACACCCGCTTGCCACAATGCCTCACTTTCTCTGAGAGATTATTTACTCTTAAGAAATCTTTTAAATGTAAGAAAATCTTTATTTATAATCTATTATATCTACAAAATGCAATAATGGCCATGAAAGAGAATGAAGCACAGGTTTACAGCCTCTTTGCAGGAATACTCATAGGACAAACAATGATGTCCATAAAATCCTTTCTGGGACCCATAAGTAACCTGTTGTGCCAGTAACCATGAAATACTGACTTCTTTACTTGACAAACCTCCATCAACAATGTGCTAACAATCACACCTCTAATAGCAAGACACAAATACAGATCATGAAAGTAGCCCGTCCTCTATGGAGAAGGATCAGTCTGACTTTGAACCTGTTCAGTCTTCTCATTGATGCTCGATAGTAATTTGTCCTTTAAGAGCAACATAATTTATTTCTGACTCCAGTCTGAATCCAAAGGGAACATATTTTTCTCCTTAAATTTTGTCCCCACACAAGTACTACACCACAACACACTTAAATTTCCAATACTCACTTGTCATATAATGGGTTTAATGAATTTCAGATAACCAAACCAAAAGTGTGTCTCAACTGGAATAAAAAATATTCCATGCTTTTGACAACGCAAGCACATTGGATAACTCAATGAATTTAATTAAACACAAATTTCACTATGTTACATACAATATTTGTTTATCTATGCATTTATTTGCATCTATATTTAGAGATATATTTAATATAGCTTTTCATGCAAGGAGAAATAAGAAAGCATTGAAACTCCAGAAATGATATTGGAAGGCACATAACTGAAGGCTTAAACTGCTCAACACTATTATGCCCCTCTACTTACACAATAGCCCCTGTAGAACACAGAAAATGAAGAGAGCGTGGAAGGGTTCAGGGTTGGAAATGAAGGTAAAATTTTTAAGGACAAATCCAGAACAACCCAGGAACTGCAAGAATAAGAGACTTTATAATTGATAAGTCATATTAGGAAGAGACAGTGTATCTAACTATCAACAGTAGGATAGCAATAATAAGAGAAAACCATTACACTTGAAAGATGTAAAGGGAGCCTAAAGTAAAATAGTAAAATTGGTGATTTCATACAGTGTCCAAATCCCTACATGCCACTTTGTTCTTTGTATCTTAGCATCTCTCTGGAATTCTCTTGTAGTTAAGATATGAATCTAACAAGAAAATATACAGGGAAAACTGAAGAAAAATGATTTAATAGACAAATGCTATCTATCTATCTATCTATCTATCTATCTATCTATCTATCTATCTATCTAACTATCTATCTATCATTATATATATACCCAGAGTCAAGGTTTTTCTATGTAGCCCTGACCATCCTGGAACTTGCTCTGTAGACCAGGCTGTCCTCAAACTAATAGATCAGCTTGCTTTTGGTTTCCAATTGCTGGGATAAAAGGTATTCAACACCACTACCCATGTCAGAATAAAAGGATTTTAAATGCCATATTAAAATTATATAGGCAATGCCCATTTAAATAAATGCAGTAATTAAATAATGATGTATTTTTATAAAATATGAAAATATTAGGAGTCTAGTATATCATAGAATAAAATATTAGTTTTTTTCACTAAAAAATAGGAACAAGAATAAAGTTAGAGCTGTAGAATGTAACTTTTACTGAAAGAAAAATTAAAAATGATTTGTATGGCCCATACTTCAGGAATATTATTGGACAGCATACAATGTTATATGCCCATTTAATGAGGAGCAAAACAATTTCTTCTTAGATTTATTTAGGCCATTCATATCATTGCAATTCTGGAAGAACAAAAAATGTAACCATTAGATATGTGAGGGCTATAAATAGTAGCACTTTGTGAGTCCTTAGAGAGTTGTCTCCTCAAACAATTGTATCTTCTTTTTCTTCTTTTTTTATTTTCTACTTTAGTATATGTCCCTCTTAAGATTCATTTTTTCCAAATTTCTATTAGGTATTTACTTCATTTACATTTCAAATGCTATCCCCAAAGTCCCTATATGCCCCCCCCACTCCCCTACCCACCCACTCCCACTTCTTGGCCCTGGTATTCATTCCCCTGTACTGGGCATATAAAGTTTGCAAGACCAAGGGGCCTCTCTTCCCAATGATAGCTGACTAGGCCATCTTCTGCTACATATGCAGCTAGAGACACAAGCTCAGGGGGTACTGGTTAGTTCATATTGTTGTTCCTTTAAAGGTCTATTTAATTACATGTAAGTTTAGCCATGGAGAGAAGTTCTGAATATAATACATCCCATCATTTCCACATTGTGGCATGGAGTCTTTCTTCACTAACATTGGACCTGCCCATGAAACACCCACCAAGAGTGGAGCATTGAATCTTCCTCGCACTGTTAACTGATAGCAACCTTACTAACATTTCACTAGATGCTTTCTTTGCCTGTTTTGGGAGCCAAAGTTTGTAGCTAAGTTCATTATAATGCCTCCTTAGGATCTGCTAATGATTTAAATTTCTCTTTTCTTTGTAACCTTTAACAACTAATTTTAAGTTCATTTTTTTCTTCTGAATCTTCTCACTCTTGTATACACTCAGTCTTCCTCTGGGTTTCATGCTAAGCCATCTGTATTTGTTGCCTAGCACACTGGAGCTTCTCTTAGTCACAGCATCACCGTATTTAAATTTAATCACCCTAGTAGCCTGCTCTGGGATTTTTAATGGGTAATCATTGTATTTAGGATATAATAAGAATATATAATGCAGTCAACAGTCCCTTTATGTTAGTTGGATCTTCAGAAGTGGAATGTGCCTCCAAAACCATTTGAATCATTTATCTCTTTTCCATGTCTTCAGAACGCTGTAATGGTAACAGGCTCTTAGAATTCCTCATCCTTTGTCCTTAGCTCATGTTTGGAATTCTGCTTAGTTAACCTGTCTCCCAGTTCTCGTCTTGCTTCATGCTTTCTCACTCAAACTGGGTGTATCTCACTACACTGGACTGTAGACTACAGAGGTGGTCACACACGGCTCGACAGTGTATACAGCATGTGCCTAACACAAAGATGATCCTTGAGAAAATAGGCTGAACAATAATTCACAAGCATCACCTTCTATAACAAAAGGGTTTGCTTTTCTTCCTGGTTTTTATTGTTTATCATTATTAAATCGATAGAGAGCTAGTTGCTACCTTCAGAAGTCTTCTCCCAATATTGTTACCTCCTAAGAGCAACACCATCCTCTTAAATAATACCAGAAAAAAATCAATCAAAAGTGTATCTAATATATTCTTAGAAAATAAATACCTTACATGGTAATTTCCTTTAACTGCTCTTTTAAAGTTCTTTTTTTTTTCTGTTTTCTTCTCATCTAGTTGATTACATGGTGTCCTGGAGTAATCCTGCTGGGCTGTGGATGTAGGGCAAGAGGGGGGGGGAGAGCCCACATCCTGCCATAGTTCCTGTGCTCTGGGCAGGCAGATGCAGGAGGACTGCCAGACACTTTCCACATGTCCCTGGGTGGGCATCTGGCTGTGTGAAGCTACTGATCCCATGCGGCAGGGAGTGGACAAGGGGCAGCCCCTGTACCAGGTTCTCAGTCTCCGGCATCCCACGTTGGATACAGCAGAGGTGCTGAGAACAGAATAGGGGCCTTGGGTTGGCACTAGGCCCCAGAGATACAGGAAAAGGGCAGAGGAAGAGGGAGGGCTCTGGGTGGTTCCCATGCAGGCCAGATTCTTTAGTCCCGTCCTTGGCTGGAGCACAGGAAGGCCTTCTGGTGGGAGGTTAGAAGCCACTCATTAGAAGAAAGCCTATCCCATCATCCAAGCACAGTGGGCCTTGATGAGCAGAGACAGTCTATGGTTTCAGAGCTTTATTGTAGAAAGGCAGGGGGAAAGAGAAAAGATAAAGAGAGAGAGAGAGAGAGAGAGAGAGAGAGAGAGAGAGAGAGGCCATGGCCAAGAGGAGAGAAGGGGGAAAGGAAAGAGAGAAAGAGAGTTAGAGAGTAAGAAAGGTGAAGGCTTAGAGAAAGAGGTAAAAGCTGAGAGAGAAAATAAGGAAAGTAAAAACTTAAGAGAGTAAGAGCTTAGAGAGCCCCTCTTATAGGGGTCATGTTATCTTGCTGTTGCTAGATAACTGTGGAGGAGTCTAGCCAGAAGGCCAGAAGCTTGGGACATTGTCTACATGACATGACACACTTATGGGGGCAGTAACTTTGACAGGAGCCAGGGTTCCAGGAGACATGAGGGAACGCGTTCCATCCCATGTAGGTGAAAATTATCACCCCCGGGTCCCAGGGGGTTCAAGACCTCAGCTCGACTGGAGACCAGGCCATCTGTGCATAGCCCATTGCCCCACATAATCTTTCATCATTTTTTTATTGTTTGTTTGTTTGTTTGTTTGTTTCACATTTACTGACTATTTCTGAACTACAAATATGTGTTGCCTTTCTCTAACACTATCACTATTTTTAATGGTAATTTAAAACATGTACATTGGGCTAAAGATGTGCTTCAGCTAGTAAAGCACTGGACTAGCATGCAAAAAAGATCTGGATTGGTTTCTCAGCATCATCTATTTGGAGCATGTTGGTACCTGCCTGTAATTGTAATGCTTGGAAATCTGATAGGAAGATCACAAATTTAAGGTCTTTTTGGGCAATGTAGCAAGATTGACTCCATTCGAGGCTATGTAAGACTCTCGATAGATAGATAGATAGATAGATAGATAGATAGATAGATAGATAGATACATAGAGTCCTACATACTTTATGTATGTATGTATATATATATATATATGTATAAGAAGTATGTATCCATATATATATGTGAATATAATACAAACACATCTAATATATATATATATATATATATATATATAATCACAAAATCACACACATGTACACACACATGCACATATGTGTGTGTGTGTATGTGTATATGTATGTGTATGTGTATGTGTATGTGTATGTGTATGTGTATGTGTATGTGTGTGTATGTATAGAATGTTTCTGGTACATAACATATTATGCATCCTAGGGGGAAAGATCTTCTTCAGTTAATTTCTGGTTTTATTAACCTGTAAGAAATATTAATAGAATAGCACTATCATACTATTTGTATTTCTCTAATGAGGATCCTATATTTTTATATGAACAGTTTAGTTTTAAGAGCTTTAACTTTATAACTTTTCAATATGGATTTGTGAGGCTTACATAAATCCAAGTAAAAGATGAAATAATATTTCCTTCTCCATTTTATTAACAGCCAAATGTTTAACAGCAATTGGTCAAAATGGGAATAATAATAATAATAATAATAATAATATAACAATAATAATTCTTAACCAAATTTACTTATTTCAAATCTCATTAACCTTTTAAATTTACTTCCTTTCCTTTTCTTGTGTCTATTCCAGCCTTTTTTCAGTAGTTTTCATTCTTTGGCAAGCATATTTGGAAAATGCACAGATTGGGCACCAGTGTGGGTGGAATTCTACAGCTAAAACACATCCCGTGAAATAAGCATGGGTATTTCAATTTGCTCCAGGGTTATTTATGGTCCGGCAATCCCCACCTCAAAGCAGTCTTTGGACTCAAGACCAGGCTGAAAAAGTTGTCAACCAGGAGTCACCTTCAAGGTGGGTGACATACTAAAGCAAAATCTGTAGCTGTTGCAACCTAAGCTTTAGGACAAGCCATGTGTGAATTAAGAGACATATTCTCAAATACATCCCTAGTAAATCCTGCCCTGTAAATTATAAATGTGTGATAAAAACAAATGTGATTGAAAAGCTGAGGGGAGACAGACACAAAGATTCCTGGGACCATTTAGGAATGATAATTTTAACATCATTACTAATTCGTAACAAGAACTCAGAGGCAGAATGAAAAATCATTCTGGGATGATACAAGGAATGTAAAAGAGTTAAGCATATATTAAAGATTTAAAGTTTCAATTCCATAAACATCAATATATTTGGTTGTTTCTCTTGACAGTGTTCAAACTATAAATTATGTACATACAAAACAATTTGTTTCCTTCATGTCTACCATTTTTAAACTGTAAATTTTAAAATGAAAAGTATCAAGGACAGTTTACAATTCTGCTGTGAATTTTTCCCCCTGGAAACAAAGTATTTTAAAAAAAATAAAAAAAGACTCATGATAAATACTCACTGTCTGTGAATCCATCATCCACATTTGATATGCATATGCATACATGTGCATAAATATATCTCTATAAATATGTGAGCATCATAGATCATTTTTATTGAGTATTGCCTTGGAAAGAGGTGCTAAGCACTTCACATGAATTATGGCTTTATATAAATCATGCTATTTATTCTCTTTAACAGTCTTGTGAGATTATCTGTAGTCATTGTCCCTTTTTCCAATCTATGAGACCAGGTTGACTAATTCTGAAGTTGCTTGGTGGCATATTAAATGGAGAACCCACTGAGAAACCACATGTGGTTAATTTCCAGGGTTTTTTGTTTGTTTGTTTGTTCTTAAATTTTACTTAATCAAATAAGTTAATGTGGGGACAGTTTGGTCTTTTTTTCTGAATATTTATACTAATCACAATAACACTCATAATTTGTAGCTTTTTACATTTAACAATAAGTTGTTTATAGATTTGTAGACTTAAGCACTAGGTACACATACACATATTATTTGTCTCTTCAACAGGGCACAGCACCATGTAGACTAGACTGGTACAGAATCTGAGGAAATCATGGCTGAATACTCTGGGGAATATGTTATTCTTTTGGTCTCTAAGTTCTTCACACTCTGTAAAGTTCAAGATTATGTGAATGGGAAGCAAATACTTCTTCCTGGTATATTGCTACGACAATGTAATCTTATTTTGTCTCCTGGTGCTGCTCTTTTACTATGGTGCTGACAGCATATTATTAGTTGTAGAACTGAGGTTTCAACGGAAATATGTAAGAAAAGAACTAAAAAATTGTCTCCTGGTATTGTGACTGAGACATCAATCAGCCATTCTATCTCGTTGCCATCTATCATGCCAGCACTTGGAAGAGTATATGCAGTGGTTTATTCCCCTTTCTGGCATGTTTGTTTTTTCTACAGTCAAGTTTTGCCTCTTCTAGCAGTAACCGTTGAGAGAATCATAATGCAATTGGTCATAAACTAATGGGAGGTTCCAAGTATTTGTAATAATTATGGTTCTCATCCACATTTGGATTTAAGAAGGGGGATAACTTAAAGGAGCATGAGGAAAGAAGGTAAGTGCACAGAAATTATGAGATACCTTGGCCCTGTTTTAAACACTTGTCCTGTATCTCCCATGAATAACCAGCTTCAACTGATCACTTTTGTGATTTCTAATTCTCCTGTGTAATTGAAAACTTACGATTGATCGAAATAAATATTAATTCATTCTCTCCTTGGATGTTCTAATGTTGTAGGTTCAAAATCTTCATTTGTCAAGATGAAAAGGCCATTCTGTGCTGGGATATCTAGAAGCAAGCCAAATACTTACTGTATAAGATTGAAATGGGAGAAAGAGAAGGAGGATATGAGGGAGATTGGAGAAGGGAGTGGTGGTAGTGGTAAATGGGAAGGAGGAAGGGGAGAGAGAGAAAGAAGCAAAGATTGGACCGCCAATCAGGAAAAGGTGGCATTCACTGATATCTAAAGGGTACACTTTGTATTCTCATTTCTCTTTAGCAGGATGAGTCAGTGGTCTTATATTCAGATAAAAATATATATAGTATAGTGTTTTACTCATTTGACTAATACTATTCTGTACTTATGTTCATTTCTCATTTTTTTTCAAGACAGGGTTTCTCTCATTTCTCACTTTTAATGTAAAATTATTTTCTCATAGTCTAGTGCTACTAACTTGATTCACTCCTCCTTTCTATTATTAATTGTAAACCATTATGAAAATATTATATCTCTTGTTTTCTACAACTTGATGCTTAGTCATGAAAATGGTAAGCAAGATTTCTTTCCACATTTTTTTTTATATTAGCAGGCAAAGAGACAATAACCATGCAACTGCTAAGATGCTTGAACTTTACAAAGAGACAAGGGCTGTAAAGATGAAACTAAGTAATATGTAGCATGTGGCTACCAATAATTATATTGGAGTAGGTGAGTAGAGTTAAAGTCTACAGAACTATTGAATTGAGCCAGCCATGCAATGACCTGGCACAAAAGTTCTGTGCCATGTGCATTTACAAATAGATGTTTTACCAAGTTACCATTGCAGAAGCATTCAAAACCAAATTTATATTTCATTGCCTAAAAGGATTATGCATGTGAGGCTCAGTTCTTATTTCTGGTATAATTTAATTGACTTTTTATATTATACAGATCCAGGAAGTTTGCTTCTATGAAAAAAATATAACAGTATAGAAATTGGAAAGAATAACAACTGGGAGAAGAGTTGTCAGAGGGAACTTGGCTACTAGATGAGGATCCTTGACCTCCCCGTGATTCTATTTTTTTAAATTTATTTATGTATTTACATCGCTACTGTTGCCTTCCTCCCAGTCTCCCCTTCCAGAAGATTCTAATCTACCTTTTCTGCTTTTCTGAAAATGACTCTTCTGGTTCCTCCTATGCTGCAGATAATTGGGGTGCAGCAGAATATCAGAGACTGACTTACCAGCTCTTTAAAAAGAGTATCACACCACAAGGGTTGCTGGTGGCTTATGCTGAATCTACCTGTATACAGGCTGGAAGGACAAGTTAATGAGTGATCAGTAAAATGCTGTGAAGTACATTCAGAGCTAAGGGCTTGCAAAGACAGAGACACAAAGGTGCTTGAGGAGTTCTGCATGATCTACTAATCATCCAGGATATAAGTCTAGGCTTTTGGATAGTGTTGTTATGCAGTAAAGAATCTGACCCTGCCATATTGAGCTTTACAATACTGTCACCTCAGCTTCCTATCTTCCAATTGCCTCATATCTTAAGAAGTTAAATTATAGGGATTCCCTACTTGAACCCATGGAGATATTTAAATTATCCAAGATCATGACTTGTGGCACACTCACCCACATGCGCTCACCTACCATATACTATGTAACTTCAGTCTCTTTCCTTTTCTTGCTCTCTACCATTTGAAACCTGTCTAAGCATTAACCCTTGCCTTATCAACTTGCTGTGTGTGAGGTAGCAGTGGTATCTTTCTACAGTATATATGAGTGGAGTACCAACCATTGTGTTATTTATTTATTTATTTATTTACTTAGTTAGTTGGTTGGTTAGTTAGCTAGTTAGTTAGTTTAATTGTGTTTCAGAAGAGAAACAAGTCACACTCTATGAAACCCACTGTGATTTAATGCATTGATTTCTTTAGCAATTTTTAGCAAACTCAAAATAGTGCATTTGCATGTCACCTCTCACAGGTGACATGTGAGTATCTCCATGTTAAAATTTTAGCATAGGTCCAGTAGAAGTGAGAACCACACAGTCACTTACACAGAGTCATATAGTTCAATGGAACAGAGGACCCTAGACAGTATATGCAGTAACTTCATGAGATATACTTGCTTTCACAGGAATAGAACCAGAGGAGAAGATGAGGAACAATGGGATGATGAATATCCTTCAAAGAACATCCAGGGGCGGGTGGAGATACTGATAACTTGGTCTTTCCAGATGCTATCCTTCTGTGTTTTGTTCTTTTATGCCTTAGGCAGGAAGTGTGAACCAAATGGATGGTCAGCTACAGCCCCATTATAAATTAAAATGAAACTTTTTGTTTTGCTTGTAATTATGGTAAAAATCTAAGGGTGATGCATGTTTTATTAAATGAATGAGAGGTCCTTATATTTAAGTCCTAGAAACTCCAGAGGCAACATACGGTAAATATGGCTTCACCAAAAAGGAGTCCAGTCCTGAAAGAAGTGAATAGTTGGTCCTTTAACAGCTGTGCTAGCTAGCTTTTTGTTATTATCGCAAAAATCAATCATAGTCTTACATTAAGGAAAGATCTATTCTCCCTAATGATTCAAGAGGTTGTGGTTCTTCCATGTTTGATTGAACCCACTGATTGTATGCAGTGTTGAAAGCTGTTTTGGAAAGCATGCAGCATAGCAAACCATCTAGCATGGCTGGAGAGAATAAACAAAAAGAGGTGGGGGCTAGCATTCTTCAGTCAAAAAAACCTAGTGTGCAAGTCTTAAAGATTCACTCATATCTCTACAGCCCCAATCTGTGTATCAAAGCCTCCTAACATGATCTTTTGGGGACTATTTAATATCTAAATAATGACAGCAGCAAGCCACTCAGAATAAAAGAAAATAATAGCCAAATTTCTAGAAACCCATTAAATTGTAAAGATAAAAGATATTTATCTGTAATAATCCTTTTAAAAATTTGTAACCTTAAGAAAATTTCCTCTCTTCCTCCCACTTTCTCCTTCTGAAAAATCTCACGCTGATGATGACAGCACCAACTTTCACAGCACAATATACCTTTGCACCCTAGTAATGGATAAGATCATAGCTAAGTTGAGAAGTAAAAACCTAAGAAGAAAGATATTGGGCCATCAGACCTCATTTAATATTGCAATTAAGAGCTTTGAAAAGCACCCACTCAAACAGGCTTCTAGAAATTAAAGCAATGTGGAGCCAGTTGGGTGCAGTTAATTTTTAATTATCCCTGCTCTCTATTCTGGCTTTATTTAATGGAAGCAGGTGGAAGGGTAGACTCCACCAGAGAGCAAATTACTATTACTCTGAGAATAGGAATTTCTTTTGAGTGCACTGTTCAAAAATAGATTATAAGTGAGATTGGCATGATTTGAAATAGCTTGGATTTTTCCTTTTTAAATGTCACTGTAGTACAACCCTGTCTCAACAAGGCCAAGTCTGACCAGAAGTGAAAAAAAGACATATTTCCTAAATCTTTCTTGTTCTCACTTAGGAGAATGGGTTCGAACCAAGAAGCAAAAATATTAATGTTCATGTACATAGGAAAAAATACACCAATTTCAACAACATTCTACTCAACACTTTTAATTCAAATCAGCCATTCTTTAGCATTCAGGGGGTTTACAATAAATGATTAGATTGGTTTTAAATCTGCCACATACTCAAGGCTTTACTGCTTTGAACAAAAACCAGCAGTTCTATGCTGGAACTATACCAATCTTTGAGAGCTGACAAAATAAGCCAAGTTGGCTGCATTCCCTCGAGAAGATGCCTTATATTATGAACAGAAACCAGAGTTTTCAATGATGTGTTCATACAGTGGAGGACTTTGATACTGGAATATATGGAGTGGAAATTGAAACGTGAAATACAAGATATCAAAACCTTTTAAATATATATTCATTATGGGTAAAAGTATACTTAAATCAAGGAAATTATGGCTATGATCTGCCCAAGGCCTCTCACAGTTTCCAGAATCAAACACATTCTAAAAAACAAATGAAAAACAATGACTTCTCAATAATATGAAAATAAATCAAAGCATGAAGTCCAGTAATGTGTGTTGAGGCTTTGAGAGTGTTGATGTATAGACACAAGGGCTGTGTACATCTTTAGTATACTTGTTCTCTTTCATGGTATTTAGCATCTGTAAATCAATTTTATATTCTCCAACATGAAGGAAAAATAATGCAATATAAAATGTAGACACATGTGGAGGTACATGCCTGCAAATCCCAGCACTCACAGGTTAAAGGCAGGAGGATTGTGAGTTCGAAACTAACCTAGAGTACAAACCAAGAACGTTCTTCAAACAAAGAAGCAACCAGTTACCCCCCCTTTCCCATTGTGTGTTTGTCTTTCAAGTGAGTTTTTAATGGAAATGTTTGGATCAATGTATTATTTTATTTTTCCATTAGAATTTTTGTTATGATTTGTATTCATGTATAAATTGTGCTTTTCTTTCTGCGGTGGCTTTTCTGCTTGGCAAAAGCTGTCACAAGGAATGCTTTACCGTAAACTATTTCTAGCTGTTATTTCAAACAAATCAGTAACAAAAGTGCCAAGCATCCGGATTGCTAAACATACTACATAGGCTCTAGTCCCATAAAGGTGTTAAGCTATTCATTTTTAATTCAGTTTAGTGTCTATCTCAATCCCCAGATTGGTGTACTTATTGTTCCAACATGTGAATGTTTTCATTATAAGAGTTAAATCCAGAGACAATTTGCTGCTCCATATGTTTCCAATTTTCTTCCCTTTAGCTCATGGAAGTCTGGCTTCATGGAGGAAATGTCATGTCCAAGAAGCGGCTGGGAAGCACTTTTCGTGGAAAAAGGAAGTAATGTTCTTTTTATTTTATAGTTCATGAACTGACTTCTAAAGATTTAAATCCATTTCAAATGTATGAAATCACCAAGTTCAAGAATGTTCTAATATTGGCAAGGATTGCTTCCATTTCTGATTAGAATGATGTCATAGCATGAAGCTACAGGCAGACAAACAACACAACTTTTGGAAAAAAGGAACAGAAATTGAATTTCCACTATTTTTTCTTGCAAATGCCTTAAATGGAAGCCAAAATACTAACATATAGACATTGTCAGCCCATGATGTCATATTTCTCAGTAATTCTAGGACAAAGTTAAATTTGTTTAATAACCTTAAAACACATTTGAATATTTTAGGAAGATTTTATTGTTCTGTGGAGTGCTTCCAAATCTCAGAAAAAATAGCATTGTAAGCTTTGTAAGTTCTATTTAGAGAGTAAAGGATCAGGTTGGAGAGGCGGCTTAGTGGGTAAATCACAAGTTTGAGAGGGGGAGGAACCTAGTCCAGTGCTGAGGGTCCATGTAAACTTCCCTGTGATCCAGCTCTGAGGAATGAAGCAGAGGTAGGCAAATGGCTGAAAGCGTGCAAGCCAGTTAACCTGATTGAAATGGTCAAGTTCCTTGTTGGTGAGTTATTATGCTTCAAGGGGTGGAAAGTACTTGAGAACTGCCACTCACAATTGTCCTCTGACCTATATATACTTTCCATGCATAGCACACACACACACACACACACACACACACACACACACACATGCACATGCACACACACACACATGCACACATGCACAACACACACTTGACCATACATACATCCCTGTATTACTTCCACACCATGGGATCACTCTCTGCCTATCTGTCTATCTCTGTCTGATTCTGTCTCTTCTCTGTCTCTCTCTGTCTCTGTCTCTCTGTCTTTGTCTCTCTGTCTCTCTCTGTCTCTGTCTCTCTGTATCTCTCTCTGTCTCTGTCTCTGTCTCTGTCTCTCTCTCTCTCTCTCTCTCTCTCTCTCTCTCAGGCAATTAAATCATGAAACCATTGAAGAATAAGAAAGAAGCTTTAAGAGAACGGTAGCCTAAACTGATCATTGAAATATTATTGGAAAGAGAGAGCATACATAGAATGCTACTAAGTACAATATTTAGAGCAATTATCCTTTGTTATCCCTGATAAGTAATTTTGTGATATAAAAATATTATGTTTAGCAGTCACTTTAAATATATAAATAAGGACCAAGTTTGTAATTTTGGTGGAAAAAAATAGAGATTATTCTTTTTTTTAATTTTATTTTCTATTGAAATGTTGTGGAGTTTTTTATTGGATATTTTCTTTATTAACATTTCAAATATTATACCCCTTCCTGGTTTCCCCCCCGGAAACCTCCTAATCCATCCCCCCTCCCCCTGCCTCTATGAGGTTGCTCCCTCAACCACCCACCCACTCCCAACTTCCTGCCCTGACATTTTCCTACACTGGGGCATTAAACTCCCTCAGTTCCAAAGGCCTCCCCTGCCACTAATGTCCAACAAGGACATCCTCTGACATTTATGTGGATCTTCCTTAAATCACAAGGAGCAGTGGCTGGTCACAAAGCTGGTCACAAAGCACGGCAACACTTAAGAGCTTCTTTCTCTTTCCTTCTATGTTTAACAAGTCATTGTTTCACAATTATTTTAAAACTAATCCATAAAATGAGTTTTGCCACACAACAGAAACTTTCAATCACATGTAAGAGAGTAGATTTCTATGTCAACTGAGAACCTTTTTTTTTTTTTCCTGGAGAATTCAAACAGTGTTCTAGGCTGGTGAAACTACCCTTTTAACTAGAACAAAAGTGTATTTAATTAAAATTTTAATCATGCAAGATAGACTTTTCACCTTTCTACAGAGATGAGCAATGTTGAAGGGCTTCTATGTCCTCTTTGTTCCTCTCACATGGATGTTTCTTTACTCACATCTATGCAACCCTCAGCATCACATCAGACAATGACTTTCTGGGGTTGGACACTTGTCTACTAGAACCTCTGTTTAGTTATTCCATTGTTAGATGCTAAATTTCATTTCAAACATGTATACATTTGTGAGTATATATTTTTGTATCATAAAAATCCTTTCTCCTTTTGGGATGGTTCCATATGCCCTCAGACTGTAAGTACCTGAATCCTACAACATGTACATTAATAATAAATCTGATCTACGCCAAATGTTCCTCTTGCATCCTTAGTTGGGACCTAGAGTCATCAGGATAGATTATAAAGTCCCTTCAGGCCTTTTGCTCTGTTCTACATTTAAATGCAACTAAGGTTGCTTTCTTTCAGGTACTTCCTGTTTCACACCTTCCAGGAAGGAGCTGATTCCTATGAATTTCTACCCTACAGTCCTGTGTGCTTAGGCACGCCTTCTATCTCTAACCATCTTTTACTTTTCTACATGTTTCTGAGTTGACAAACATGTTTGAGTGGTCTTTAAAGACCCCATAAGGCATTTTCTACCCCACTTACAATCTTAAAAAGTTTAAAACTCATCACTAATGCTTAACTCTGAAAATGTTTCTGCTATTTCACTGAAGTGTATTCATCTTCTACGATACGTTTCATTAAGACAAGATAATATTGAATACATGAGTCACAAAATCCAGTTTACATCCCATGCCCAGTCTTTATCTGCCTGTTGTGGCATTGGGTTCCTGGGTATCATTATTTTCAGTTTGTGCTGCCCTCATGGATCTAGTGAAGAACCTCATTCTGGAACCCTGGTGATGGCTTTAAGCCAATTGTCTGTTCCTGTGCCTTCCACCCTTCAGGCAGTTCACTGTGCCTCTCTCTTCTCAGAAGCACACTCCTGCTCAGAATCAAACTGGCCAGGGATGGTTTTTATTCAGATTCCTTCTAGCTTCTAACCTACCAGTAACTTTGTCTACTTTGTATCCACCAGAAGAAATATGACTGCATTATTCATATAGGTAATGTGCAGGAATATATGTTAAATTTTCCACAAATATGCTCTACTTTCTTCTTTAACCTCACTGTGCAAATGATGTTCATTTAGACAGAGTTCAGAATACAAACACAATGAGAACCTTACTTAATTTCCCTTCCTCAGAGGTCATAACAGATATTCACTAGCACAACTTAATTGGGCTTATTGATTTTATTCACTACTAATTTACTGATTAAAAATAATGCCAGCCATTTACTTATATCATAGTGAACAGTTATTAGAAATAGTTATTTTAATTTTCTCCTTGAAAATAATTCCTGTCTTGTGATTCTGTTTTCAAGATTTTCATCTATGCTGTGCAGTGTATTTAACTGATTCTGTTTACTGATTCAAGGAATTACAATACGCTGTTTATTTGAAAATTTCCTTACTTGCTACCTGTTCTTTCTTGCTGAATTAAGTGGACTATGACACTTGTGTTGCTCTGTATAGGAAATTACTAGCAAAATGACACTTCTTTGCTATAACAGTTGTTTTCTGCATTGATAAGAACTGAATTTTTTTTTAGCATTCAGTATATGATTTTCAAGGACATAAATATTTAGAGTACAGTTATTATCTTGTTTTTATGTGGCTTATTTTATGTACACAATTTTTACTTACTCACAAGAAAAGGAATTTTTAGATTTTTCTATTAAAACAATAACATTTATCTAAAATGATTTCTTCAGAATATGGTCATGTTATCAGAATATCTGTGAGTGACGTGTCCAGCACAGAGAGTGGAAAGTCATAATTCACTGTCAAGCTACTGGTGCGTTGGTAGGAACTGAAATTAAAACTGTGTCTGAAGACAGATTGACATTCAAGGCCAAGTTTCTACCATCTCCCACAATTGATGATAGAATTTGGCTGGACAGGCTCATCTGGACAAGTTGAAAAATTATTTCATATCCTGAACTCAAATGATTAATAAGTATTTTATTCCCCTCAATAAATCACAGATTTATTGAAGATATATGAACAGGCTCCTCTATGGCCAAAGCGCATCAGTGAAGAACATTATATATGCTAAAGAAAAAGTGACTTCCAAGTTATAAATGTTGCTCATGCTGTTGAGTTCCTAAAGGTACTGAAACTGTCTACTTCATCAAATTCCTTGGCATTCTTTAACTGCAGTAGTCAGGCATACTAAAAACACATTCCCAGTGTTTTTTTCTGCTCTGATTATCCAGGCACTATCAAGAAAGAAATAGAACCCTAAAAAAGAAACACTCTAGCTTCCATAGATCATTTTCAGTCTACTTAGAATGCCTCTGCTGTTCCTCACACATTCAGAGTAAGAAAGTGTCCAATAGATGTATCTGTCAGTGTAATATTACACACGTCAGGTACAGTGTGTCATTTACTTCCTCAAACATTAACAAATGAAGCGAATGATAATGCAAATACACAACACTAATTAAGAAAGTATCTAACTTTACAAAAAAATTAGAAGGGTGGGGATATAGATTAGTAGGGATATAGGAATACCTGTCCAACATGCACAAGTCGCTAGGTTCAATCCTTAGTAGCACAAGACAAGCAAAAAAAATTGATTATGGGCCAATTTCTATGAATTTAATGATTTTTTTCCTTCAAATAAGCTACATTTTGTGTCCCAGTAAGATGACTCAGCAGGTAAAGGTATTTTTATCAAGGTAATCTTTACCAAGATTGAAAATCTGAGAGAACGTGAAAGTCATGCATGAACACACACACACACACACACACACAAACACACACACATTATTGTATCTCATTAATCTATATGGAAGTAATTTTGCAAAGCCCTTAAAGATAATCTCTGACTGAATAAGGAAGACATGTTGTCTCATTACTTTCTGAATATTTATTGTTTGCCTCTAGAGTTTCCAGAAACATTAAATTATTTTCTGTTTAATATAGTAAAACATCATGAATATATTCCAAGACAAGGTAATGTTATTTTTCTAATAATACTTCTGTGAATTTAAATGCCAGCATTCCTTGAACAAACAACAACTATATAAGAATATGACTATATGTGCACACTTTACTCTCCCAATTACCTCTAGGTTTATAATGTTAAGAAATTGATAAGGTCTTTCTGATACAGTAAGATGCGAAACTCAAGTTGAATATGTAAAAACCAATGTGGTCTATGACCAACATATGACTCTGAGTCTAACAAACAAATGGTCTCAGTGTCCTGTGGACCATCCAAAGCATCACAAACACAAACTCCAGGTACAGAAGTCCATAAAGAGCATTGCTGAAAGAGCCAACAATTGCTGGGTGTGGTGGCACACGCCTTTTGTCCCAGCACTC
>NC_034605.1:10202982-10210788 GCF_900095145.1 Mus pahari
AAAAACCAAAAAAAAAAAAAAAAAAAAAAAAGAAGCAGGCTTTTGGTAGGTACACCATTCAGCAGTAAATTTGTGTATCAGAGATAAGAAATGATGGGCAATAGGTTTTACAATAATAATTTTTTATAGAGAAAAACTTGGAATTTTAACTTTTACTAAGGAAACCTTGTACTCATATGACTATCTTAAGCCAGTTTTAAATAACACTGCACCAGCATTTGCCTAGGTAAGTATGGCTAGTTATTGGCAGCATGTTCATTGATGGATCAGGGTGTGGAAAACAGCAACAACTACTCAGAAGATTAAATTGCTGCTGATGCTTTTAAGGATAGGAATGTATAGGCTGATCAAGTGGGAGGGCATAGAAAATTTTAAGAAACCCGACAAGCTGATGACTGCTTAAACAAAAGATTATCTTAAATCTGAAAATGACTGAAAACTGTAACTGTACTGACAGAAAATTACAAGAGAGATAAAATATTTAATAATGACTACAGGTAAACCCATTTGTCAAAATGTGAAGGAAAATGTAAGGGGGCAAAGATTAATGACAACTTCCAAACATACTTCATCAGAACTCCCTGGAAAAAGAAAAATATATCTTTTACAATTTTTTATTAGATATTTTCTTTATTTACATTTCAAATGTTATCCCCTTTTCTATTTTCCTCTCCAAAAGTCTGCTATCCCCTCCCCCCTGCCCTGCTCCCCAACCCACCCATTCCTGCTTCTTTGATCTGGAGTTCCCCTATACTGGGGCATAGAACCTTCACAAGACCAAGGACCTCTCTTCCCAGTGATGACCAACTAAACTACACATATGCAACTAGAGACAGGAGTCTCACCATGTGTTTTCTTTGATTGGTGGTTTAGTTCCAGGGAGCTCTGGGATACTGGTTAGTTCATATTGTTGTTCCTCCTATGGGGCTGCAAACCCCTTCAGCTCCCTGGGTACTTTCTCTAGCTTCATTACATTGGGGATCTTGTGCTCCATCCAATGGATGGCTGTGAGCATCCACTTCTGTATTTGCCAGGCACTGGCAGAACCTCTCAGGAGACAGCTAAGGAGTTACAGAGACAAAGTTCAGAGCAGAGCAGAGAAGAGCAGAACAGAACAGAGCAGAGGAGAGGAGAGCAGAGCAGAGACTGAAGGAATGACCATCCAGAGACTGCCCCACCTGAGGATCCATCAGTGAAGTCAGAGGTGAAACACAGTGCTCAGAGGGAACAAGGACCCTGGCACTATCCCCAGGACCCACACCCAGCAAAAATAAAATTTAAAGAAGCCACTTAAATAAACTAACAAATATTAAATAAATTGTTGCATCAATCAGGTTGTTGTTAGCCCTAAATCCCTAGGTGCCCAGTTATATGGAAGTGACTATAAATGTTTGTAAGGAAAACTGAATACAGAAGGAAAGCAAATCTGTTTTCTGCTTCAACAAATTTGAAATGAAGTCATCCACTTGAGGCCCTGTCTGAACTAGATGCTTTAGCATGTTTTCTAGAAACAGTGGCATTCTTCTGCACAGCTTCAATACCATCTTCAATATTGAGTTCTTGGACACCGCATGGTGACAGTTGGGTGACAGCTTTCTGCCAATTTCTCATATTCGTTGCAGGCTCTGGGAGCATTGGCACTGACTTCCTTTTTCCAAATTATCATCCCAAAGAGGATTACACAGCAAACTCCTTTGAAAGAATAGTCTTTCACTCTAGCACAAAAGAAAGATCTGCTTAAGTCACCATTCAGTGGACTTCCTAAGTATCAATAGTGAAAATACTGAGAATGCTTAGAAAGAGTTTTCAATCAACACATCCTTAAAAAATACTTTGGCATATATTAAAAGGGAAGTGAAAGACATTGGCATTGACTGTTTTAGAAAATATCAGGGAAAGTATTTGAAGATGCAAATAGATAGATAGATAGACAGACAGACAGACAGACAGACAGATAGATTTTTGCATACTGTTGGATCAGAAGAATCAATGTTGATAAGATGGCCATATTATCAAAATCAATCTATATATTCAATGCAATATTTCCAAATTTTCAGTGGAGCTATAAGTATCTGTGGGTATAAGAACAACTGTATAGACTGTAGTTGCAGAATAATGTTGGTTTAGTAAGGTTCAGTTGTGGGCTCTCCTCCAAGAGTCATGACTTGACTCGCTTGGGTACTTAGCTAGGTTCCCATCACCAGGCATGGTTTCCCTATGTTGATTGGGTCTGGAGTCCAGAGAGCTTTATGTTACCACCAAGGTATGCATGCCTCTTCTGTATCCTTACCATTACCGTGTCATATTGATTTTTATTGTAGTTCTTAGATTTAATAGTGGGTGAGAACTATTGGCCACTTTGAAGCTTGCATAGCACCTTATGATACCATGAAATCTATTTCTCAAACAGG
This sequence comes from Mus pahari, assembly GCF_900095145.1. NCBI lineage: Eukaryota > Metazoa > Chordata > Mammalia > Rodentia > Muridae > Mus > Mus pahari. The sequence goes on from NC_034605.1 coordinate 10,205,394, forward strand.
AGGTTTTCAAATCAGTTTCAATGGAGGGGACTCTGGACCTCCTCCTTTAGTAATAGGGACCTTTCATCTGTAGGCCAATAGCAGTATCCTGTATGTAGGACTCTCTTATGCAGTCCAGACCAAAAACTCAAACACAGGGATTCTCATTTTCAGTTTTGGGATTTTAGCTAGAGGAGGTTGTCAGGTACATTTTCAACTCAAATATGAAAATTTTCATTTAAACCTTACATACGTGTTTATACATATGCATATGTGTGTGTGTAGCAACAATTAATAAAAAAATTTCATTGTTTTTAAAAGAGCAAGGACAGGTATATGAGAGGCATTCAGGGTGAGGAAATGGAAGGAAAAATTATACTACAATTTTAAAATAATACATTATATAAAAATATCTATTTTCTTTTTTATTACTATTTTCTTTATTTACATTTCAAATGCTATCCTGAAAGTTCCCTATACCCCCCCCCCCCCCGCCCCCTTACCCACCCACTCCCACTTCTTGGCCCTGGCCTTCCCCTGTGCTGGGTCATATAAAGTTTACAAGACCAAGGGGCCTCTCTTCCCAATGATGGCCGATTAGGCCATCTTCTGCTACATATGCAGCTAGAGACACGAGCTCAGGGGGTACTGGTTAGTTCATATTGTTGTTCCACCTACAGGGTGGCAGCCCCCTTCAGTTCCTTGGGTACTTTCTCTAGCTCTTCCATTGGGGACCCTGTATTCCATCCAATAGCTGGCTGTGAGCATCTGCTTCGGTGTTTGCCAGGCACTGGCATAGCCTCACAAGAGGCTGCAATATCAGCGTCCCTTCAGCAGAATCTTGCTGGCATGAGCATTAGTATCTAGGTTTGGTGGCTGNTGATGGGATGGATTCGCGGATAGGGTAGTCATTCCTCCTTAGAATAAGGAACAAAATACTCATGAAAGGATATAGGTACAGAGACAAAATTTAGAGCTAAGATGAAAGGATGGGCTATCCAAAAATATCTATTTTCAATAAAAGTAAAAACAAAACTGAGGTGGATGAAGATGACTAAAGGAGGTGAAAGAAAGAAGGTGTGTTTCACAGAAGACAGAATCAGAGCTCATGATATATTTGTATGAAAATATCTTTCCGAATGCTATTACTATATACAGTAAATATAGTCAAATGTAAAAGCAGCAAAATATAAAGAACAGTTTATCAAAGATATATGTTGATTCTCCTAATTGTGTGCTCTTCTCTTAAAATACAATTTATACTTTGGTAGGCAGCTCGGGGGAATTAAGCCTAATGTGGTCATTGACAAAGCTGTTCTTCTGGCTACAACAATGTTTTGAATAATAAGCCCTCTGACTTAAGAGCCTCAGGTCTCCTTCCCATCTCCATCACATCTCAGCTGTGGAGCTGAATGAAGTCTCAAAGCTCTATGGTTCTTTAAATTCAAATGTCAGTTATTTGGTATAACTGCAATTTATTCTTGAGACTCTCTTCTTTGTGATCAGATCTAGGACATCCCTTAATTTAGTTACATATTATAAGTATGATATAAGTAATGGGTGCTACTCACACTTTCTCAAAAAACTGTGTTATTATTGACAGCAAGTCAGACTTGCTCACAATCACTGTGGTTTCGCAGGAAAGGAAGCATAGCAATAATACTTGTATAGTATGTTTATCTATGCTGAAATTAAAAACCATATAAAATTTAAGAGGTAAAAGCTTATCAGTGTTTTCCTGGAGTCATCAGAATGCCTATTCCCCGGAGTCTTATTGAAATTCCAGTTAATATGCACAGTTAGTTCTTTCTCTCTTCATCCTTCCTAGCTTTGCTTTAGAGACATAGTCTTGATATATAGCCCAGGCTGGGCAGAAATTAACTTAGAGTTTTAATGTAAAGATACCGGGTCACTAACACACAGGCGTTATCAAAGTGTGGAATTCTTTCAAGGGGTAGAGAACAAAATTAATATTCTAAGTATATTGAACTATTAGACATTTATATTGTATATAATTTACTATTAATTGTAATAGATAAAACAAACACATTATTTTTCCTCTTTTATCTAACTTGGAGAGGGAATAAATTGAATAACTTGACTTTACACTGAATAACTTGACTTTACACTGCCCTGAATTATTTAAAGCAATAGTCTCATTTTTGTGTAATGTTCAGGGAACTTTTAACTGTCTATGAAATGTTATTAAGAGAGCAAGGGAAGTTTTTATACTAAACAGAAAGCTTTAAAATACAGTTCTTTGTACTTTTCAATTTGTCTGCCTGCCAAGATGAAGTTCCTTCAGAATAGACATTCAGAAAAGCATTCTACTTATCTCTGTTTACTCATTCTTGAACCTGGCAGGTATTAAAAAGACCATGTTCAAACAAAATGACACAATGCCATTGGCACTGTCTTATTCATTGATAGGAGCTTATCTGGAAAAAAAAATGGATAGCACATAATTTGAATCAAGATGCTTTGAAGATTTGTAAACTGACTCCTCTCTGCCCTGCCACAGCTACCTGAAATAATCACTTGTGTACCTACTGTGGTATATGAAGCCTTAGAATGAGAAATCTATGAATCATTGTAAACAAAATAGACTTAGGGTTTAGAAAGTCGAATGTGTTCTATTCCTCTCTACCAGGCTCTCAGTTCCGAAGTAGAAAAATAGAATTCTTCATCATAGTTTTCTTCCTAATAGGGACTTTGTCAGATGTATTAGTCAAACTTGGATTCCCTCCAGCATAAAAGCTTGCAAGCTTGCATCTAAATTTAAAACTAATGAGTTCTGTGCATACCAAACTGGAAAGCACACAATCTCAGTTATCACGGATGGGTACTCAACAGAACTCCATAGCCAATGAGTCAATAAATATTTCTTATTTACTGGGCCCAGCTCAAACACTCTCTGTTTTTAAAGTGCTTGCTAAAGAAAAGCATAAACATATTCATCAGGAAATCATAGCAACTTTCTAAAGGAAATTGATTTCTGAGAATCATAAGACTCTCAATTTCATGGGCTTTTAAAGATCTTCCAGGATAGTTTTCTTTCACTGTAGAATTCCTTTCAAAATACCTTGCCTGGGTGAACACACAACCTCTAAATACTTGCAGTGTCACAGGACTCTGACCCACAGTTGAGAAGCTCTAATTGAATGCATGCTTAGGAGAAATCCTAAGCCTTTCTCTCTATGCCACCTCTGTAGTAATTTACATGTTTGCTCTTGGGGGAAGCTTAGATTATTACCTCTAAGTATGACTGTTCTGACATCTACTGAAAAGCACCACATGGTATTCTTTCAGGTTCCCATGCCACTACATCTTTATTTTTTCCTCTTTCTATTTCTTATATACATCTGGATTTCAAGTTGCTTTGTCGTCCAGGTAACACTTTGATTTTTAGCTTTTAAACTTCATAAGAAATTTTCAAGAAAATAAAAAAATACCATGCAACTAAATTAGCAAGAATTGTAGTCTATAAACCTTAATGAAATGCTGTACAGTTTGAATTTTTAAAGAAAAATCAACTATATGCATGGGTTTTTGTGTGAGCGGGCAAGCACAACTGTGTGGAGGTGCACAGAGGCAAGAACCATTCAATAACCGGCCCGTCAGCTATCAGAGGTTTTGAGCCACTGTATGTGAATACTGGGAGCCCAACACGGGTTTTCTGAACGAGGAATTTAGACTCAAACACTGGGCAATATACTTACTTCCTGGCTCCTCCAATGCTATTATGGTTGAAACCACACAAGTTTTCTAATGATCATACCATGATCTTAAAAACATATTAATTTTGAACGAAATGAAAAATAAAAGCGATTTTAGAGGACTGAGTTCAGGGTTCATCTTTGAGTATGACACAAGTGAATGATACTAAAAAATTACAGAGCTTAGAACAAATCATGACACTCTATCTTAAATAAAGGTTTTTTTTTTGGGGGGGGGGGATCAAAGAAATGGAAGATTCAAGAATACTTCAAGACCTGTGTTGGGTGGAAAGCAGAAGAAAAGACTGTTAATTTAAAGACAGAATAAAGAGGGTCTGGTGAGTGTTCCTGAAGGAGGGAGAACTTACTACAGTAAGTATATTTTGTTGGAGTTACTGATATTAATGAATCAAGCCAATAAAACCACTGTGCAAATAAAACACCTATATGATATTTACATTTTAACACATGTTGTATCTCTTCTGAACGTTATTCAACATAATTTGCTTAACGAACAGACAATATTCAAATGTACCTTGGTTCTTCCTCTCTCTTCTGCCCTTTTCCTCCAAACTAAAATACCCACATATACCATTCAGTTCACCTTTCATATTAAGAGCTACAGAATTCTCTAGCTACTTCATTCTCTCTTTAACATTTCATTAATTTTTAATTGCAAAATATGTATTAAATCTCAGTGTTTTCCCCATCACACCACCATCGCATCAGTTCTGTCTCTTGCATGCAGTCTATGTCTTTTTTTTTAACCCTAATATTTTCTTACCTACCAACTGATTATGCACTGTTGTTCAATAGAATTGTGGAAGGAGCTGACAGTGTGTGCCAGAGTGCAGCACTGAATACATAAGAATACATTTCTGAGCCAGCACAATGGCTATGATAAAATCGACCACAGCAAAAGTTGCTAACAAAATGGATATTAAGAAGCCTGGACAGGAGTGATTCTTTTCCCTTCTTGCTCCCCTTTATTATCTAGTGCTGATTTGGTCTGTCTAGATAAGCTACCCTACTGGAGTCAAATTTATATTCCTAAAAATACTATAGATGTTGATGTAAGTAGGTACTAGCAAATACAATAGTAATGATTTTTGTAAATGAATATTGTGACTGAGATACTAATTTAAAAAAAAAAAAAAAAAAAGCAAGCATGGTGCATGTACGCCCAGAGTAAACATTTGCACAATACTTCGTTGCAGATACTGTAAAATCCACCATAGGCTGTATTTATTTAAAAGGCAATAGATTCAGTGCTGCTGGAGGTCTTTCTTCTTAAAGCATGAAAACAATTAAAGGATTTTTCAGAACATGGCAGTGATCAGAGTATGTTGATATGTGATAAAATCACTTAAGAGGCTGAGGAAAAAGGATCAAAATTCTGAGGTCACCTTAACTGTTGCTAGGTAAGTAGAAAATGTCTAGCCAGCTTCAGTGATGAAATGAAACTGTTTAAAAAAATAATAAATTGAGCAGTATACTATATAATACTGTATAAACAGAATATGGTGATATATCTTGCTTTTATATTTTAATGTGGTCTAGGTTTCATTAACCCATTGATACCTCACAAGACTGCTGGTAGAGAGGATGGTGATTCCTAATCTTGAATCAGCTTAATTAAAAAATAAATATCTCATTCCCTTCCTCTCTCTTTCCTCTCTCTTTCCTCTCTCTCTCTCTCT
>NC_034605.1:10211038-10220587 GCF_900095145.1 Mus pahari
CACACACACACACACACACACAGATCATATCAATATATGTAGCTACAATTTGACTTGATCATGTGAAACCATCACTTTGTTTACCCATTTCCTGGTGAAACAGCTAGTTTAAAATTTAAAATTTCTCTCTGATATATAAACCTTGGAGTTACTGTTAGATCTCATAATCACATTAGTATTATTAGGTATTGGTATATGATGGCTTTCATAACTCACTGCCTTTAAAATACTGTCATCATCTTTTGTCAAATGCATCACTGACTTACAAATGTAGTTATGATAGAAATGGCTTTAAGAGACTCTGGGATTAAGACAAAGGGTCTGCTATACTTTGCCCACGAAAATTTACAACCACTGGCCTAATGATCAAGATAACTGTCAAGCCCTTCAGTATGATACCACTCAAGTAGGTCTGCAACTTTTCTATTCTCAGATTCTTGGCCATGTGGACAGTGCCAAGGTTGGGTTCCATCTCATGGAGTGGGCCTTAAATCCAATCAGATATTGGTTGGTTACTAGAACAAGCTTTGTAATATGATTGAACCAGGTCATCTTACATTCAAGTCACCATTGTAAACTGAAGGGTCTGTAGCTAGAATGGTCTTTACCTTTGTGCTCTGGTAGTCTGCAGGGTATCTTCTAGTAAGATGAACACTAGTCAGTAGGAATGAGAGCTCTAGATAGGCAGTAATTTGACCTCTCCATGTTCCATGAATTATGTGTGTTGTCTTTAGCAATAAGGACTTACAATTAGTTTGTCGATTATAATTAATAGACTGGGACATAACCAGGTTGTTTGGAGGTTCCCTTAGGACTTCTTCAGTTAATGCCTTGGTTAGATGTAACTCCTTCTAGGTACTGGGAACTTTATTCACTCATGAGAGTTATCCAGTTGGGGCTCTGGGGCCCTTTGATTTGCACAATTTCATTCAGTTCATATATATATATATATATATATATATATATATATATATATATATATAGTTTCTATTGTATTTGGGTTTCATACAATCCCTTAGATGCCTTAGATGGCATGTAGTTTTAGCTGTTCTGCTTATATTTCCTCTCTCAACCATTCTTCCTTTCCTCTCTCCATTTGATCGTCCATTGGTCCCCATCATCCACCTATTCATAACTATCTACCCTCATTCCATGGCTGATCCAGTCCTCTCCCAGTACCTTTTTCTGTCCCTAACCTTAGTATTTATATTGACTGTAGCCTGCTTATCAAAGACTTAACAGGTTATGTCTGCATATCAATGAATGTATATCTCTTTGCCTTTTTGGGTCTGGATTACATCATTCTGGTTGATTTTTCTACCACCATCCACTTACCTGTGAATTTTATGATTTAACTTTTTAACATCTGAGAAATAGTCTACTCTATCCATTGTCAGACATTCTCTTTATCTGTTCATTTACTGATGGTCACCTAGATTATTTCTAATTTCTGTTTATTATGAATAGAGCAGCAATGAACATAGTTGAGCAGGTGCCTTTGTGGTAGGATGTAGAGTCGTTTGGGTATATGCCCAAGAGTGGTGTAGCTGAATCTTGAAGAAGATCTATTTACACCTTTTTGAGTAATCAGCACACTGATTTCCATCATGGCTGTGTAAGACTTGTTCTCCTGAGAGTAATGAATAAGAATAATTCTTTCCCCACATCTTTCCCAACATGAGATGTCATTTGTTTTACTGATCTTGGCCATTCTGACTGATATAAGATGAAATCTCAAATTTAATTTGCATTTTCCTGATAGCTAAGAATGTTGAACATTTCTTTAAATGCTACTCAGCTATATGTGGTTTTTCCTTTGAGAATATTTTGTTTACTTGATGCCCAGTCTCTCTGCTCTCTCTCTCTCTCTCTCTCTCTCTCTCTCTCTCTCTCTCTCTCTCTCTCTCTCTCTCTCTCTCTCTCCATATATATGTTTTCCTGCTGTTCTCACGAAGGAATTATCTAGGTTTAATACCAGGACCTCATGGAGGTACAGTCATCAACTATTCCAGTTCAAGTGACATCTCCTGCCCTTTGTGGGAACCAGGAACAAATGTGCTGTACAGTCATACATTTAAGCAAAACATGTATATTTAAAATAAAAATTTAAAAAGTACTTTCAAATATAATAGAACATTTTGTGAAAATTGGACCATATTAGTTTGTATTATTGATACAATGATTATACCATGTTGTTCAATTTTTCTGCTTGAGGAATAATAAATATGGAGGAATGGAAATCAAATCACCAAGTAATTTAACAAATTTCTGTTTCTCTTACTTTATTTGAGGTTATGGTAATTATGTGTAAAATGTACTGAATATATGAATATAATTACAGACTGATCTAACTTCTATAGAGGCACATTATTTTAAAAATAGACTTAAATAGCTTTTTAGCAACTTTAAGTTTGGAGAAAAATTATGCAGAAAGTATAATTCCTGTGTTCTCTATGCCTTGCATGTTTGCAGTTCCTAACATTTTATATCATTTACTACATTTGCAGTAGTGAACAAATTTAAGAATCTCATTATTATCTGAAGTCCAGCATATCTGTGCACTGTTCATCCTGGACACTCTAGGCTTTGGATGTCTGTATAATGACATACATCTGCCATTATTATTATACAGAGTAACTTCATTGACTTATAAACTCTGGTGGTTTGCCTATTCAATCTCTCCCTACACTAAGCCTCATTGATCATTGATCTTTATACTAACTCCATAGTTTTTCCTTTCTAGAATGCCATGTAGTTTGAGCCACTTGATATGTAGGATCTTTGGTTTAGTTTCTTTTACTTGATAATTTGCATATATTTCTAATTTGTGTTCCCTTGTCTTCATAGCTCATTTCTTATTAGCACTGAATATTATTTTGATTCCACATAGCAAAATTTGCTTATCTATTCACCTATTGGCTCATAACTTGCTTTCTTCCAGTTTAGGTTAATTATTACTACAAATATCTTTGTGTGGGTGCAAATGTTTCTAGAATGAAAGTTCTCCATCTATTTTGAAAACTACATCACAAAGAGATTGGTGCATCCTCGGCAAAAAGATGTGTGTGTGGTTTTTGTAAGAATGTTTGTTCTGCAGTTATTCCTATTTATATTTCTGCTGTTAGTGAATGGTGAATGTGAGGAATAGTTGCTCCATCTCCTGGCAAACATTTGGTGTTGGCAATATTTTGAATTTTAGTCATGTTAAGAAATCTGCAACCTTTTTTGTTTTTGGACTGACTTGTGACATTGACTTTTTAAATTATGAGATCTGTTGTTTTTACCAACTTCAATGATGTGAATGTGTTTTGCACTCATTTTGGAGTGCTCTGGATATTTGGACACATGAATGATTCTGAAAGACACTTCCTCAGTCTGTCTATTAATGATATTTTCCCCAATCTACTTACATTTAATTTATTAAGATTTATTAATTTTAGTGGTGTTTTATCCATGATTACCTGCCTGTAGCATGGCAGCATATGAATGTCTATGCTCCCAGAGGTCAGAATAGGTTTCTGAATTCCTAAAAGTGGAGTTACAAGCTACCCTATGAACTGCCTAATATGGATGCTGGAAACTGAACCCAGGTTCTCTACAAGAAGGACAAGTTCTCTTGACCACTGGGTCATCTATCTATCTATCCAGCCCCAAGTTTTTTTATTTTAATAGTGTTCAACTTCATTCTCTGCCATCAACTCTTCCTGTTTTGGATATGCCTAAATGGTTAATATTAAGTGCAATATGTTCAGGATATATTTTCTAATATAGGGTGATAGTTTTGAGTTTTACAACTAGGTATACAGTGTTTCTGAATTATTGTATGTTTGAAAATTACATCATTTTTAAAAAATATTTTTTCTATGTGGATGGCTAATTGATTTAAACCTAAAATAACATCAAGACAGCATCAATTTCCTTATTCTCACAGGATTCTAAAGAATTAATTACTTTTAAATATATTCTGAACCTCAAATCTTGATTCTTAAGATTGCATGACATTTAACTGATTTATATATTTATTTATATTAATTGCTTGGAAATTTCATACCATGCACTTTGATGATATTCAATCCCCTCCTCCAACTCTTCCCAGTCTTCCCAGATCTTCCTAGATTAACCTTCTCACCCAAATTATTGTGTGTGTATATATATATTACATATTTATATTATATACAGATATATACATTATAAACTATATATATTATATAGATAATGATGTGTGTGTGTGTGTGTGTGTGTGTGTGTGTATTTTGTGCACACGTGTCTGTACATCACATGTATGCTTTGTGTCTGTGGAGGCCAGAAAATGGCCAGAAAATCCCAGAACTTTCTGGGATTGCAGTTATGTGTTATACATTCATACAGTTTTGAGTTGCTATATTAGTAATAGGAATCGAGCCAAGGTCCTTCAGACGAGCAGCTAATGGTACTGCTTTCTAAACCATCCTGCCCAGCCTACTTTTCTTGCTTTCTGTTTTAATCATCAACTCTGTTTTCCAGAATTAAACTACTAATTTACACAGAATTCTTTTAAAACATTTAACTTATCAGTTAAGCCAATTGTTTATTTTATCTACAATTAAACAGTATCCTGGACAAGGAGGTAGAGTGAATCATCTATTTTATGGTGTGTTCCTAAGGCCTCTCCAGCTTGTCACAATGGCCAGTCAGAACTGTCTCTAGTTAGCAGTTTCACAAATGTGTCACTGTACTTCGCATTCATTTGTAAAGCAGAAGTTCAGTAAATTCCTTACATTTTCCCAGTTTTGACCATGTGTGGTTATTTTCATGATTAATAAAACAATAATGCATGAATAAGCACCCTAAAATTCAGTGATTATATACTTATCTCTATAATCCTAATAATTATGTAAGATACGTTGTAGTGTTATGTCTCCTGATACTTATAGAAATATGAAACTAAGTAAGATCACATCGGTAATTGACACCAAAATTAGATCTGGTTCCATCTAGCTGGCCGCAGACTTCTTGGTGATAAACTTTGAAGGGTGATTAAGCAAAAGAGGACCTTTAAAGAGAGGCTTTTCACACAGGGAGACAATTTTAACTCAGCGGATACAGAAGCTTTAGCAATCCAGTAAGTGTATATGTTATAGGCATGGGGGTACGACTCGGTTCAGGGTAAGCACTTGAACATGTTGAACTCAGTCTCTACCCCACAAAACATAATGGAGCATTTGGCATCATTGTTTCTTTTACTTTTAAGAAGTAAACAATGGTAAATTTTTCTTTCAAATAATAGAAAGGTGAATGTGTAATGAGATTGAAGAAAGAAAAAGAATATCTATATCTGTATCTCTCTCTCTCTCTCTCTCTCTCTCTCTATCTATCTATCTATCTATATAATTCTTTTGCTCTTAAAATAACATTATGCTAGTAAAGATTAAATTGCTTAGGAAACTTCTATGAGTTAGCACGCATGCCTAGAACAAAGTGGCTGTTAATAATATACACTGAACAAAATAGTTACAGTCCTAATAGTGCATTTATTTTCCACAATAAAATTACATTTATAAAAATAAAGAGAAACAGCTACTTTTACTATTTTCTTGTTGTTGTTGTTTTAAATTCACCTTCTTTCTGTGTCACAGTTAGTGAACAATCATGAAAGTATGCATGGCTCAGTACTTTCAAATCCCTTTGCTTTGATTCTCAAATGGCATTCATGATTGTTATTTTGAAATGGGTTTGTGTTTAAAGCTGACCATTTTCTACCCATTAGTTCTTCTAGTGGACTAATTGCTTTTTCTATTTAAAGCTAATATTAAGCAGCACACTATTTCAATTTGAACAGGAAGATTTATGTGCCAATATAAATAAATTCACAGAAAGCTTCCTGGGGAGTTTCTGGCTGCTTCACTCTGTACATATTACTAAGGTCCATTGGTGTCCAGGACTCTTTGCATGATAATTAGTAATGTAAGAGTTCTGATAAATCTTCAACCCAATTGATTCAGAAGAGACAATGCTGTCAATGGGGCCATTGATTTTTAAGCTTCATGTACCCTTTATGTGTGGATATTAATCAGTTGCAACATCTACATTGGAAAAATGCTAATTAACAAACTCTTCTGATGAACTCCTTGATATATCCTTGACCCAGTTATCATTACTGTGAAAATTTTAAAGTCCTTCATCATTTTGTACATTTAGTCTATTAAAAAGCTCAATAGCCATGCAGAAACTTGTAAGACCATTATTTCAGACAAAAGAGAAAGAATCTTCCTCTGGAATGTAGTCCAATGAGGTTAATAAAGCCAACAAGAGTCAGGTTCCCTGTATTCTGCATTGGGAAACAAGGAAAGGAGATGCCTGGGAGGGGCAAAGAGACATGGTTGTGGTTGTCATACTTATGTAAACCTGGAGAACTCATGCTACCTCCAGCAAATAATGAACTTTCCTGGAGATGTTATATGAAGAATACACATGTAGACAATATCTTTTATAAGATTGAAAAACCTTTAATTTTATGTTTCTAACTTCTGTATATCCTTTCTTTTATTTATAATCTCTCTGTTATAACTTAATTACATCACTTCCTTTTTCTATTTCCTTCCCTTAGATCTTCCCAAACACTCATCCTTGTTCTCTTTCAAGTTCATGGTGATTAATTTTTGTGATGTGTATGTGTGTGTTTCTAGAAAGATAAATATGACCTGCACTCTGTCTTGTTTTCTTAAAATATAAATCTCCCAGTGCTCACCATAAGTTATCATGTAAATATTCTAAAAGGCATGAGAGGAACTAATTTTTGTTCTGTGTTTTCCTTTTGTAAGAAGAAATAGACTCATTCTGATGACCTTGAAAGGAATTTTACTTATCGTATAATCCACAAAATTTCCAGGAGAGTTTAAGAACATTGCTTAAATTTTATGCAACCAGATACATACAGTCCGTTGAGTCTGTTTTAGTCCCTTGACAAAATGGAAACCTTTAGAAGATAGTCACACAATCAGTAAGTGGATGTAGTATTTCTGGGTTCAGACTCTATTGACTCTAAACATAAAAAGCTCTTCCTTTGCTTCTTACTTTGAGACAGGAAGTAAAAAATAATAATTTCTCACTGACCTTGAAGCATATGTCATAGCATGCTTTGAGGATATTAAATCAGTAGCTTCCATTTCTCAATCCTAAGTAGACTTATTGTCTTACAACTGGAGCATTTGGAGTCCTTGCTCTCAAGTATTGTTATCAGGATGTTATTCTCTTTGTTACTGTTGTTGTTTTGTTTTGCTTTGTTTTACTGTGAAATTTTCACTCTTCATTGTATAGACACACAAGCATGTCCCCCTTAGTTTGTACTGTGACAGAAAATAGAAAAAGTAACACAAGCCTGGGAACAGAAATCAGTAGTGCATGATCTGTACTCTGAAAGGGTGAGTATGTTTCTAAGTGTCCCCCTGATAAGAATTTACTTATATTTTCCAGTTACCAAGGTCATGGAAGATCCTAATCTATGAGACGACCACATCCAGAACAGAACTACAAATGGTATCACTTACAAACCTAAGAGAACTCGTCAGGATCCAGCATAATCCATCTGCTTTGTGTATGAACCAAAAGGGTTGTTTACATAAGAGTTTATTGAAAGCCACCATCCCTTTATTTATGTTTTTAGGGGAGGGCTGAGAGTTTTTTGTCCTTTACACTGAAATAATAGTTTCTGATTTATATTATCTTGGTGATAAAGGGGCCTGTTTCAAGGCTTTCCACATAGCATTGTCTTATGCAATTACTTGTGTTTTATGTATCTTAAGAATTACGGGAAGGCTGTTTCAGCTTCTAAATATGTTCATATCCATTATTTATACAAGAAAAGTAACTCATGATGACTTCAAAAGCCACTGGATATACCCTGAGATGGAGTTGAGAGCTACTATCTCTTGCCATGCTTTCTACATCTCCAAAGAGACCATTTTTAAATCTTCAGGCAATGTGTGGGTACTGTCTCTGTGTGGTGGTCATTAAAATTTTTATTGAGAGCCTTGAGAATGCAGTAAACTATCATGTTTTAAAGATAAAAAAAAGCAGTCATGCAAAAATTTTCCATCCAAATATAAGGTTCTACCTTTTCCAATATTATGGGTTATATGATAGTATACAAAAATTTGTTCTTTTAGTTTTTCCATGACATCAAGTGTTTGACTGTATAGGTGAGGGTCTTCAAGCCTGTGTCTTGGAGACAGATGTGCAACAAGCTCATCAGTCTTTATGCATTGGTGTACATAATAACAGGCAATGCTTGGAATTGCCTTCTAATGGCGTATTCTGCAGGTACTCATCTTAATATACCATTAGGGAGTATTTTAGTAATGATGAGAATATAGGATGTCAGATGTTCTTGTTAGCTTAAACCAAGACAAGATGGTATGCCAATGTTGTATTTTAAGCATCTCTTTCCCAGAATCTCTTCTAACATGAAAAAGGAAGAACATTCAATGGCTAGTTTCATTGTCACTCTGAATATGCAGCATATTTAAAAAATAAGGAGTAGGCATGTAAAGATACAGAAAAATGATACATAGAAATATCATATAAGACAATAACTGAACATTACTGTAACAACAAAGATCTCCCTGTTGTTTCTTCTAAGATATTACTGGTTTTTAGATGCTATTTTGCTTTCGGTTTGTAATTTGTTGTTGATTTTTCATTTCATTAACAGGGTAAAGCAACATGTATAGTATTCAGGAAATGATTAATACCTGCAGAATTCTCTGCAGACAACTCCTTCCTCCCTAGGAGGAAGTCTTTTGATGAATATTAATGTAGTGTCCAGGTAGAATTGGGCCTGGCCGCAGTTCTTCTGAGCCTGCAGGTCAGAGGTATATTTGTCAGACTCTGGACCACAGACATATAGGAAGACAGGAAGGTCTTCACTGTAGAATGGAGTTAATTGTCTTGTCTGTGAGAGTCCCATGAAGTATCTAGGAATGGAGTAAGACACTACTACTGGGGTAACATGCGCATCGGCCATTTGCATGGCTTATCCTTATTTAAAAATACCCCATATAAAAGGAGTTTTTGATTAATCTGAAACCATTGCAGCAGTTGTTACTGTATTAACATTTTTTATTCCTAGCTGGTGAGAATTTTCAAATAGACTCCAGAGAATGCTCCTTTCTGAGAATGCTCCATAATTTTCCCCGTCTTCCTAGACAGCCACTAATGCAGGGGTAGAGAACAGCAGAGGAGCTAACCTACAATGAGCAACGAGAAGGAAAACAGTGAAGGCTGGTTTCAACTTGGACAGAATGTTGCAGTTGAACCACTACATTTTCTCATCAGTTTTCCTGATTTAGTTTTGTAGACAAAGAGAATTACCCTCACAGCAGGAGCTAGGCGGCTACTTACTAGCTACTTATTACTATAACATAAAGACATTCATATACACATGCACACACACACATGCACATATGCACACACACATACACACACAGAGGTACAACATATGCACACATATAGACATACACACATGCACACAGACACACACAGGCACAGCACACACACACACATACACACACA
>NC_034605.1:10220673-10224650 GCF_900095145.1 Mus pahari
ACACACACACACACACACACACACACACACACACACACACACACACACACACAGACACTCAGACACAAACTAAATAAGTCCCAGTTCTAAAAGTTCTGCTGCTGTTTATGTGAAACCCTGTATCTTTAATGCTTCACACTGTTTCCAACTCTGATAGCTTTGAAATTCATGCCTTATCATATTCATTTAAAGTTATTCTTTTAATCCTCTGCTTTTTGCACTGCATTGTGGTAGCTAGTTTATACACTTTACTCCTGACAGAAGCTTCAAAGCCCCAAATGACATGGAATACTTTCTGTGTTGCTTGAATGCAATAAAAATTGATTCTCCTACAAACAGGTTTCTACTCTGTGTATTTGTCTATGTTATAAGTGTGAAGGTTTGTGTATATACAACTGCATGTGTGGAGGGTCCACGTGCCCCAGTGAGTACATGAATTTTGATGGCAAAAAGAACCAAATACAAGTGTTCCTCAGTGGTGTTTAATTTTCTTAAGACACGGTCTCTCATTTCTCTGCTGCATATCACATTGTCTGGACCATATTTCCCTATCCAATCTTATAACTGCAAGCATGTATTACAACACTCACTATAGTTTATATGCTGAAAGGGGTTCATGACAGCAAGGCAAGAACATTACCAACTGAGATATTTCACCATCCTGAGGCTTCTAGGTTTTTAAAGAGGGCAATCTGGCTGACCTCTGAAATTCACCAGGTAGTCAGAGACAGGTTTTTCTGTTATTTCTTTGGATTTAAATTTATTTTATAGGATGGTAAATTCCTTTATTTGCACGGCTAAATGCCTTTTGAATACTGTATTATGTGAAGTTGAAGTTCTTGGGTCCAAAAAGCCATTACTGTAGAAAGGAATAAAGAAGATGAAGGCACATTGTTGCTGAAATATTATTTGGGGGATGAAGAAAATGGCACTTTCTGAATGGCATGAAGAGAAGAGAAGAAAGCTCTTCAAAAATGAAGGACCACTGATCAAGGATGCAAAATCAGAGTGAAAAAGGCTGCACATAGCCAGAAAAGCTTTGTAGAACACAAGTCTTTTATCTAAGAAAATGGCCTTTCTCTTTGCACAGTCATTTTCTTATTACTCTAGCAAAACCAGTAAGTACCCTGTGTCCTTTGTACATGCCTTGCTTTTAGTCCCTGTATGATCTTTCCTGGATCAGGAGGCAGATGGTCAACAACCTGGAAGTAAGTAGTGTCTGGGCCATTAGGACTCAGGCATTGAAGCCATGGCCTCCATTGCTATAACTCTTTACACAGACATGTGACAGCAGTCATTTGCCCTTTATTTATAAGACAATACATGGCTTTAGCAGTATTTCCGCCTGAAAGGATTCTTGCATTTGCTTGAGGTCTTTCTACTGCTGCTCTCTGGGCTCAACATTCTACACTTAACCTTTCAGAAACCTGGGAATAAACTGGGTACCTTCTCTGGAAGAAAATGGAATTCCAAGGCCCACCAAAAGACAAACAAAGAAGGCAGCTGTTCACCTTGCTTTACTTAAGAACATCTGAAAATATTGCCCCTCTGCTGCTGTCCTTCACCATTTCTCAAGCTAGTATGATACAAGGAAGGTACAATACAAATGCTCTTTCCATACGATTACATTCTGCATACTACTTGATACAGAGACTGGGAAACAAAATACCCCGGTTAGGCATTTAATACTCTCCAATTTTGCTGCAAAATACATTATTTCTGACAGCTCCATTTTCACGTGCCTAGTCATTGCATACAATTCTTTACTTCAGGAATCTAATTCTGGGATGTGGAGATGGCTCAGTCAGTAATGTGACATTCTACAAGCGTGCAGACCCCTGTGAGAGCAGCAGGGCTCACATGAAAGCCTCAATTGTGATGACAGCTCTGAGGAGGTAGAGACTGGGAATCCCCTGGTGGTCACAGACTAGTCAGCCGACACTATGAGCTCAGAGCCAGTGACAGGCTCTTTCAAACCTATGGTGGGTGACACCTGATGAGCTATACCTGAGTTTGTCCTCTGACTTCCAAGAACACACACACTTACATACAAATGGATGCACATACAAAACTGATAGTGACATGGATGGTGTTCCTCAAAATATAAAGTTCCTCCTTATAAATCTTTATATATGCATATGCATAATTTATAATGGATATGTGAATTTGAATAAAATATAACAAGTGTATCAGTTTATGCAATATATTATAGCATTTAATTACATGTGTAAAATTTATAATGATCAGATTCAAGTAACTGATATGTCTTTTACCACACAATTCTCTTTTTAAGTGTAGGATTCTTACCCAAATAGCTAAATATGCTAACTCTTGTGAGTCCAGTGAATGATTATGCTATTTTATGATATTTACCATTGGATAACATTGTGTGTGTGTGTGTGTGTGTGTGTGTGTGTGTGTGCTGTATATAAATGCCATAAAACAATCCTGTTTCCTGAAATGCTGGAAGCTTAGACACTAAGAATATTTTCTTATTCAATTGCTGATGTGTCTTAATATAGGAAATTTTCCTTGATACTAAAATTGCTGATAAGCACTTATGCTCATTTATCAGCTATGATTTATATAACCTGTAATTCATGTCCTTTGCTTGTTCCTTTCTAAAGGACTCTGGCAAAGTTAATGTAAAAAAGATAGAACTGATTATTTATTATTAATAGGACTTGAAAGCTGGAGGGACACATGCTAATCTGTCAGAAAACTACAAATGTTTTAAAATGCACATTTACGAATACTGTCTTTAGATCTGAGGGAAGCATTGAAAAAGAAATGAAGGCATTAAAGAAAAATAGAGATAATAGAGATGCAGAAATTTCAGGATTAAAAAGCAATGAGTTTTGGCACCTTAATAATCATTGTGTTCTATAATAATCATTGTATTTTAGCTACAACATTGCAATAAAGACCTCATTTAAGTCATCAGCATTTTCTAAGCATAAAGTATTAAACCAACCAGTTATCTGCTTTAGGGCAATTATTATGGATTGAGAATATTAGACCTGTAATTTTAGTGCATTTAGATATGAATTACTGTTTTGGGGATATGTGAGTTTGATATGCCAATGTAGTCTATGTGTGACCTGCATCAGCAAGTATGTGTACAGGTGTATGTGCAGAGAGGACAAAGGAAAACACTGTCTATCCTGCTCAGTGAATCTTATTATCTACTTGAGGAAGGCTATCTGACTACCCTGAAGCTTGCCTGGAAGGAAGCACAGCCCATGATCTTCAAATCCTATACCCCATAGTACTGGGGTAATAAACATAAGCAACCGACTCCAGTGTTTTAATTTGGGGATAAGGATGAAAACTTTCTCCAGCCCTTATGCTTGAACAGAGAAGGTATTCAGCAGCTGATTCATGTTTTTGTTACTATGAAAACAAGGTTCTCTCTACTGTCCCAAAGCTCACATCCTGTAAATGCTCAAGTACTATCACACAGGGCCATTCAAAGGCACATCCCAAATGAATTCTAGAGTTCTCAGTAGGCTGTTGTGTCACTAGAAGGTGAAAAGGCTCTTAGCTCAGGAGTTATTTTAATACGAAGATTGCTGATAAATGATTATGCTGATTTGTAAGGCATGTTTTACAGAAGCTAAAGGTCACCCATTTAAATTGGATTGCAATGGGAAATTAGAGAGCAAATTCTGAATAAGAATGTAAACTGTTCCAAGATTTTAAATGAAATTAGTTTTTTTCCTCTGGATTTCAAAGAATATTTTGTAGGATTTAAAAGGTCATATTTAGTGTCGTATGTATTTCAGACTTTTAGACCAACAGTTGTAAGCATTACAATAATCATTCAAGATAGAATGGGGAAGACCTGGCTAACTTTTTGTCAACTGGACACAAGCCAGAGTCATTTTAGGGGAAGCAACTGCAGTTGAGAAAATTCCTCCATAAAACCCAGATGTAGGCACATTTATAGGGCATTTTTTTTTTTTTTTTTTTTTTTT
>NC_034605.1:10224805-10225961 GCF_900095145.1 Mus pahari
TAGCCCTGGCTGTCCTGGAACTCACTCTGTAGACCAGGCTGGACTCGAACTCAGAAATCCGCCTGCCTCTGCCTCCCGAGTGCTGGGATTAAAGGCGTGCACCACCACGCCCGGCTTATAGGGCATTTTTGTTTTCTAAATTTTTGTCTGTATGTCTGAGAAATGGAGTTATAGGTTATTATAAGCTCTAGGTGGGTGTGGAGAATGAAACCCAGGTCCTCTAGAAGAATAGTCAGTGCTTTCAACCTCTGAGCCATTTCTCTAGCTCTATGGGGCATTTTCATAATTAGAGATTGATATGGGACTGCAAAGACCGTTGTGAGTGATGCCATTCCTGGGCCAGTAGCCTTAGGTTCTATAAAAATAAATAAATAAATGAAAGCAGGGTGAGCAAGCAATAAGAAGCAAGCCATTAAGCAGCAGCCTTCCATCACCTCTGCATCACCTCCTGTCCCTAGGTTTCAGCCTTGTTTGATGTCCTGTCTTGATTTTCTCCAGTGATGAACTACAGTACAGAAGTGTAAGCCAAATAAACTCTTTCCTCCCCAACTTGCTTTAGTTCATGGTGTTTCATCATAACAATAGTAACCCTACCTAAAACAGTGGCTTTATTACAAAGTATTTCATGCTTTCATTATGTAATAGATTTTGACTCAGTTTGCCTTGAAATGTTTAAAGCCTGAGGACTCTGGTCAATTGGAGCAATTTCCAATGTTTTCATTGTTTTGTAACAAATTCAGAAACACTCTTTAATCTTTAAAGAAAGCATACCTTTTGTATATGCTTTTTCTTTCAGTTTATTTTAAAATAGTAATTTTTAAAATGAACTTTTAAAACACATTACTCTTTCTTTTTTATTGGATATTTTCTTTATTTACATTTCAAATGTTATCCCCTTTCCTGGTTTCACCTCTGAAAAACACTCTACCCCTAGCCCTACCCTCTCCCCTCTCACCCTGCTCACCTACCCAGCCACTCCTGCTTCCTGGCCCTGGCATTCCCCAACACTGGGGCATAGAGTCTTCATAGGACAAAGGGCCTCTCCTCCCATTGATGTCCAACTAGACCATCCTCTGCTGCATATGCAGCTAGAGCCATGAGTCCCACCATGTGTGCTCTTTGGCTGGTGGTTTAGTTCCTGGGAGCTCTGGGGGTA
>NC_034605.1:10226211-10228969 GCF_900095145.1 Mus pahari
GGTGAGTCAGTCTCTAGATGATCATTTCTTCAGTCTCTACTCCACACTTTGTCTCTCAGCCTCCTTGCGTGGGTGCTTTGTTCCCCTCTTCTAAGATGGATCAAAGTATCCACACTATGATCTTCCTTCTTCATAGATTTAGAAAGAGCAATTTCCAAATTCATCTGGAATAACAAAAAAATCAGAATAGCGCAAACTATTCTCAAAAATAAAAGAACTTCTGGGGGGATCACCATTTCTGACCTCAAGCTGTACTACAGAGTAATTGTGATTAAAAACTGAATGATATTGGTACAATGACAGGCATGTAGATCAATGGAATAGAACTGAAGACCCAGAAATGAACCCACACACCTATGATCACTTGATCTTTGAAAAAGGAGCTACCTTATTCTAATACATACATTCATATTTGTTTAATAAATGAATGAGTACATGTACCTGGGAAGGCCAAGAAGAGGGGTTGGAATCACATTTCTTGAAACTGGAGTGGCAAAGAGGTGTAAGCTGCCTAATACAATTGCTGCGAACTCAACTTGTGTCTTTTAAAGTGCAAGTTTTATTGCAGAGTCATCCCCGAGTTCATACCCAACTAATTATTTTTAATTACTTTTTAAGTTTTTTTGAGATTCCAATACAGTATTTCTCTTTCAAATTCAGGGTGTCTTATTTTAAATTGTTGTTACAAATATATAAGCTTATTTGTATGTCGAGGTATCTGTAACTGCTAACTCTGCACGTGAACTTTTATGTATGCTTTCATGGCTGACCATTTCATATTGGTTTCCAGTTGGTGTGATCATCTCTAGAGGAGACTATTTCTACCACTAGAACATTCTTCAGTTACCTGTAGGTTTTTTTGTGTAGGAAAATATTGATCAAAACACATACTCCTTTTCCCTTTGGAAAAACAAAAATATATAAGTACTGCAGTAGTTGGCCAACATATACAAGCCTCCGTGTGTGTCTGTGTGTGTGTGTGTGTGTGTGTGTGTGCATGTGTCTACGTGTGTGTGTGCATGCTTTTTGTTTTATCTTGTCTTTTTGTTTATTTGTTTTTCAGTACAAAAGAGAGAACAAAATGTTGTGTATGTAGGAAGTAGGGAGAAACTAGAAGGAATTGTGGAAAGGAATAGAATATGATCAGATAAATTGTATGTTAAAATTTAACAATATATGAAAACAAAATATATTTTATAAATATACAATATAAAAATTTGTAAATATACAAACTCCCAAATTTCAATAACTGTACAACATGCCGTTTCCATGTCATTGACTTGAAGTATGCCTAATAGAAATCATTTGATGAATGATGCATTTTAACTACAAATCTCCCTAAGTCACAACAAAAATTATGATGGACTCATCTAGAACATATTAATCTTCCAACTTAGCATACTTGATATATAAGCCAACATTCTTCCCTTCTATTAAGTTATAGATCTTGATGTGACTTCTTTTACCATGATCGTTTGCTCATGTTGAAAATTAATCTGAAGGTGCAACTTGAAGGCTATGCTTTCTAATTGCATGACATCTCTCCACAGCCACAATACGAATGAAGGCTAGGATTCTCAGTTGAAAGGCTCAATAGAAATAAATGGGATGATCATAATTAGTTTAAAATGAGTAATTTTTAGCTGATTACTTCCTACAAGCATAACTAATCTAATGTTTCGCTTTCCTTGAAATAGTGGTTAAAACACTAATTGTTAAGGCTTTATTAAAATTTAATTGCCTTATGACTCAGTTGAGTTCATTAATTATGTCCACCCCTCTCCCATATTTTTTAGAAGAGAAGCATTATTTAATAGTGGCTAAGTAAAAAAAAAAAAATGCAGCAGGGACTGGCACATTTCCTGACTTAGACCTAAAACAGGAAATGATTGAAGAGAAACGATGCGGCCTTAGAAACTAAACTAGTTAATATGTCTTATGCCCAGGAGTAGAAGACATAAGCCTTATAAAACCTATTACTCTTTACAAAAAAGCTGCTAACTTTGCAAATTCTTCTCCATATATCATTAAGGGACTACAGGAACAGATACAACGTTGGCAGTGAAGCTGGCATAGAATCAAGGTAGGGGTACTCTAAATCTTTCCTTGATTTTCTACATAGGAAAACAAGATTACAACAGGCATTAATTATGCTGCATATTTAATCATGATAATTCTACCTTCATTAGGCTAGAATCAAGGTCTCTAGAAAATATTCTGGCTTTCTATCTTGTGATGGGGTGTGCGTGTTTGTGTGTATGAACATGCATGTGCATGAATATGGAGACCAGAAGTCAAATTCAGATGTCTCTTGTTGAATTTAGATCTCACCAGTTAATTAGAGTTGCTAACTAGTAAGCCCAAGGGATCCTTTTGTCCCTTTATAATTATGGTATTACAAGGAAACAAATACACCCAGGATTTATGTGGAGTATGAATGCTGAACTTAACTGCCTCTCAGCCAACTGCCCACATTTTAACACTTATTTTATTTATCCTTGAGTTTTTTAAAGGATTAGGAATTGAACTATGAGTTAGGTAAGTGTTCTACCTCTGGAAAAAAAATCCTGCTTGATTTTTTAACCCTGTGTCTAGCTTCTTCAGTGACAGACCTTTTCTTTTTTTCTTTTCGTTTTTTTTTTTTTTTTTTTTTTTTTTTTTTTATTATATGTAAGTACACTGTAGCTGTCTTCAGACACTCCAGAAGAGGGAGTCAGATCCACGCCATAATTCCTTATCATCTCCTTCTCTTCCCTCA
>NC_034605.1:10228995-10256217 GCF_900095145.1 Mus pahari
TTTTTTTTTTTTTTTTTTTTTTTTTTTTTTTTTTTAGGAGCATCCAATGGCTGTGACTGTGTTTTCCTATGAACTCTTGCAATTCCACGCCATAATTCCTTATCATCTCCTTCTCTTCCCTCATCCATCTCTCTCTTCAGTGCTCACACCCAACTGATATTTGCAGGCATTTATTATGCCTTTCCCTGCTCCTCACTTAGGATAGTTATTCATACTGAATTCATTTAACACGTCTTCATAAATCAATGAAAACAGCCCCTTAATCATTTTCATTGCTTTTCCCTAAACTCCCGTCAGGTTTTTTTTTTTTTTTCTTTTTTCATGTCTTGCACACACAATTAGGAATCCAAAGGCCAAATAAATACTCCAATATATAAGTGTAGCATTGCCACTGAGAATCAACTCCCACTTGCCTTGCTCTGCATGGTATTCCAAGAGTTCAGTTTGAAATGTCATGAATTCCCTGCATGGACCCTACCATCCTGAAGCATGTGAGACTTCACTCCCCCAATTACATGGCTGGTTAACTTGGCAAGAACCTTTCTTCCCAGTAGAGTGATAAGGATGCTCATATTTCAGCTAGGGTATAGTTGCCATCACAGATATATCCTTTCAAGACAGTTTCTCTAATAGCTATGACTATGTCATTATCTAGATAAATCTCTAACATTTTTTATTCTTTTACAACTAAATATATTTAATAGCATCAAAAATGGCAATTGCTTATTTTAATGCATTTTTGGATACACTAATATTTGTGATAAGTTGCATTTATCACAAATGTTAAAAACTTTATACTAAAAATCATGCTAAACTTCAGAATTTTACACAGTTTATATAGGATTTTACACTGAAGCAAAATTCCCCCTTCTGTTAGCTTTTAAATGTTTTGCTCCTACCCCCATATTGTTCTGCATACTTCTGACACACAAATATGCAGAGAAAAGAACCACACTGAAAAGTCAGGGAACAAATAACTTCTCCTACTGAGATAAGATTATATGAAATTATAATAGACTGCACACAACTATACCTACTCTAGAGAAGGAGAGCACATCATTCAACTAAGTTCTTATAGATTGTGATGGGGGGAACTTGTATTTTCCTTTAACTTGCACAGTCTTCAGATTTTAAAAATAGTCCCCTGTATCTTGACATTTTAGATTATTCAGTGTGCAGGTTTGTGTGTGAATATAGGCAAGCATTTGCCATGACGTACATGAAGGGTTGATCAGAGGACAACTTTCCAAAGTAGGTTCTCACCTCTGACCTCATTGAAGTGGGATCTCACTGCAATGAGTACTCTAGGCTAGCAGGCCTGTGGGCTTCCAGATGATTCTCCCGTCTCCGTCTTCCATCGCAACAGAGGAATCCTCTAAATACAGATGTGGATTACAGCATCCAAGCTTGTGGGTTAGGGAGATGGACCTTAGATCCTCAAACTAATAAGGTAAGTACATTACCTGATCAACCATCATCATGATCCTACGCCTTAATATTTGATATTTTTATAACATTTTCCACCTAAATTGAACTGACCTGACCAAGGAGAGCAGTGGATATGTATTCTGTGCTGACTTATCTTCAATAGGACAGTAACCACAGATCTTCGAATAATGTTAAATGTTCATCCCTGTGAAAAAACCTTCCTTTACATATTTGTGAGACATTAAAACTCTATTTAGTATTTTGATCCAACCCCCAAAATAAAAAGCATGTATCACTTCCTCTGACAGGCCATTTTAAATGTTGCTAATTCATAATAATTTTAAACATGTACTGCTACTCTATACAAGTAACTTTATTCCTTTAAACTGCAGACTTGGAAATCCCTCTTTAGTGGAGAGATTCATTTTTCTTAAACAGGCCTTAAAATATGTGTAAACTATGTCAGTGATTTTTTTTCATTATGCATCATCTCAGAAAATATATTGAATTCAATCAGCCAAAGTCTATTAAATTCATTCAGCTTCTAAGTTTTTCACTGTCCTTAATGTGGTTCATGGGAAATTCAGGCTTCCTTTCCTTGTGTTTCTATTGGACAGTACTGCTCAGTCCAATAACTCACTAATTCAGTTAAACTTGAGAATAGTCTCATGTGGTAGGCTCATTTTGTGCCTATCATTTTACAGACAACTCACTGAATCCAAGTAAGCCCATGGAGTCCATCCTGTCAGTAAAGTAGAGTCTGGGCATCCACCTCTAGATACTGTGGCTTTTTCTAGGCACTAATGTTCTTGAGAACATGTCAAAGTTTTGCAGTACATTGGAATTGGCAGTGATGTCATTCTCCATACAATCTGTGCAACAGTCCACTTCTTTTTTTTTTTTTTTTTACTTTTTTCCACCTTTATTAGATATTTTCTTTATTTACCTTTCAAATGCTATCCTGAAAATTCCCTATAACCTCCCTCCGCACTGCTCCCCTACCCACCCACTCCCATTTCTTGGCCCTGGCCTTCCCCCGTACTGGGGCATATAAAGTTTGCATAGCCTAGGGGCCTCTCTTCCCAATGATGGACAACTAGACCATCTTCTGCTACATATGCAGCTAGAGACACGAGTTCTGGGGGTACTGGTTAGTTCATATTGTTGTTCCACCTATAGGGTTGCAGACCCCTTCAGTACCATGGGTTCGTTCTCTAGCTCCTCCATTGGGGACCCTGTGTCCCATCCTATAGATGAACAGTCCACTTTTTATACGTGGCTTTATTTGTAATTAGAATCAGGGAAATTGTTGTCTGTTTGTACTTTGCATTGAATGTTTGTCTGGCTTTACAAAGTCCCCCACATGACAGTTATATTACAGTTGGGATACGAAGTTTCCCACATAAAAAGATCTCTGTGGAAAGGTTATCGGCTCATGCAACTGATTATGGATTAACAATAGTGAATTTATGACTGAAGAGACTAGAAAGACCTATAGTTGGTATGAAACAAGGTTGATATTGAATATATTTTCTTACCTCTATTTGTTTTTCCTTCTTTCTTGGCTCCCATGGGTTGAACAGTTTAGTTTGTCCCACATGCCATGCAACTGTGGACTGAAGTCTCTTTAACCATAAACTATGAGCTGCCTCATTCAAGTGTGCTGTCTCAGCCCCAAAACACTACCTAGTACTATCTAGAATCTCACTGTTAACATTTATTTAACACCATCTTTTTATTCTTAAAGATAGGAGTTCATTCTTTCCCAGATTTAGCTCTTCCCAATATGCTTAGAAATGAACTTTGGGGGGTAGAGGAATACTCAGTGTTTAAGAGAAGTTACTTCTATTGCTGAAAATCCTAGTCTAGCACCTATATGGAAGCTCAGTGGGGATCTATTAACATCTTTTGGCCTCTAAGAACACCAGGAATGCATATGGTGCATATAATTACATACAGGCAAGCATTAGATACACATAACATAAAAGTAAAGTAAATACATCTTAAAAAGGAAAAACTTTCAGGTTCTATTATGATTGTGGCCTTTGATTTGATGCCAACTAAATCACCCACTATGGGTCCTCTGTGAACTTCCCAGACATCTGCTGAAGTGCTATCTACTTAAGCTTCACCACCAAGCATCATCGGCAGGACCATGGATGATGTGGATGAAGAAAACTGCTGTACATGAGGCAGATTCCTTGACTCTGAGGGATATACTAAATGGCACATTGAGCTACAGAAATGCAACACACTGACAAAGACCATGTGAAATTCCCCTGTGTTTTCAACTGTTCTTCCTTTTCCAGAATGTACCATTAGTTTCTCCCATGCGGCCCTTTAGAGTCTTTTTAAAAGTAAATTCCCTAAATTGCTTTATTTGGGTTGTCTTACAAGTGAACACCAAGGGGATGTTTAGATGTCCACTTCTTTAATCTAATCAACATAAGTGAGTGAACTGGACATGTGCTAGTAAGGTAGATGTCATAACACCATTTCTGAATGTTGTGGGCAGGAGAGCAAGCACTGATTCTTCCCTTAAGTTTATTTTAGGACTTATTTATTTTATTTTAGGACTGCCTCCCTCCTCCAGGAAGCTGACCGCCTGGGTAAAGGATCTGCATGGTTATTGACATGGGAAGGAGATGAATGCTGGAAGTGCTGGAGACCCAGCAGAGCACATCCATCCCCTGCTTTGATCCTTGCTGGGATGAGAGGCAACACAGTGGCTTATGTGGTTGTCCCTGAGTTTTACTCTCAAGACTTTTAGAAATTTCTGCATATATCATCTTCTATGACCTTTATACCAGTAAAGGTCCAGAAATTCTTGTAATTTTAAACAAGTAGGCCCCGCCATGACTTTAGAACCTCTGTGCATAATAACACAGGTCTAAATTTTGTTCCATAGAAACTTCATTAATTTTAAGCCTTCCTTTCCCCTTTTTATCATAGATAAGGGTTACTCATTTGTTTCTCCCATAAATCTCTGAAATCTACGTTGTCACTCAGCTCTATTGCTATTTTAGCTGCAACTGTTATATCCTCAGTTTAGGGTGTTGACATGCACACTTATTCCACTAGTATACCCCAAAATTCCCTAAATCTGCACCTGTACATCTATCCAAAATATTCAAGGCATTACTTTTAAAGATTGAATTACCATTTTTGTACTGACCTTATTATCAATTTATAGTTCATTTTAAGTTTTCATTCATTTTTCCTTAGCACAATTTTTTTCTACATAGCCCTGGCTAGACCAGAACACACAGATATCCTCTTGACTCCTCCTGAGAGCTAGATTTACAGGTGTGTTCTACCATGCCTCAACACTCATTACCATTCATAAGAAAAGAGCTTTGTAATTTTAGACCTGTGCTCATTATTCAAAGTAATCTGTCATTATTGTGCCTCCCACAGGCATGCTGTCCCTTTGGCACAATGTCACTGGCCTCCCCATTTGTCATCATGCTGAAATTCTCATCCAGTCGCTGTCTTCAGACATCAGGTCAGATGTCTAGAGAAGCTTTTCTTGACTTAGTAAGTTCCCTTCATTGTGATGTAATTTTGTCAAACAAGTCTTTACATTCAAAAGTATAATCATAGAAATTGGGAAGATAAATAAAATGTTGGTTATGTTTGTCTGTAACCCCATCTCAAAATAGGTTCAAAATAGTTATGGTTGTTATTATGTAACCTGTGACAAACCCACAACTAATGTTGGACTTCTCCTCTAGACTGTGTTCATCACAGCATTGGACCATAAATCTGACCTTGAAGATAAACACAGCCAATACTTTTATGGTTACATTTTAAATAGTGGGATGGTACACTGTACATGTTTCTATTGACAAATTTTGAACAATTACTGATCACAAGTTATTACCTATTGATACATAGAATATGAGGGGTAAAAAGATTGCAATTATTATTGTTATCTTAAAATCTTAGTAACTGTCATAACATTATATGCATATAAATTATGGGAGTTACACATGCCATTTTATTGATTTATTTTTCCTAGGTTGGTCTTGGTGCACAGACAGGTTGGCTTCTGATCCTCAATGCTCTCACATCAGCCTCCTCTCACCCCTGCAGTGACAAGTCTGGTTAATAGATAAGCACCCATAACTTGAATGCCATGGACACTGAAGTAATGATACTTTCCATATATTAATTCACATGATTTGATAGTCAAGTCTTTGTCCTATTTAATATACGTGAAAGTTAAATGACTTTACGAGGAATATTCCTTTGGTATGTATATGTTCATCAATGTTTATGTGCATATATGTCTTATAGGGAATGTGTCTTTATACATGTGTGAATATATGAACATGGAGACCAGAAGGAAAACATTAGTAGTATTCATCGGGCCATATGCAGCTTTTTTAATAGGTAGTATCTCTCACTGCTCTGGAACTCACCAAGCAGGCTAGGATGGCAATCAGTGCTCCACAAAAGTCTGAAAGTTTGCTTCCCTCTGCTTCCCTAACTTGTTAGCATGTCCCTCTGTGTCTGGACTTTTTAAAGCATATTATGGAGATGACATTTATGATTTTAAGGGATGTAGTTTATTAACTGAGCTAAAGTCCTGCCCTGACTTTTTATCAATTTAATACATATATTAAATGCTTTTTTGAAATCTGTGGATCTTTAATGGAGCTCTTTCTATGCTATGTACTTTTTTAATTGTCAGAATAACTCATACACTATTTAAAAAGATTGCATTTCATACTTCCCAAGACATGTGGGTGATAAACAGTTCACATTTTCGAGGTTTTGATAGAATCTTACCCTTTGAAAAACAGCATTTGCATGAAGAACACTATTGTCAAACTACATATCCTCACTAAGTATTACTTCATAATATATCCACTCATGAACAATGATGCCCTGATCTATGCTTAGTTATTATTGATTTAATGAATGAGACCTATCTTTGCAAAGTAAGCCCATAACAACACAACCAGGTGAAATTAAAACGATGGTAATTTGTTGCCTCCTTGTAATTGTGGCATGACACCATAATCAGATTTTTACTGAGACTCAGGCTGTCTTGTAGCTTTTAAATAAAGTAGACATTTCAACAAAAAGATTTTTAACCTTTTATTCAAAAACAATAATAATTTTTTCCTCCCTGAGCTGTTAATATAGATCCAAAACATCAAAGTATTTCTGTGATATGAAAATATATAGTTATATATGCAAAGCTTCTTAAACATTTTTAACTAAAAAAGTCAATCACAATAACAACCTCTGACAAACCCTGTACCATAGTTTTCTATCATGGTAGAGTGACTCCAGCCAACCTCCACCCGTAATTCCAAGCACATGTAACAAATTCTTACAGACTACGTGGAATACACAGCAGAAATTTATGTCTCCCATATTAACATTCTGAGTATGTGAAGATCAAGGAGCAGGCATTAATCCATTCAGGAGAAGCCATGTTCATTTTAACTCAAGCTAATCACCCATTCAACTCCCCTTTCAGCTAATATCACATCAAGACTTAGGACTTTTGAATGTGAATTCTGGGGAAATACAGATTAGCCTAACAATTCAGTATTATTGCTTCAAAAGACTATATTTCTTTAAAATACTATTAATTTGGTCTTGTATTGAATTTCTTACTATGTAAATATTAAAATATACATATTGAAGTGGAACTTAATTAGAATAAAGTAAACAAAATACACTTGAAACGTGTATGATATACCTAAATGTGTATAAATTTGCTTTACTGTTTTATTAATAATATTTTCATACCATTCCATAAAGACTCTGGTTAATCTCATGCCTATCATACATATCTCTTTATCATATTCACTACTTTTTGTTGTTTTCTTTCCCATGGTTTATGTGGGGCTTTAAGTTTGACACTGGATTTGAAAGGATTCATTAGAGCCAGGTTTGCTCACTTGTGAGTACATGGCTGGACATTGTGCCTCTTTCTCTCCCAGAAAGTGTTAATCCTCAGTAATCAGTAAGCAGTATGGCTCTGTGAGGTCCTTCCCAGCTCTAGTTCACTGTTAGCAGAGGCTAACTTGTCTCAGCTGATAAGCACAGGTTTTGTGAGTTCAGGACTGCCATGACTGTCATCCTGAGGAAATGGCATTATTATTATGATGCTTAACATGGAAGGTAGGCTTCCATTGTATTTAGCGTCTCATATGTTTTTGGATGGAAATCTTGGGTTGCAAAGTTGTTAATGCTGCTTCATGGCTTTATTTCCGTTCAGCTTATGACACATTTTAAGTCCTTCAGTAAACATTCCCATAATAGTGCAGAGCCACGAATTATTCATTTCTCCATATTCATATCATCAGGGTCTTCATCTGTATGTTTATAAACAATTAAATAGAGCAAGATTTTCAGGGCATCCTAAACTAAAGCAATTTTCCACAGGTTACCAATGTAAAGTGCCCAGGACAAGTTGTATAGAACCTGTAGAGATTAAGTAGTCAAATTGATTACACAAGCGTTTTCACCTGTGTTTTACATTGTTTACAACCATCTTAGCTGTGAATGGCTAATGAACTTGATTCTGTTTTTCTTTCTTAATACAAAATAGAGAAGATCAAAGTTCATTCAACTTCATCCTTCATTGAGTTTTAATAATGCTTTAAAATGTCATATCCTTCTGGCATGTGCAATAGTGTCTGGGTTTGGCAGCTGATGATGGGGTGGATCCCCCAGATGGGGTAGTCTCTGGATAGTCCATCCTTTCATCTTAGCTCCAAACTTTGTCTCTGTAACTCCTTTTATGGGTATTTTGTTCCCTATTCTAAGGAGGAATGAAGTATCAAACCCAGACACTATTGCACATGTCAGAATGATTCTGCTGAAGGGACCCTGATATAGCGACCTCTTGTGAGGCTATGCCAGTACCTGACAAACACAGAAGTGGATATACACAGTCAGCTATTGGATGGAACAGATGGCCCCCAATGGAGGAGCTAGAGAAAGTACCCAAGGAGCTGAAGGGGTCTACAACCCTATAGGTGGAACAACAATATGAACAATATGAACCAGTACCCCCAGAGCTCGTGTCTCTAGCTGCATATGTAGCAGAAGATGGTGTATTCAGTCATCATTGGGAAGAGAGTTCCCTTGGTCTTGCAAACTTTATATGCCCCATAGATGGGAATGCCAGGGCCAGAAGTGGGAATGGGTGGGTAGGGGAGCAGGGTGGGGGGAGGGTATAGGAGGCATGAAGAAAATATCTAATAAAATAATTAAAAGGAAAAAAATGTCATATCCTAGGGCTATAGCAGTGGCTCTGTCAGTAAAGTTGCCTGTTGTGAAAATATGCGTGCCTGGGCTCAGATGCTCAGCACCCACATAACAAGCCAGGAGTGGCAACATACATCTGAAATTTCAGCCAAGGAACCTTAGAGAAAAGCAGATTTCTGAAGCTCAATGCCCAGTTAATCTAGCCAAATATATGAGCTTTGTGTTTAGCGAAAAGAGTTAGTCCCTAATTTAAGGTGAAGCATAATTGAAGACAATTACTGAAGATAAGTTCTGCCTGCGGATTCACATAAATACAAGCTGACATGTAACTTCACGTACATGCACGTGCGCACACATGAGCACACACACACACACACACACACACTCTTTATTTAGATATTGAAGCATCCCAAGAATAAATAGCTGATGTGTATGCTAAATGAGAACAGTTCGACATCTTTCAGGAAGAAGTGCCAGTTTCAAAATGGTGACTACACTAAATAAATAATTCCTGATATTTAATTTTGGTGTTGTGAATGTGATTCTTAAAAAAAAAAAAAAAAGTGCTAGCTACACAGTTGGCTTAGTAAGTAGTCTGATAACCTGTGATTCACTGTTTTCAAATCATTTTTTCTATGCAACTCTTTAGGCTGAAAGAGGAAGTTCCCATCTGACCTAAGCACAGGACTCGGTGAAATGCATATTTGAAGCTGCCATTGATTTGGAGGCAAGTGTCTTTAAAACACTTTGTTGCCCAAGATACCCAGCACTGTGGGTCACAGTAAGCTGAGGCTTGGGAGGCAACCCAGGTAATGCCTGAGCTAGGAATATCCCAGAAGGCAGTGCTGTCTTGAAGGGTAAAGGGCAACAGGAAGATTAGCAGGAGGATCTCATATTTCATATAAAATCATGGTAGAAGCCAGCAAATGGCAGTTTACCCGGAGCTTCAGGAAAACGTTTTGAAGTTGGAGTTGGGAATGGATGAACTAGAAGGTTCAAATATGGGAAGCAATTTGATCATACTAACAACTGACATTAATCAATAAATATTTCCCTATCAGGCTCTTAAAAGAAAAATGATGCAATTTGCAAACCTAATTACTCTTGCTCACACACAAAACAACATCGGAAACAAATATTTTGAAATACTCAGAGCTGCTTAAAATGGCAGCTACAGGGAGGAAGGAAGGAGTCACTGTAATCAAATACATAAGAATATAGAAAATTTAATGTTAAGAACAATAATCTATTTTTAATGTCCGTGTTACATTTAAAGGATGCAACATTTATTAGAGAAGCAAGGCTGAAGTTTCTATCAAAGTTAATGCACATATTTATCATTAATTATAAGCAGTGATCAATTCCCTATAGAAGTATACCCTATTTGCTTCATTAAGCCTGTTCATCCTGACAACCATGCAGTTTTCTCTCCCTCTCTTTCTCTCTTTATTTCCTCTCTCTCTCTCTCTCTCTCTCTCTCTCTCTCTCTCTCTCTCTCTCTCTCTCTCTGCTAAAATTAAAAGAAATAGTCAAATCTGTGTTATATGCAGCATTATAAATGAGGTTTCCTGGATATAGTATTGTTAGAATGTCTGTGATAAATTTTAAATCATCAAATTACAGAGATTATATATGGTGATCTCTATAACTATAATACTTGAACCTCAATCAGAGACACTTTTCTAAACTGTGATTGAAAACTGGAATTGAAATTGTAATAAAAGTATCAAATATATCAGTGAGTTTTACAGTACAATGCCATACAGGAACAAGGAAATTAAAATACTCCTTTTGGCTTGGGGGGCAAATATATGTTTACAATGCCTGAAGTATGGCTTTGTTGTTTTCAATTTTCCATGTTGCAGCTATGAGAAGCCAATGTGACAATGGGAATTATAGAGAAAAATGTACATGTGAACTATACATGAGATTTCTAGTTTAACACAAATAATTCTAATTGTTAGATTTACTATGAGGTAAATTGAAAGTGAAGGGAGCATTAATTTTATTAACTTATTTTATTCATATGTGTATGGGTATTGCAGATAGCACAGGTGCCAGAAAGGGGTACTTTGACCTGACTTTACAGACAGAAGTTGAGTGGTGGGAAATGAAATTTAGTCATCTGAAAAGTAAGCAATACTTTCTGATTCTCCACTCAGAACTGTGACCCATGATACCTACTCAACCCAAGATTATTAAGTTCGGATGCTTAACATGCATTTCCATGGAAGAAAAGCAACCAGAATTAGAAAAAACCCTAGTCTTGAAGGGTATGGAAAGCACTTGCTCCCATCATCACTGGATTTTTGCTTCTTATGTTATTTCAAGAATGAACAGAATTTGTAGACTTAAACTTAAGCTTGGCATTAGACAAAGAGAAGAGTTTCTCAATCACATCTCTATGAAAATCTACTTGATATGGCCATTCTTCAAACCCATTCATTAAAGAGACAGAATAATCCTTGTTCTGGTGTATTACCACATGACAGCAGAATCATGTGTGTACAGAGCATGGACCATGATAACCAAAAACAGCACACACAGGAGTTATAACTGTATAGAGAGAATACAGTGGACTCATTCCACTTAAAGGTAAAGCCCAGAAACAAATGTTTTGTGGGTTTTCCATTGCTTTATCATTGGTTTAATTTTAATGTGTATGTAAACACACTGGAGCAGAGTGTGCACATAGATTTCAAACACACATTTCAGATGTCAGGGTACACACCAGCTCTATGAACCGGAGTTCATAAGTAAGTGTGGATTCATCTGAATAAGAGAATTCTTTGACTATGGAAGATTTTGTTGACAGACTTTCCAGAGCTAAGTGTATCTAGATGAATGATAGAAAACAACCAGTGAAAGGAGATGTAAAGAGACAGGATTAGTCAAGAATGGGTTCGCTGTCCCACTGGGGACAAAAGAGGAACCAGCCATATAATGTGTAGATCAGGAATATGGGAAGGCAGCATAAATCACTTGCCATACAACATGCACAAGGCCTGTGCACTCATAAGCCAGGCAAAATCCCCAGAAAAGATATAGTAGAGGCTCATGAAGTCCCAACCCTAGTGGAGGGGCTGTTTGTAGTTGATAACTGCATATATAGAGAAAAATAGTGTTTTGTTTGTTTGTTTGGTTGGTTGGTTGGTTGGGTTTTTTTTTTTTTTTCTTAAGGATATGATCCCAGGTTAGTTGATCATAATCCAGGGAAATGCCACATACAGACGATAAATTGGACTCTAAGAAAAATGAATACACAAAGTTGTTCTAGTAGGAATGGGTGGATGGTGGATTTGGGAGGCATTGGGAAAGTGGAATGATGGAAGTACATTATATTAAATGCTCAAAAATTTTAAAAGAAAAAAAACCATAAACTTCCCTGCCAACACACACTCAAAGTGGCCGACTGAACCATGTGAGCTGCATGGTACATTGTGAACCAGTCCTGTACAAATAGAGTCAGGGAAAGGAAAAGGAAGTCTGTGTCACATCAAGCAGGTTTTTGAAAAATGAAATCAATTTCACAAAGAGCAATTTGGCATCATATATGTTGGCTGTAGTTAGTATCAATCAAAAATAAAATAAAAAGAATGACAGCAAATATATCACTAAAATAGGCAAAGGTCAACACGGCTACATAAAACACAGTTTGCAGACAGCTCAAGCGTGAGAGTTTTACGTCCTTTCAGAACCTTGTTTGACTTCTCAGTGTAGAGTGCCAATCGTTTAAGTATTTATTATTTTTTGAAGTAATAGAAAAGACCCCGTCTAAACTACTTTCAAAGAGTAATGCGATAAATAAAATCTTACTATCAATTTCCCTTATAAAAATGGTTTTGTTTTGTTTTGCTTTGCTTTGTTAATGTACTCGAACGTGGAAGCCAAAGGCTGTGATACCTACTTGAGTTTGTCAGTTCAGTAAAAACTAAAATGTTGGCCATCTGCTGAGATAGAGAAGGTGAGAAGTATTAAATACAGGGAACCAGAGAAGGAGGAGAAGGAAGAGGAAAGGAATTGAAGAGGTCCTCAGTAGTCTGAAACAGACAGCATACATAAAAACATGGGTTGATTTCCAGCTACACACACACACACGCTACACACACACACACACACACACACACACACACACATACACACACAGTAAGAGGAGGAAGAAAGGGGAAAATGCAGAAGGAAGACAGGAAACAGGAAGAGAGAATGTAAACAGAAACTAATTTGCTCACCTCTCTCTGTCAGGAAGATAGTATGAGCCTGGTTTGTTTACTGCAAAAGGAGAGATGCTATGCCCAGTGCTTGCAGCCAGCGGGGCCTGGTCTTACTTTTCTGACTTAGAACTGAGTACCAGTAAGACACAGAGTCTTGTCACACCGGCAGATCCACTCAGCAAGCCCACAGCATTTTCCACAGATTCCGAATCTGTATCAGTATGATTGATACCAGTTGAATTGATGAGCAGTGTGTTGAACATAGTTCTGGACATTGGTAGTGAACAGGCAGACAACCACTGATATAAGAAATCAAAACTGACTGCATCTAAAAGCTATGTGATATAAAAGGTAAGAAGCATACTGGGAATTATGAATATTTTGAGAACTGATAAGATCAGAGGACTGAGCATTGCTTATTTTAACCCAAAATACATTACATGCTGACAGAGATAATAATAAAATACAATTTTAATTTACAACAAAGAATGTTTATTATAAAAGGAAATTTGTGAAAGTAAATGAAAAATTCCACAAAATTTAGTAAAATGATGCTTCTTAAGCAGCTCTACTTTATTAAATTCTTTGCAAAATGTGTACTTCCTACAAATAAAGAATAAAAGACTTTAAAATTTTAATTTGTATTAAATGGTCCTTTTCCCAGGAAGAAAAAAAAAACAGTGGATCTTTGAAATTAATTTGTTAAAACCTCCATGTCTGGTGACATTCAGCAATTTATCTAGGCATATGGTAGAATTTTGCATTTGTTGAATAGATTTACTAATTTCTTTCTAACTCTAGTGCTTAATAATTGAAACCAGTATTGTAATTTACATACCTCCTAAGTGGAATACATCATAATTTGTGAGCATACTTAGTCTTATATTCCTCTTAGTTTTAAATGTCTAAAAAAAAAAAATTCTGCCTATTATAACTTCTTTTTCAGACCAAGAATGAAAAATAAACTCCACTGTTTTATGAACAAGACATTTTTTAGGAGTTAAAAATAGTTATAAAAGAATGATATTTTAAATATTTAATTTATTCTTAGGAAGCAAACCTCTATTCTCTTCTGTTATGCCTTTAGATAATCTTTTATAATAAAATGCCACCCATTTACAAACAATGGCCAAGAGTTTTCCAATTTTAAGACAAAATTGTCATGCAAAAAATCAGCTTTAAAAAGCCTGAAAGCCTTATTAAATGAATTATTCAGTCAGATGTTATTTAAATGATTACTGATATCTGCATATTTTAATATCCTTGAAACTTTATTAAAATATTTTCTCTTAATCGAGAGGTGATATTTTCACAAGTATACCAATGTGTGACATGTTTATTCATTGATTCCTTCTTGGAGATTAAATCTTGCTCTTAGAATACCTTTGGGGGTTTCTGGAAACTCTGTAAGCTTCAGATAACAGGACATTAAAAATTATAGTCTCGCTTGCTTAGGATCTGCTGTGGA
The DNA here is from genome assembly GCF_900095145.1 of Mus pahari. Lineage (NCBI taxonomy): Eukaryota > Metazoa > Chordata > Mammalia > Rodentia > Muridae > Mus > Mus pahari. Next base: position 10,243,339 of record NC_034605.1, read on the forward strand.
CAATGAGGAGCCAGAATATGTTCATAGAAACAAGGCAACAAAGCTTATTCCAGGCAAAGCCAAACAACCAAGGGCAGGCTCTTTCACTGCAAACACAATCAGAGGCAGTCTCACACTCTTTCACTGAAAACCCAGGTTGAATATCAGAAAGTTTGAAGGCATCGGCAGTGAGATACCATGTGGAAAGATTATAAATATAAAGCACAGGAAATAAGTGAACTATTCTCTAGACTTCTGCAACTTATTGTGGAACTGGTTTCCTGTTAAAGCTCTGAGAGTGCTGTGTCCATTGATGTTCCACCAAGTCAGAGGCCAAGCCTGCCTGAGATAGAAAAGCTGCAGAAGACAGAGCCAGGATCCAGACAAGGGAGCAGGACAGATATAGATTGGGATGTTCAGAGAGTCTCTGTTAAGTCTTCAGTACAATCCTGATTCATGAATAATTAGGAAGAAATTACTCTGGGAGATTTTGTCCGACAAGATTAAAAACAACCCTACAAACTCACGCTGAACCAGAAATGGTTTCTGTTTCCAAATACAGACTGCAAGGTCTTTTACTGGGGAGAGTACTAATGAGACAAGTAGCAGAAAAGTGAGAATTCAAATAAATGCTACCGGAGTGATACTTAACGATGATCAAAGATAAGGCCCAGGGGATTGAAGTGTTATCTTGCAAGGACACTGTGTCTTTTAGAGCAGAACTCAAAATTATTTATAAGGAGACATGAATTATATTTCATCCTAAAACTTAAAATCCCAAATCTATACATTTAATAAAATATAGGGATTCTCAATAGGAAAATACAATCTGTAGTGAGGAGCAAGAAGGCAGTAATGGAAACCAGCATAGAAATGACACACAGCATTAACAGGCAAACACATGAAAATGTCTTATTACATGTTGTGTTTTCAGCATCTTGGAAGTCTGTGCAGGCCTTTTACAAGTGGATATAGGCAATGTTTTAAAAGACCTGCATTGAAATTCATGACATAAAACTGTGCTGTCAGCCAGACGTGGTGGCACATGCCTTTAATCCCAGCACTTGAGAGGCAGAGGCAGATGGATTTCTGAGTTCGAGGCCAGCCTGGTCTATAAAGTGAGTTCCAGGATAGCCAGGGCTACACAGAGAAACCCTGTCTCAAAAAAACAAAAAAACAAAAACAAAACAAACAAACAAACAAAAAACCCTGTGCTGTCATGGCCATGGAGATGGCCCAGTGGCTGAAGTGCTTGCTACCCTTACTACATATGTTTGCCTAAGGACATATTTCCAGAACTCTTATAAAAGCCAGACCCAGCAGCTCAAATGTATATAGACCCTGTGATTCTAGGTAACATGGGGGGCAGATATTGGAAAATTAAGGAGAAGGCCTTGGATAAACTCGTTTGGTGTATTAGGAATAAACAAACAAACAAAAAAAAGCCTGTCTCAAAGAAAGGGGAACATGAAGATTAATTCCTGACATCATAATTTTGTTTCCAGATGTTCTCACATTCACACACCAACACTGTGGGAAGCAGGTGCAGCAGAGCAGCAGCCAAGATGGAGCCCTGGCTCATTGCCAAGCCTCGTAATCCCTGCTTGTTTACCAAGAACATGATCATGTGCACCTTAATGATCATGCACACCTGAATGATCATGCGCTGCTCACCTGATGCATAGCATCATACAGCATGATATTGAGTCACTGGTCTATCAACGTGTACCCTGTCTGCATGCATGGCTCATGTACAGAGAGTGCTGAATGCTGATTGGATGACAAAGAGTGGTAAGAGATGAATGCAGAGGGTGGAGGAGGATAAATTGGACAATCCCCCAGAATAAAGCAGATAATAAAGGAAGCTGCAAAAGCTGAAGCTCTGGGAAAGCTGTGGAAGCTGCTTGAACCCTGCCTTGGTGTAGGTATTGTCTTTTCCCCACCTCTGCTGGCAGGAGGCTGGGGCACACTGCATCTGGTGGCCCATAAGGGGAACTCTGAAAATGACCTCTGGTGGTCCATACAGGGAACTCTGAAAAGAGCAGCTGAATTAAGAAGCAAGAGCTACAGGTGAGTTCCATGGTAGAGAGTAGTAATCTAGTGCTAGGAGGAGGTTCCCGGCACAGGTTCGAAGTTAAGCTCCAGGGGTTACGGGACAGAGTTAGATTCCTGGCACAGGGACAAAGTTAAAAGTGACAAGAGCAGGAGGAGATTGCTTCAAAAATGAAAGCAAGAGTGGTGTTGGTGCAGCTGCTAGCAATTTGGAATTTAATTAAATCTTGCCTGGTGGACAAAAGTGGAAAGTATGCTGCCTAGTTAGAAAAGTTTTCCTGTGGCCAGGCTGGGCATTTTAAAAGAGATTGTCCCAATTGCCCATGGCCAACTACTGCAGCTCCTGTGAGACANCCAAAATTATGTCCATGGTGTCATAAATGCTCATGCAGCAGAAGCAGAAAAAGGCAAATGAGAAGACAGCAAAAAAGAAGAGGCTAAAGAACAAGAGAGTGAGGAGGGAAGTTCAGAATCATCATCTGACAGTGGAGATGAAGTGACTAGCATGATATCTAAGTTGAGTTTTAGGCGAGGAAGGCCACCTGAACCCTCGGCACCTCCCTTGCCCTCATCTCCTCTCTATAATCGGGAAAGAGGAAGTGAAGGAAAGTGCAGTCACCATGCTTCGGTATGGCAAAATCTGCCTTGTGAAGTTGGTGCCTCCCCAGTGTTTCAAGATCATCAAGGGCAAGAAGAGTCAGTAACTACCTATGGCCCCCAAGCTACATTCACTGTGACATCTATCTATCTATCTATCTATCTATCTATCTATCTATCTATCTATCTATCTATCACCTCTGCTGCATGTCACTTCCTCTGCTTTCAAGGAGAATATTCCAGACAGTGTTACTTTCCAGTGTAACCATAAGCCTGCTTAGCTTGGGGTAAGACTAAGTAGAAAATGGTGCTTCAATAAATCGTTGTTGTGGAACCTAGACCCAAGTTTGAGCCAGCTGCTCTCATTCCCTCTTAAATCAAAGCAGCTGGCTCAGCTCCCTTGTTAACTCTCAAGTGAAAACTGGAATCTTATTAGTAAATCAGAGAGTGGATTTGCTCCAAGAGCAGATAGATATTCTGGAGCAGTTAGTCTTTGTGTCATGTGTAACCCATATGTCAGGAATTTGTGTAACCTCTGTGCAGTATCAGAATTTTTCTCATGCAGCTAATTTGTTCTGAGAATTTGGATCCATCTATTAGGAAATTGGAGTTTTGATTTCGATAACAAGATGAAAGAATTACAGGCATCCATTTTTGCAGTGAATAACACCTTTGTGGAAATTGCCACTGCTGAGCAGTGGTTGAAGATGATCCAGAGGACCTTCAGCTTCCTCAAGGATTGGGGAGGGATGGCCTTCTGGGATTTTTGCTGTGTGCTGTATGTGTTGGTATGCTGTGGTGGATGATATGAATGCTCAGAAAGGTGCAGGCCGATAAACAGTTGCTGATTCAAGCTGTGGTGGCTATAGAGTCAGGTAATTCGCCTCATGTTTGGCTCAGTAGACTGGATCATTAATCTATGACAGGTAAGACCAACCTAAGACAGGCTGGTGAAAGTGAGTTCACCACACCAATGACAGGTAAGGATGTAACATGAATGAGGGCAGCCTAAGACAGATGCAATCCCAGGGCCATTTTAATTAAACAAAAAGGGGGATATGTGGGAAGCGGGTGTGGCCATGTGGCAGCCAAGATGGCGCTCTAGCTCATTGCCAAGCCCCTTGATCCCTGCTTGTTTACCAAGAACCTGATCATGCGCACCTGAATGATCATGCACACCTGAATGATCATGTGCTGTCCGTCTGACACATAGCATCATACAGCATGATATTGATATAAAGTCACTGGCCTATCAACGCACACCTTGTCTGCATGCATGGCTCATGTACAGAGCATTCTGAATGCTGATTGGAAGATGAAAAGTGGTGAGAGATGAATGCAGAGGGTGGAGGAGGATAAATTGGGCGATCCCCCAGAATAACGCGGATAATAAAGGAAGCTGCAAAAGCTGAAGCTGACGTGCTTGGAAAGCTGCAGAAGCTGCTTGAACCAAGCCTTGGTGTACATATTGTCTTTTCCCTACCTTTGCTGGCTGGAGGCTGGGGTCCACAGCAACACCAGTACACATCTAAAACAGTACACAAAGATATCATACAAACATACATAAACATTAGTGTACATGTGAACACACAAAATACATTTTTAAAAACTATTATATTTGAGACAAAACCTTGAAACATTCATGAAAACATGAGGGTTACTAGAAATGGTACTGAATACATATAAAACAAATTAATTAATGTTTTTAAAGTTAAATTTTTTAAAATCAAGTGTCATGAAAAATGTATGTAGGAGTAAAAACAACAACTATTATAGAAAGTACAATGAAGGGTAAGTGTAAGTACTCGGGCATAGAAACATTCATAGCTAGAGGCAGAATGCCAAAATTAAAGATATATACTATAGTATAGGAAACCATTGCACGCATGCACACACACACACACTCTAAAGAAATAGGTAAGTGAAAGTCATTTGCTTTCATTATTATGACATTGAATTAATACAAAAATAGTATGAAAGGAGAGAATAAAGATATTAATATAGCAAGATATGAAATCTAAAATAACCATCAAAAATCATATTAGTAGAAATGGTCTAAATATACCAATTGAAATGTGAACTTTGTGAGACTGGTTAAAACTCATTCCAACATCTATAGAATGACTGCAAGATATCTTATCATATGTAAAGTCACAAATACGTTAATGGGATATGGAAGAAAAAGTTTCCCAAACAAATATGGTTCAAACGATTGCCAAATGGCTATTGTTTTAAGCAAAGTAAGGTTCCTAGTAACAATTTTCTTAGAGGAAAATTTCTCAAGACTGGATTCCTAGACAATGACATGGAAGAAGCTGCAGGGAAACAGGGGTGGCTGGAAATGATGAAAAAAATGTATTTGTGCAGGAAACATTAAATATGTTTAAAATTCAAAATACGCATAAAGAAAAATATTCTGAGACATAAAAAAATTATTTTGTGATGCAAGATGTTTGAGGTCATCAAAACTTTTGCTCATCATGAATCAAAGGAAGACTGAAGTTGTAGTTTCCATTCTGGAAGCTTGAAGGTGAAAACAGTACTGTTTGTCCATCTATTTGCAACATTTCACTTTTGCCACATATCCATTCTCTGTGTCATTGAACTAAAGATTAATTTTGAATAATTTCAAAATTTGAAAATTTACATTTTCTTGGATAAGTCAACATCCATTGGATTATTTCCAAAAGACTCTGGATTCTTGTGAGAAGGTTCAGAACAGAAGGATTCACAGAATGATCCATCCCAGTGTTCCATGAAGGCAGTTACTATTTCTGGCTGAAGCTAGGCTGCTCCACACATTTCACTCCATTTGGTCTTCAGTATGATAAGCAAGTTAACCTTTGTTTAGATCTAAACTTAAAGTTATATTTTCAGACTTGAAAGACTCCTGTTTCTTCTGTTCCTTTAAAGACCATGTTTTCCTTCTGCTAAAGATATTACCCAAGGGACACATATCCCTGGTGCTAATCTCTGCCTTTCTATGTGTAAATTGCCCCCTTTACATCTTTCACATCAGATGGTACAACTGTAAAAAGGGGTTGTTTTGTGTGGTTTTTTTGTTTTTGGTTTTGTTTTGTTTTGTTTTGTTTTTTGGAATTATACTGCCTGTAATGATGTATCTTCACTCTATCACTCAGTAGTTGTCTACATAAGAGGTCAGACTATAAGTCCTCCAACCAAAATTGGCTTGTCCTCTACCTCACTTTCATAAAAGTTTAGTGGAACAGCTCCTCCCAAGGTTTTATTATCATCTATGACTGATTTTAGTGGTCAATGGCAAAGTTCATTCAATTGGTTAAGTGGTAACAGTTATACTTGCTGGTATCAAAATATTTTATATCTGCCATTCTGAAGAAAATGTTTGCTAATCTCTCTTCTTTGTAATGTTTTTATTCTGTTTATCAATTTAAATACCTATTAACTTCATAAATTATTTTTTCAAATTTAGTTGATTAATATCTCTCCTTTCTTATGTTATGGTGGGGCATCTTCTGGATAGATAGTATAGCTGGGTCTTCAGTAGAACTATTTCCAGTTTTCCAAGGAACTGCCAGATTGATTTTCAGAGTGGTTGTGCCAGCTTGCAATCCCACCAGCAATAGAAGAGTATTCCTTCTTCTCTATATCATGGCCAGCATGTGCTGTTGCTTGAGCTTTTGATCTTAGCCATTCTGATTGGTGTGAGGTGGAATCTCAGGGTTGTTTTGATTTCATAGCAATCTTATTTGTAATCGCTAGAGGCTAGAAACAATTCAGATGTCCCTCGATGGAAAAATGGATACAGAAAATGTGGTTCATTTACACAAGGGAACACTACTCAGCTATTAAATATGAGGACATCATGAATTTTGCAGTCAGAAAATGGGACTAGAAAATATAATCCTGAGTGAGGTAACTCATACCCAAAAGAACACAAATGGTATGTACTCACTGGTTAGTGGAATTGCCCAAAAAGTACAGAATACCTAGGGCACAACCCACAGGCCAAAAGAAGTGTAACAAGTAGAAAGGTCAAAATGAGGTTATTTCAATTCCATTTAGAAGGGGGAATGAAATAATCATGGGAGTCAGATGGAGGGTGGGATCTGTGTGGGAGAGAGGAGGGGGAGGAGGAGGGGAAAAGGGAACAGGATCAGGTATGGAGTTGGTGCATGGGTGGGAGAGAATCCCAGAGGGCCAGGAGAATTAATGGACATAAGCAACCTTGGGGGTGGGAGGTGGGGGTACCTTTAGAAAGTACCAGAGACCCAAGAGGTGAGAGACTCTAAGGACTCAATGGGGATGACCTTAGCGAAGATGCCCAACACTGGGGAGAGCAAACTCAAAGAGTCCAACTACAGTAGATAGACAGGGCCTCAAGCAGTGGGACAGGGTTACTAACCCACAGTCAAAACTTCTTACCCAGTCTGCTCCTGTCTAAAAGATTAGCAGGAACAAATATGGAGGAGACTGAGGGAAAGGAGGTCCAATGATTGGCCCAACCTGGGATCCATCTCATGGGAGGGCACCAAGGGCTGACACTATTACTGATGCTATGATGTGTTTACAGAAGGGAGCCTGGCATGTCCATCTTCTGAGAGTCCCTTACCAGCAGATTAGATCGAGGCAGATACTTACACCCAACCACTGAACTGAAGTTGGGGACTCCTATAGTTGAAGTAGGGGAAGGATTGAAGAAGCTGAAGGTGAGAGTGACCCCATAGGAAGGCCAGCAGTCTCAACCTACACAGATCCCCCCACCCAGAGGGAGCTCACAGAGACTAAGCTATAAACCAGGAAGATACATGCCAAGACCCCTGGCACAAATGTACCAGTGGTCTGTCTGGTCACGCCTTAGTGGGATTGAGACTTGAGGCCCCAGGGAAGGAGGAGGTCTGCTGGAGCAGAGCATCCCTTTGGATGCAAGGGGAAGGAGGAATAGGATGAGGAATTGTGGGAGGAGGGATTGAGGGGGGCAATGACTGAATGTAAATAAATAAAATAATAAAAATTGTGGGAGAAAGAAAAAAAAATATGTCCCTTTCCAACCCTGTCTGATTTATGAAAAGCAGGTAGCTTTCTGTTTTTAATCAGTTCTGCATGCTTAGTGCCTAATCCAATGCCTGCTGTGAGTAGAACAAAAAATATCTTTATGGAATAGATGAATGAATAATTGAAACCATTTTCATCAGTAACTCAATTCATTCAGCAATGCCATTTATGATATGCAATAGATACCTTAGACAAGACGATCTCTTATTCCTGTCTGTAACACACTCGCTTATACAACAACTTGTTCAGGTTTCACAGCCTGAAGATGATTGAATTTTGGCTTTAATTCATTTTTATGTTAACCTTGCCCTTTTACTTGAGCTATGATACATATTACCTACATCTGTGTGACAATCTGAAATATCTAATACTAGAAGTGTTCATTAATAAGTGTAGAATATTCAGGGCACCCTCACAAAAAGTGCTTTAAGAAACAACAGAATCATAATGTGATAAATCCATAAGTGTGGCTGCCCAGAGAAACATCCAAAGTATTGTCTAGTTGACCAAGCCTGTCAAACAAAGGGATTGTGGTTTTTAAAGCAATTGAAACTATCAATTACTTAAGGGCACAATGCCATTTCAATGAAGTACTTATAATTGGAAAATCCCCTACGGATAACTACAATAGTGGACTTCTTTTTGTTTTAGTATATCCATAAATAGATGATGTCCATTACTTGTTGTTTTTAAATGGAAAAGAAACATCATAGTATGACCTTTCCTTAAAGGCTGTCTTTGTCATACCTCATATCACAGATTAAATGAAGCAAGGAAAGAAACTCAGTACAAACATCAATTAATTAATGTTCTACATTTTTTGTTCTTGGAGACACAGCACTCAATAAAAGTTTTATATATATATATATATATAATATATTTATAAATGCAAAGGATATATATTTATTAATATATAATGTAAATATATATCCTTTGCATGTAATCATGAACCTGGCATTACTGCTATAATGGAATATTTAAAAGTTTTGGAGAGATATAGATTACAAAGTATTGCACATAAAATTATTTTAACAATTAGTGTTTTTCAGTGAGCATGAAAACAAGGTTTATAGAAAGTTAAATAAAATGAAAACATAAAATAGAAATAAAGCATTGCAAAATTTTATCCCATTTCCCATACTTTGGCTGTAACTTTAAAATATGCTATTGTTATAGAATAAATAACCAGAACTTTGTCACTATTATGCTAGCAATGTTTCTATTTTCTAAGAATTGGTACCATGCAATTTACTGTTATCTCAAATATTTTTCTCATATTGAAGATCATTTTTCTAGGCATTCCCAGATATTTTATTCTCCATTTTAGAACAACCCTGCTGATAATGTTGCCAATTTTCTTTGTTTTCTGTTGTTTCTGTATTCTTAGATATTTCCTGCTTTGATCTGCCTCATTTTCATCTTTTATGTGATCTTTTTTTCCATGAAAATGCTGAACACAAAATATTTACTTTAAATATTTTAAACATACATGCCTCTGATATTTAATCAATGCAATATGAGAAAAATGCATGTCCCCCAAATACCCAAACCAAACTAGTTGTAATGGAACACATGCTTGAATTTTATTCAAAAACAGTCTTCGAAAGAAAACAACAATGAGAACTGAAGCAAAATATTTCTGAATTGATTACACAATTCTAAGATGGATACAGGTACATACAAAATATATTGCAGATCAAGTTTAAAAAAAACACTCCTCACAAAATAATAGAATTACATTTCATCGTTTATATCTGAAAGTCTTGCAACTTCAACCCTATGTTCACCAGTCACAAGAAGCCACAAGGATTTTTGAGTGTTCATAGATATGCAAAGTTAGCATAGGGGTTCAAATGCACACAGAGCATAGACACCATGATGAGTGTGCATAGGATACAAGCAGGATGGTGAAGATGCACACATTTTGTCAATGTGATTCATGAGGTGACTGTTGGCTGTGGAGTAGATAAAGAAAGAATATATTATAGGCAAAGCACACATTAAGTAAGAAGAACCAAAATACTCTGGTAGGTTCCATGAAATGTAATTTGATCAGCCATGCAGAAGAATATTGTTTCCATTCAACACTGCCAAAATTTCCAGGTTATCAGAAGCTCTGTAAGTAAAAGGATACACTGAAAAGTTACTCAGTGAAACCTACTAAGCAATGAAAAATGATGCCAGTTATAAAAAAAAAAAACCAAAAAAAAAAAAAAAAAAACCCACAGTTGCTATAATGGTACCAAACTATGAATCCAAAGAAAGGACATCCAAAACTGAGGCAAAGCAGAGAGAACATATATTTGGGGAGACCTCTGCAGAACTTGGGAATTTTGGGGGTAGAAGATGATGGATAACAACATTATATAGGTAGCTTTCAGATATTTGGACATTTTGTTTTAGCACTCTTTTCACAGTTATTTTAACATTCTATTATTTTAATATTATTTCATAGCAGCAAGAATTCTGCAACTAAATTATCTCACATAGAACAGTTCTTTGCTTCTCTGGACCTTTGCCATCTTTCCTATTTGCAAGTGGCACAAACCTTGCCAGTGGTTTTTGTTCCTTTTATTTCACTGTGTTTTATAACTCTGAGGCTCTAAATTTGTCTTCATCACCAACCTGGAATACATTAACAATTTTATTTTAATATATGCTTTGGATCCCAGCAGGCATAGGATGAAATTAATACGATGAAAAGTAAAATCATATAAAGAAGTATATCCAAACCATTTTAGTCAAGACTAAAGAAGTTGTTTTCCTCATATAAATGCTAGTTTGAATTATGTTTAATATAGAATGAAACAACATGGCAGACTTGGCCATGTAAATGATGAGAATAAATTCCTAGTGAACAAGAAAATATTTACCTATTACACATGAAGCTTGTGGAATGAAAAATAATGAGACAGATAAGTGCTTGAATGTCCTTGGGCTTGTACTGAGTTCCTATAGGTTAGGTTTTATATATTCTTTCTCTCTCTCTCTCTTTCTCTCTCTCTTGAATGAATGAATGAATGAAAAGGTGCTTACTAGGATATATATAGGTCTCTCAATGTACTCGACACAAGAGTAGATTTATCACTAGATTGCTTTCTGAAAACCAAGTTGTCTTCTTTTTTTTCTTGATTTAATCCAAATAATGGACTCATTTTGTTCTGCCTTGGGAATATATGTCCCCTCTACACCGTGTTAAAAACTTATTTAAAACATAAATAAATCTGTCTGAAGCCTATGGAAGTATTTTATTATTTTCTTTTATAAAGTGTATGCTCCTTGGTTTTATGAATGTGTTTTGTATTGAATGAGTTTTCCTTGAGAAATAAGCAATGGTGGTGGGAGTTGCAGTATAGCAGTAACGGCTCAGCATATAAGAGTATGAACTGTTCTTCCAGAAGATAAAATTTTTTTTCTACACTCATGCTTGACTACATAACATCTGAAATTCTCTTCAAAAAAATCTAGGTCACTTACATGGCATGTGACCTGCACATGCACACGCACACACATGTGCGCACACACACACACACACACACACACACACACATACACACACAGAGACCCGTAAACAGCCAAATATATAATAATCTTCAAAATGACAAAAGCAATGATAAGGCTAACATGAATTCTTATATTATATATTTGTAATGTTTTATAACAACTTAATTTCATTTTGAAATGTACAAATCATGATATATGTTCAAATAGACATTTTTATACAACATACTAGGGAGTCAAAAAGTTCCTTATCAAGAATCTCATAAATTATATTTGCTGTTTCTAAAACAGAAAATGTAGTTCAGGACCCTTCGGTCTACAAACAGGATCCAAATAGGCTGACTGTAACATATGTTGGTTATTAATTCATGACTAATTTCTTTTTTATTAGTTATTTTTCTTTATTTGAATATCAAATGTTATCCCTTCTCCTAGTTTCCTTTCCTAGTTTCCCCTCCAAAACCGTCTTATCCTCTCCTCCCTCCCCCTGCTCATCAACCTACCCAGTACTGCTTTCTGACCCTGGCATTCCCCTATAATGGGGCATAGAAACATTAACAGGACCAAATGCCGCCCCTCCCATTGATGACCAACTAGGCCATCCTCTGCTACATATGCAGCTAGAGGCATGAGTCCAACCTTGTGTTTTCTTTGTTCGGTGGTTTAGTTCATTATGTAACAAGATCATATGCTCTACTATATTCATAGCAGTTATATTTATAATAGCCAGAAGCAGGAAAGAACACAGATGTCCCTCAACAGAGGAATGGATACAGAAAATGTGGTACATTTATACAATGGTGTACTACGCAGCTATAAAAAAATGAATTTAGGAAATTCTTAGACAAATGGATGGATCTGGAGAATATCATCCTGAGTGAGGAAACCCAGTCACAGAAGAACACACATGATATGCACACACTGATCGGTGGATATTAGCCCAGAAGCTAGGAATACCCAAGATACAATTCGCAAAAGACATGAAACTCAAGAAGGAAGACCAAAGCATGATTACTTCAATCTTTCTTAGAAGGGAGAAGAAAATATCCGTGGAAAGAGTTACAGTGATAAAGTGTGAAGCAGAGAGTGAAGGAATGATCATCCAGAGACTGCCCCACTTGGGGATCCACAGAATGTACAACCTCCAAACACAGACACTATTGTGGATGATTTGCTGACAGGAGCCTGATATAGCTGTCTCCTGAGAGGCTCTGCCAGTGCCTGACAAATACAGAAGTGGATGCTCACAGCCATCCATTGGATTTTGCACATGGTTCCCAATGAAGGAGCTAGAGAAAGTATCCAAGGATTTGCAGCCCCATAGGAGGAACAACAATATGAACTAACCAGTACCTCTAGAGCTCCCTGGGACAAAACCACGATTCATGACTAATTTCTTTTTTTCCCAATTTTTATTAGGTATTTACTTCATTTACATTTTAAATGCTGTCCCCAAAGTCCATATACTCTCCTCCACCCCCTGCTCCCTTACCCAGCCACTCCCCCTTCTGGGCCCTGGTGTTCCCCTGTACTGGGGCATATAAAGTTTTCAAGACCAAGGGGGTTCTCTTCACAATGATGGCTGACTACATATGCAGCTAGAGACAGAGCTCTGGGGTTGCTGGTTAGTTCATATTGTTGTTCCACCTATAGGGTTGCAGACCCCTTCAGCTCCTTGGGTACTTTCTCTAGCTCCTCTATTGGGGGCCCTGTGTT